>NC_064810.1:6594091-6661179 GCF_023721935.1 Panthera uncia | reverse complement strand
GAGGGGCGGCGAGGGTCAGGGAGAGGTGAGGCGGGTCACGGAGAGGCTGCGCGGGTCAGGGAGGGGCGCGGGTCAGGGAGAGGCGAGGGGGGTCACGGAGGGGCATGGGTCAGGGAGAGGTGAGGAGGGTCATGGAGAGGCGGCACGGGTCAGGGAGAGGCGAGGCGGGTCAGGGCGGGGCGGTGAGAGTCGGGGGTCAGGGAGAGGTGCCACGGGTGACAGGGAGGTGGCGCAGGTCAGGGAGGGGAGGTGCAGGTGACAGGCGGTGCAAGTCCAGCGCGGCGGTGCTCGTGGCAGCGCCAGGCGGACAGACGAAGACACCGCTATGTTCAGCGCCGCGGGGCCTTCCGGTTCCCCGAACACCCTGCACCCAGACCCTCCTGGCCACCTCGTGTCCGCCGCGGCGCAGGCTCCACGGCGAGGCCGGCTCCCGGGAAGGCGCCAACCTCCACGTCCAGACAGCGCTCCGTGCCCTCCGCGACAGGGAACAGCCCGGACACGGGGCGAACGGCAGCCTTTCGAGAGAAGGCTCCATCGCCACGAGGGACGGACGGAAGGATGCCCGGGACGGAGGGGCTGCGATCACCTCCACGGTCACGGCGAACTCGGTTGGCTCGCTCACAGCCCCGGGAAGGCCGCAGAGGCGGCCGCGCGCGTGTGCGGCCCCGTCCCCTTCGCAGAAGGCGCCCACATCCCACCAGGCCCCGGGAAGGCTAGTGACCCTCCCCCACTTCAAGGGCAAAGCCGACCCCGGGCCACCCCTCTTCTTGTCACTGGCAGGTTAGGGATGGGCCACTCGACACCGGGGGAATGAGCTGGAGCACTTCGGGGAAGAGTCTCCAGGCGGGGGTCCTGTCCTCTCTGTGTGACACTTGGGGCTGTGGCAGCCATCTCAGGTCCATGAGGGCAGGCACCTGAGGACCAAACCGATAGGCTGTGGCTGTCTGGGAGTAACTGCAGGAAATCCTCTGGGCTTCTGCTCCGGGTGGGGAAAAACAGAATGGACCAACCCTGAAGGCAGAAAACACCCTATTCGCTCTGGTACCTGCGAACAATAGTCACTTTCGCCGTCTGTATCCAACTCAGACAGATGTGCTGAATATGCTCCACAGTTGGAACTTTACAATAAAGTGATCTGGGGCGCCTGGGTGGCTCAGTCAGGTGGGCGTCTGACTTCGGCTCGGGTCACGATGTCACCGTTGGTGGGATCCAGCCCTACTTCGGGGTCTGTGCTGTCAGCGCAGAGCCTGCTCCGGATCCTCTGTCTCCCTCTCTCTCTCTCTCTGCCCCTCCCCCACTTGCAGGCTCTCTCGCTCTCTCTCTCGCTCTCTCTCTCTCGCTCTCTCTCAAAAATAAACATTTGGGGCGCCTGGGTGGCTTAGTCGGTTAAGTGTCTGACTTTGGCTCAGGTCATGATCTCACAGCTCGTGAGTTCAAGCCCCACGTCCGGCTCTGGGCTGACAGCTCGGAGCCTGGAGCCTGCTTCGGATTCTGTGTTTCCGTCTCTCTCTGCTCTCTCTGTCTCAAAAATGAACATTAAAAATTTTTAAAAAATAAATAAACACTTAAAAATAAAATAAAATAAAATAAAACGATCTGCCGGAAATTAGCTCATAAAATCTCTCTACATGAACACTAGACCTAGGACTTAGAAAACAAATAACGATCATTAAGGGAAGTGGCCCATCGCAATCTGCACATGTATTAAGCATCCAGCACTGGAGGTGAGGACATGCCCTCAATAAACACAGGGCTTGGTGGGGGGATAATACTTGTAGTTAAATGACCGATTGGATGCAGAATGGGGGTGGGGGGAGAGAGTCGTGAGAGAGGTACAGGAGAGGAGACAACTGCATGCAGCGCCATGGAATGGTGATGCCTCTTTGGGGGAGTCAGTATGTGACAGGCACTTAGTATTTGATAGATGGGAATGGGGCAGAGAGCGGGCAAGGTGGAGGAGATGTGAGCAAAGGCACGAAGGTGAGTGAGTGCCCTTGGGAGAGGCGTGGTAGAAGGAGAATGGCTTTCTCTACATCCCACATCTCTACATCTGTACACTTCTACATCCACTCAGAGCGTGAGCTCAGAAACGTTGGGCGACCTGCCTCTATAATCCACGAGAAGCTCCATAAGAGGAGTGGAGCAGCCAAGAGAGAGGAAGGGAGAGAAGCTCAAGGAAACAGCACCGGTTCGCCCGCCCACTCAACACTTGTCACGTGCCTCCTTGTTTCAGAAACTGCTAGCAGCTAAGGATGCAGCAGGGCACACGCAGTCTTGCCCTCAAGAGGTTTACAACCCCCTTTGTTCACTGTTCTTTGTCGGTGATGAGGAAAGAAGGTACGTTCACAAGTGGGATAGAGGGAACCGGTGGAGGAGTAGACACAGAGATTCCAGAGAGAGAGAGAGAGGAACGAGGGACGGCCCACTCTGGAAGAGCCAGAGGAGAGGCCAGACGCAACAGCACGTTGGTGGGGTCCGCCCTGGCAGGTGGTGAGCCCCAAAAGAAGTGACGCGCCGTTCGATGCTTAACAACCAGCTCTCCGAGGGAAAACTGGTATGACGCATTTGGCAATTTCTGCGGAGTGACCATTCCCATCACGGCCAACCGCAAGGAGCCAACAGCTGTCCCCAAGCGCAGAGTTGGATAGAGAGGCACAGGATCACCGTAGCCGGCCCGCAGGAGCTGAACCCCGCACACCTGTGCTCTAGAAGCCACGAGACAAGGAGCCGGAAGTAACTGGCAAGGAAGGGAGGGTGATGGCACAGGAAATCTGAGAAGACCCGCCCAGAGACCCGCCTGAGTCCCTGTGATGAGTCACTGCTGGAAAGGACAAACCCTAGGGAGACGGGAGTTCAAAAACGAGAAAATATGAGCGGTCCGGGTCTCCCTAGAAGCTCTCCTGCTTCCTGCAGCTGGTTAGTAGCTCAAAACGTATGCTTCCTTCCGTCTGACGTCGTTAGTGTGTGCGCCTGTGCATGTCTCCACTGGTGAATCACTGGCCTGTGTCTTCTGCTCGCACTTAGAACTCAGTGAGGCAGTTCTTGGAATCCTATAGGATCTCCTGAAGGGACTCCTGTTGCCCTGCGTCATGAAGAAATGTTGCCAAAGTAAACCAGCAGCTCTGCCGGGGGAAAAAAGGGCAAGGGTCTCCCGTGAATCACGTCTGAGCCGCACGCCGGCCGTGACCGCACGCTTCTTCATCAGCTCGGTCGGGTCTGGCTTGCCTACTGCTCGGTTCCGTTTCATTTTGGGCTCTGGGCTCAATCTTTTGCCCCTGAAGACACTAAATCAAACTCCATCCACGGTGCCTCCTCCCCATTCTTCCTTCGTGGGGACAACGAAATGGATATAAACCTCAACACGCCCAGACACGTGGACCCTTACAAAGCCACGTCGCTCTTGAAGGAAGGTCCCTTCATCCCTTTTTAGCCTTGCCATTCCCACGCGAAAGCATCAAGCTGATCTCGGAGGGGAAGGCGTGGCTGACAGTTGCCACCAAAACAAAACACACAGCAGCAAAACAGCTCTACGGCCCCTCGGTCTGGGGACCGTGATCTGCCTCAAGGTCCTGGTAAAAATGAGACATTTGAAGGAAAACAGGCTGCATTTGAAAGGCGGGTGACATCAAGAAAGAGAAAATACTATAAATAACACTTCTCTCCCCGTCTACACTGAGCCTTCTGTTAAGGGAAACACATTTACCAGAGGGTTGGTTTTTTTTGTTTTTTTTTTTTCCTAAGTTCAACTGGAAAAACATAAATATTTAGTCATTTCATACAGCAGACAAGGGACGAGCAGGCCACGGGTTAAGGGAACATTATGTATTTCTAAGAAAGTTCATCTAACAAAACATGTCCTTGGGGAACAGAATCCCCAAGTCTGTTTTAGAAACGAGCCTGACCTTCATCAAGGAATTTTGTCTTGATGTAATCACCAGGTCAAATCTTAAGGACGGCGATCGCATGGATGTCATCTTTGCAAACGATGAGGTCTGTTTCATATTTTTAAATTAACAACACTGGGCAGGAAAAAACAATCAAAATGCTGTTAATAACATACGATTGTTTTGGAGGTTGGGTGTGAAAACCAATAATTGCCAGTTAACTGAATCGATATTGTATTAACATCTCAATATTATATGGACAAAAGATGCAAAGTTCCTGAATGGCGAGATAACCCATAATAGAACAGAAAAGACAACAATGAACGTTAACAGGGGCAGGGCCGCAAAGGAGAACACAGATCATTTTTCGGTGAAACTCTGCCTGTCAGCATCACCCTGATGTTTTTATTTTGAATCGAGTAGGAAGAGGCAGATAGGAAGAGGGTAGAAACTTTCCTAAGAAAAGGCAACTAGCATAAAGGCAGAAAGAAAAAAAGAAGAAAAAAAATACTGAGACTAATAACGTAGATACTTCTCAACATCATCTGCCATTACTGCTCTGTTAAAAAAAAAAAAAAAAAAAAAAAACAAAAACAGGGGGCACCTGGGTTGACTCAGCCAGTTAAGCATCCAACTTTTTGGCTCAGGTCATGATCTCACAGGCTGTGGGTTCGAGCCCCACGTCGGGCTCTGTGCTGACAGCTCAGAGCCTGGAGCCTGCTTCGGATTCTGTGTCTCCCTCTCTCTCTGCCCCACCCCTGCTCATTCTCTGTCTCTCCCTGTCTCTCAAAAATAAATAAATGTTTAAAAAAATTTAAAACAAACAAAAAAAATGGCCAAATACTTACAGAATACCAACAGGGAAAGGTCACCTGGTACCCTTAAAGGGTGAAGAATTTCAAAGATGCTTGAACTCACTATGAAAGTAACTCTGTGCCCACCAGCTTTGCTCAAACACTTTGGCACTCTGGTGATTGGTATCTCACCAGCAGGAGCTCTGGAACCAGTTTTTCCATCTCCACTGACTTCTGACGGGTTTAAGAGCATCACATAAAGATCACCTTATTTGTACTGGACACAGTTTGGAAGCAAAAAAGTTTTAACCCTCCCACGTATTTTAAATAGAAGTCATGAGCCTCGCCATGAATGTCCTTCACTGACGTGAGGTTTCTAAAATGCCCTTCTCGATTTCCAGCTATGCATTCCATCCATATAGAATTTTCCATGAGTTCTATCATTAACGAGTAGTTCGGTGGGAATTAACTGATCGGTCCATGCAAAGAGCTTGTCCTGGGGTTTTGCAGGAGGAAAAGGGTCCACAGTGCGTCTCTTACCTCCGGACAGCTGACGTGCTTTGCAAGACAGTGAGCTTGTGGACCGAGGTTTTATGTCATGGAATAAGGGACAATGTAGCGGCTCCAGGAAGAAGCATGGGGATAGGTCAGGGGAGACGAAAATGCAGCTGCAGCTTGGCGTGGCAGGATCTAAATGCGATCCTAACAACAGAAATCCTACAGACCTCAGAGCGGAGAGGAATCCAGGGCGGAGGACTAGGCAACCCTTATAGCCCTCGTCTGTAAGGGCATACGGTGGTGCAGTCACATTTCCTGCGAGGATAAAATGAGGCACTATGGGAAAAGCCCTCTGTCAACAGCTTAACCGTCTTTACCATCTCTGCCCGCCTCCTGAGTTGTGGAGGAGAACCTTACACAGCAGGACAACAGCCTCCAACAGGGGGTGTGGAGAGAGGTGGGTGGTCTCTCCGGCAGATGTTCTAGAAAAGTGGTGAAGCAGGAGGGCTCGACGGGGGGGGGGGGGGGGGGCACGTGAGCTGGATGATCAGGCCCGTGTAGATCACAGAGGGCTGGACACAGACCCCCGGGAGGGCCCAGAGGTACAGGCTAAGAAGCCTGACCCTTATTCTGAAAATCCCAGCTGGAGATCCCAGAGCATCTGGGGCACCGAGTTTCCGAAGAGGCTTCCGGGAGGATTCACCAGGCATTGACTGCAGGGAGGGGGAGGCCGGGACCAAGCAGCTGCCGAGGCCCAGCCAGGGAGGGAGGCCAGGGCAGCCAAGGAATGCAGGAGCCAGGAATGCAGAACCTGGTGGCCAGCTGGGCACAGGAGGGGAGGTGGGGGAGGGGGAGGAGGATGGAAAAGACGGGGAGCTCTGTTTCAGCCCCAAGAATGGGAAGTTTCATCCCCCGTGACTCTGGGGACCGGGACTGGGACTGGGACTCCGGCCTCTGCGGGGCCACCTCAGAGCAGAAACGTGGTAGAGACTGCTGCCGAGACGGGCCACACTACACAGGTGACAGTGACAGCTTCCAGGGGGCGGGTAAGACCCCCTCTGGTCTCCCTCACACCTGCCTGTTTAACCAGCGCCCCGTTTTTAGGACACTCTCTTCTCACCTGAAATTTCTCTGAGTTTCCGATGTGCAGCAATTCACAAGGTGCAATTAACAGACTTCACTCAACAGTCGCTTTTTCTCTGGCTGGGAAAAGAGCTAGCTACCAGAACTGTCCTGTGCCGGCCTGACCTTCTGGAATCTGAGCAGGGTTTGCAATCCCAAGACCAGATGTTCAAGGCCGGCCCTCTCTAAAGAAAGGGGGTGGAGGGGAGGGGGGTTCTCTCTTCTCATCTCAGAGTAGATAGAACAGCTCAGTCTGGGTATGAAAGACAAATGCATCGCGAGCCCCTGAACACAGCAAGGCTACCCCTATTTCTCTGCAGGACAGTAATGGCCTCGTTCGTCAGTCCAAACTGCAGGGCCTGTGGGGGCATTACTCGTCGGGCCCACTGATTGAGAGAGCCTGGAAGGTGATTATTGCTATCCTCAATTCTCCTGGTAAGGCAACTTGGGCTTACAAAGACCACAGAGCTGGTAAGTGGACAAGCAGAGCCTCAAACTCGGGATTCTGGCCCAGCCTCTGTTTTCCTGCGAATCATGCGGTCTCCTGAGTCGAGGAAAAGTCACACCCTGGTTCAACAGCAGAGAAGACAAACCAGAGTCCGGCCTCCTGGCACCTTTCTGGGGCCCTCTCTCAATCTCAATCTCCACAATCCTCTTTCACAGTTAAAACCCAGGAAAAGTGGAAAGGCTTCCCTAAAGAAAGAGCTAAGCAGCATTACAGTTGGATCGATCGCTCGATAGAACTAATTCTTCTGTCCCAAAGCCCAAATCCGCACGAGTGGGTACATGCAGGCTAATCTTTGCTTTAATGCCTCCTACTTTCTCCCAAGAATCCCCTAGTTTACTAGGCATCTCAGAAACGCCAAGTTTCAGGAATCAATTTTCTGGATTAACCCCCCCAAAATGTCAGCCGACCAAAAATGGCCCTCCAGAAAGCTCAAGAATGTGATCTCAAGTACCCTCCCAGCTGGTGTTCCCCACACTGGTGTTTCAGACGTGGTGTAGACAAACCCCAGGCAGACCCAGAAATCACACCATCCATCCTCCATCCCATAATGTCAGCCTACAACTACCAAAAACAAAAGGCGGTCTCGTAAAACAGAAGGACTCGAGATCCTTCCAGAGGCGATCTGAGCGGAAACCAATTATGGGATCTGGGAGGGGAGCTTAGCTGCTCTAATGGCATCGTCTTCTTGCTCCTTCCTGCGACCTCCAGTCTGCTACTTGCTCTGGAGGACCTCCCTCTGAAGTAGAGAACGAGACCCTCGGGGCACTCCAATTCACCCCTCTAAATCCACGTGGGGCGCCCTGCCCAGAAAACAGACTGCAGCCACCCTCGGTGCTGAGAAGGACGCGTGTACCCAGCACAACCCATCTCTCTCTTCCATCTACTCCTGCCTCATATTTATAGTATCATGAGTGAGAGGACGAGCTGTGTGACCCTGGGAAAGTTGCTTAACCTCTCTGTGCCTCCGTTTGCACATCTATAAAACAGATACAAAGCAGTCTACCTTGGAAGTCTGTTTTTAAGTGCTAAATTCGCTATTTAAACGGCTGAGGGGAACCTGGGTGGCTGAGTCAGTTGAGCAGGCTGAGGGTCCGACTTCGACTCAGGTCGTGATCTCGCGTTCGTGAGTTCAAGCCCCACACCAGGCCCACGACTGTCGGTGCAGAACCCGCTTCGGATCCTCTGTACCCCTCTCTCTCTCACTCTCTCAGAATATAGCAAGTACGGTAAACGTTAACTATTTAATTAGCTGCTTAATGGCTTATGGAGAAGAACTTACAATAAGTTTTGGGGGATTCCTTGTGAATTTTAAACACCTGGTCCACTGGAGTCATATTTCTTGCTATTAGAAGGTCATTTAAAGGTGAGTGTGAGTTACAGTGAGGGTGAATTACACACCCACGGAGTAAAGGCAGGGCAGGAAATGACAGCCCACTGCCGTGTCCTGACTTTCCCAATTAACTGGTTTTGTGGGATGGACAAAGCTGGAGATACTTGACGAGCTGGAGATAAGCATGCAAAGTTCAACAGGCCGTGCTCTTGGGATCAACACCCATAGATGCAGACGGAGGAAGCAGGACTGTGATCCGGCCCCAGCAAAGGCCTCAGATGACCCAATGGGGCCCTCTGGAGCTGGGCTGACCCTTCAGAGCTGGGAGTCAAGGTCAAGGGGCCAGGCCTTTAACCACCACCGTGGGTGTAAATCCATGGGAGGCTATGGTATCCAGACACCAGTCTAGGTGTTGCGGATGTGGTTCTCGTCTACAATTAACTGACTTCGAAGTAAAGCAGGCTGTCTCCTGGATATTGGTGGGCCTCAGCTAATCACTGGAAGGCCTTAAGAGAAGAGATCGAGGTTTCTCAGGAAAGAAGGACTCTTATCCCTGAGCGGTAACATAAAAGTCTGGGTGTCCAGTTTGCGAGCCTGCCCAACAAATGTCAGAATCAAGACTGGAATAGTATCTCTTGCTCGAGTACTCAGCCTCTTGGCCCATCCTATAGATTTCAGACCTGCCAGCCCCATAGTCACGTGGGCCAATTCTTCAAGATAAATTTCATTAAAATAGAGATTCAGAGATATAGTTACAGATAGCTATCTGCCTACACACACCTGTATCTGTCCTGTTACACCTGCTTCCGCACAGAGCTGACTGTTACCCCGATGTTGATTAGTCATGGGCTGCCCCCGGAAAGAGGCATGACCCTGGACAGGGTGACATCACCAGCTGGTAGCAAAGAGGCCTGACAGCAGGGGCATCTTCCCAGCGACTCGCAGCCTTGGAGAGAACAGATCTTCCATTGTCAGGGGGGACCTGTGGGGTCTATGCCAACGGGGCGAACTGTGTAGGTATAGAAGAAATGCATAGAACTGCAAGGTAAAACCCAGAATGATAAAATCACACAATTTGGAGTTGGAGAGAATCTAGACATCATTAATAAGTGTGAAACAATGGATAAAAATGGACAGCACCGGACGCCCACAGTGTTGAGGTCAATCTCAGCAGACCAGGGTCATCAGGGGCCCCCGATGAAGTTACAGCAACCTCTGACATCAGGGGAACCCACAACCTTCAGGCACCGCAAGGATGGGAGCCTGATGCTCTCCTATGCATGGGGGGGGCCTCCCTAAAATCGGGACTCATGGCAGGGTGGGGGCCAATTTGTAAGGTTTGCCAATGTCCGTGTGGTGTAAGTGCTCCCCCCACCGATCCATCTACCAACAGGAGGTGTTGGGAAGAAAAGGGCACGTGGCTCTCACGGCTCCATGTGCGACACTAGAAGGGGACACTAAGGGGCCCGTGGAAGGGATCAGAGAGTGGCCCTTCTTCAGAGAGAGCATTGTCAGAGGCCGTGCAGCAGGGGGCAGGGGACGGGGACCTGGATGGGCAAATGCATGAGTGCAGACACACGCTGAGCTCCAGCCAGGGAGGGAGGCTTTGGAAGAACCATTCAAGGTTCTAAGTTGCCACGGCACAGGGTAGGAGGAAGCTCTCAGAGAGGTGGCCTGGAGCCCCCAGAGAGCAGGTAAGTAGAAAGGGTCCCAGTGGGAGTGTGCTGAGCTGCCTTCCACGGCGACGCCAGATGGCCTGAGTGTCCTCTCGTGCAACATGGAAGGTTGCTGGGCGTCGGAGGGCAAGTGATCCTTGACAGCAAGAGGCTGGACGGGTACCAGGGGCGAGGAAGCCGGGGACAGGGTGGCACAAGGAGATCAACATGGGGGGCATCACGCTGTCACAGACAGCCATTGTGGGACATCCCTACAGGAGCCCCGAGGTCCCCACCGACACGACCCGCAAGAGCCACTGCTTGGATCACAAGTGCAGTAAGTCTTTCAACAGCTCTGTGCTGTCCCCTCTCTTCCTGCCCCAGCCCTGGGGGGCCAGAGGCAAAGGACAGTGGGGAAGGAGGGGTAGGAGAGGGAGTGGAGGAAGAAGTGGAACATTCCCAGGAGCCAGGGAGCCAGTCATGGGGACCTTCCGGTTCTGAGACAAGCTCAGAATGCAGAGGACCTTTACATGGACTGGACAATGGTAGATTCGGCAGATGTGTCTGAACTTCTCAATACTTGCAAACTGGACTGTTAATTAGTATATCCGGAAGCGTGATGGGCAAAGTCTGGCACCTGACAAGACTTGGGTCCGGGGCGGAAAAGTGTCTCCGACCTGAGCAGCGAGCGTGGGACACAAAACGGCGTGCTGCGTTGCACCCGACTGGGGTCAGCTCATTCAACCAACAGAGACGCTGGTTTCTCGCATGCGTGGTAGACGGCTGGCCGTGCGAGGAAAACCCGTAATGAAGCCGGGTGGAAACAGACAGGCGTCGGGAGCCGTCAGGCCAAGAGTTAGCAACAACCCCCCTGGTCTCTAGCAAGAGATGGGGAAGCAAGAAAAGGCCACATCAGTGAGCAGTGGGCCCAAGGACAGAGGCGGGTCATCCATCCGCAAGAGTGAGAAGTGCCAGAAGGATAGGCACCAGGAGACAGAACGGTCTAGAGCAGCCAGTGACCCAGGCTGGCACCAAACCCACCCCGCCCTGCCTCTGGCACAGAGATACGGGGACTGCAAAGGTGATTAGTAAGAACTCCTGGCAGGGAGAGTGGCTGGCCATCAAGTCCTGACAACCTCAGAGTCAGAAGTACTTTCCTACAGGCCAGTGGCTGGAAGAAATGTCCAGCGACATAGAAATTTGAAATTCACAGCTGGGTTCTCATTTTCTCTCAGGGTAGGGCGGTTGAGACGGCAGATGTCCCCTGAAGGACAGAACTCAGAACAGCTCCGGTGTGGTGTCACAGGGTCCCCACCCGCGCCACAGGAGGCAGCCCCCTCAAAATGCAATGAAGGGACACAGGGGAGACCTCATCCTACGTGGCTTCCCTTCTCCCGCCGGGCCTGCAAGACGGCGTCGGTCACCCCCCACCTCCTCCCGAGATGAATGAAGGGCAGGTAGTGGGAGCCCCTTGTATCTGCCCAAGAAATGCAATAAAACGAAATCTGAAATGGGGTAAAATCATAGAACCAGGTGAAAGTAGGATTAGGGGCGCCTGGGTGGCTCAGTCGGTTAAGCGTCCGACTTCAGCTCAGGTCATGATCTCACGGTTCGTGGGTTCGAGCCCCGCATCGGGCTCTGTGCTCACAGCTTCAAGCCTGGAGCCTGCTTCGGATTCTGTGTCTCCCTCTCTCTCTGCCCCTCCCCTGATCCCTCTCTCTCTCTCTCTCTCTCTCATTCCCAAAAAAAACATTAAAAAAAAAAAAAAAAGGATAGAATTAAACAATTAAGGGATATTTATGGCTGAAATATACCAAGAGGTTTTTGCTTGTTCTGTTCTGTTTTGTTTATGTTTATTTATTTATTTATTTATTTATTTAGGACAACCACTAATATAGAATGTCCTCTAGAGCTGAGCCAACAAGACTATCAGTTTGAGATTTCTGGCAATTTCTAAACTCTGATACAGCTCACTGCAAAGGAATGGCAGGCCTGGGATTCCAATCTACCCATGTGTCTAACCCCACTTGGGAATCCTTGGCTTCAAGATTTCCATAATTGTCACAATTTGTGCTTTGTTTTGTTTTGTTTTTCCCTCCCTGGTTATTGTGATTGAGTTTACAGAGGAGCAAGTGCCCGCCAGACCATCACCTCACCCACTGGACATAGGGTTCACCAGCTTTTATTGTTGGGACTGGCAGATGTGATATGATTCAGAGAACCACCAGATTCCAGGATTGGTCAGGAGGACCCTCACCCCCCACTCCCACCAATTCAGATGTCAGAGTCCAAAACACCACCGCCGTACCAGGCAAGAACCCAACCCGATGTTCAAGGAGCACCAGTAATGGGAATCCTAACTGGAGGCTCAACTGTGGAAGTATCATGGTCTATAAATGGCTACAGCTTTGGAAAACCTAAAGAAAATCAATGGAGAGCTCTTAAGGAACAAGGACAATGGTCTAAGCTAATTTGTGAAGCAGCCCAGTGTCATGACTTTAACAGATACACACACACACACACACACACACACACACACATATATATACATATATATATATAGAGAGAGAGAATGGTATGACAGATAGATGATGATGATAGATGATAGATAGATAAGATAGATGATATATAGATAAATGACAGATAGATGATTGATAGATGATAGATTGACAGATGATGGATAAATGGATAGATAGATAGATAGATAGATAATAGATGAGAGACTGATTGATAGATGATAGATGGATAGATAACCAGATAGATGGATAGATGACGGATGGATAGATAGATAGATAGATAGATAGATAGATGATAGATGAATAGATAATAGATAGATAGGGGATTGATAGATGATAGATAGATAGATAGATAGATAGATAGATAGATAATAGACTGATTGATAGATGATAGATGGATAAATAAATAGATGACCAATGGATGGTAGATGGATAGATGATAGATATACGGGTGATTGATTGACAGATAATAGATGATAGAGAGATAGAGAGATAGATACATAGATAGATAGATGATAGATTGACAGATGATAGATAGATAGATAGATAGATAGATAGATAGATGAGAGATGAGAGACAGATTGATAGATGATAGATGAATAGATAGATGGATAGATGACAGATGGATGGATAGATAGATGATAGATGAATAGATAATAGATGATAGATAGATAGATAAATAGACTGATTGATAGATGATAGATGAATAGATAGATAAATAGATGACCAATGGATGGTAGATAGATGGATAGATGATAGATATACAAGTGACTGATAGATGATGATGATAGATAGACAGATAGATAGATGATAGATTGACAGATGATAGATGATAGATAGATTGATAGATAGATAGATAGATGAGAGATGAGAGACTGATTGATAGATGATAGATGGATAGATAGATAAATAGATGGATAGATGACGGATGGATGGATAGATAGATGATAGATGAATAGATAATAGACAGGTGATTGATAGATGATAGATAGATAGATAAGTAGATAGATAGATAGATAGATAGATAGATAGATAGATAATTTGGGTTTTAATTACTAAAGGCTGACCAGAGAAGTCAGGACAGATACAGGGTGGGGACTGGAATCACAACTAACCATTATTCCCATAAAAGAGAAATTTCCCTCGTTGTTATTACTGGATTACTTAACTCCTGCATTCTCATTCCCTGGCCACGCTGCATGAGCACTTCACCGTGAACATGATCTTCACGTTGCCATGTGCAAGCACCCTGTCACCACTTAAAGGAGGGAGGATAACAGTTCGCTTCTAGAGTCGTAACAGAAGCAAGTTTAAAATAAATTCAAAGACATAAAGGAATCAAAATGCACACAAAGTCAAAGCTTAACAAGCACTTTGTAAAAAGGAAGTTGTTTTGTGCAGCACGTTTGGAACTTGTGAGGGCTCTGAAGGACCCCTGAGCCACTTGAGTGGTCTTCCTGAATGCTTTTCATCCTGTTCCCCGCACTTGGCATAAACCTCGTACTTCTTGACTCAATGTAGGCTTTTAACTTTTGACACGTCCCTTGCAAATGTGAAGGAACTTTTTAAAAAGAAACCAAAACAGCTGTGCAAACATAAGATACTGGAAAATCAAATGTTTTCTGCTAAATATTGATTTAAATGAGGGGAAAGGTGGTGCGGACGGGCAAAGCGGAAGCTGATGTATTTAGAGTAATTAAGTCCACCCTCAGTGTTACCAGCGCTTCCTTCCACATCCAGTAAACAGCCGCGGAGGGTGAAACACGGTGAAAGTCACGCTGCGTCACACATTCACGTGCGGGCTTTGTGATTTTTAATTCTCTTTCTCTCAAGCCCTTTCGAAGCATACCTCTGAACACCTAACAGAGTTTGACGCTTAACGTTCAACTCCTTTAAGCAGCTGGAGGCTTCCTGAATGAAACACAGGAGGCTTTTTACTTCTGGAACTCTAAGATCTGGTGAAAAGTCCTCAAAAGCACAGGACTCCAGTTGGTGTGCATTTCCTGCTGAGAATTGAAAGATACACCACATCAAAAGGCTGCTGAGGTGCGGTCTGCCTCTACTGAGAACAGGTTCACCTAGCCGTGGCCGTGGCGGTGGCTGGGACGAGGGTACAACCTTGCCATCGGGGCAGGTGACGTATTTCAGGCAGAAGCCAAAGCAGGGCACAATCCTGTGTGCGCGGGCACGGAGAACGCTCCATGACATCACATGGAGCCAGCTCCAAAATGGTACCTTTTACCCCACATTACTGTTCTCCTAAAGAATTTTTCTTTGTGAGGGTCTCTGTGCCATAGGAGGAGATCTGAAACCGGTCCAGATCAAATCCTTCGACAAAAATGCATACAGAGAAAGACACAAAAGCCTCTAGCAGGGCGCCGGGGTGGCTCAGTGGGTTAAGCATCTGACTCTTGATCTAGCTCAGGTCACGATCTCACGGTTTGTGAATGTGAGCCCCGCGTCAGGCTCTGTGCTGATAATGTGGAGCCTGCTTGGGCTTCTCTCTCTCCCTCTCTCTCTGCCCCTCCCCTGCTCATGCTTGCTTTCTCTCTCTCTCTCTCTCTCTCTCTCTCTCTCTCGCTCTCCCTCAAAATAAAAGTTTAAAAGAGAAAGAAATTCTGAGTAAATATATATTACTATAATGAGCAGGAGATCAAAAGACAAAAATTAAAAATTCTCTTTGGAAGCATACACATTTCTCTCTACAGCCACTGGAATGTGTCTTTCCAAAAATATTCAAATACACGTTAGCTTTTTTAGCATTTTTATAGTTTATGCATCATGAGTATTATTCACTGCATCCTACCTAAGTGCTAATCCAACCTTCATGTCCATGCAGGGTCCTGAAGAACAGTCTAGAACACATTCAAGAGACCCTCCTCTGATAAGGTAAGCTTGAACAGGAGCAAAGTTAAAACTCGCGTGCAATTTCTATTAGCCTCATGTGACAAGAGTCACAATCCCTTTGCTCTCTTACGCGGAGTCTGAAATGTGACTGAAGAGTATACTTATCACAGAAGATCTTACCTCTTCTCCCCCAATTCCCATTCAAGATTCTGTTTTAATTCCCCTTAAAACAATCTTCCCTACAGTTAACAATACTTTACAGTACACTGAAAAAATTTTAAGAGACTAGATCTCATGTTAAGTGTTCTTACAATAATAATAATAATAATAATAATAAATGTCCAGTGGTTATAAGATTAAATCATTTTCTCCATCTGTCCTCCTTCCAGCTTCCTTTTGCACATAGTTGGAAGTTTAATCTTTACTAAATCCTCAGCCTTTCCCACCTAATGAATGACAAGATTTTTATTGTCTTCCTCCCCACTTCTGTCCACTTTTTAAACGGTCAAAAAACTGTCTATACTATCCTGACGCTTTCAACACCAGTAACAGAAAATTAGATAAAGAAATTCATCTCTCACTGGTACAGTATGCATTGTCATCTAACAAGTTTTTAAAAAATGATTTCTCTTACTGAATGTCCCTTAAATATTCTGCCTGAAAAGCAACCCTAGGCCACCACATGGCAGCCTGCCCTGAGACAGGCCCTACACCCGTTACACACACGCTGAAATGCTACCGAAAAGAACCACCAACCCCCATCACCCAGAAAAAGAACTTACGTGCTAGTCAAAAGAAAAAGAAATCCTCAAGATCTAGAATCAAAGACAACAAGAGTGGGTAAGTGCTAGCTGAAGTCCCAGGAACCCATGGGAGCCTGGGTCACAAATATAGATCTTAAGGACTTTGGGTGGGGTTCTTACGCCCAAGCAGGAACCAAGGACACATCTACGGCCCAGAGGAAACATTAGAGCCAAAACTGGAACCCACCTTAGGAAGGAAGTTTGCTGTGTGCCTAAGGCCACATGCAGAAAAAAAAAGTGACTGTGAGAATGCATTTCCATTAATGGTACAGCACACAACAACATAGATGATGCATAGATGACAGATAGATGATAGATAGATAGATAGATAGATAGATAGATAGATAAACTGACCCATAACCATCAAAATCCCTAGGGCTCTAACAGAAACAAACAGAAAACCTACTTTGTAGTGACCCTTTCACATTTTAGATTACAGTGTATTTACCCAGAAGAGTTAAGCCCCACTGAAGATGAGATCACAAGCAAAGACTACAAAGAACACAAAGAAGAAACTAAATTGAGTAGATTTTAGCAGATGTGATCATTGCAAAAAGAAGGGTTAGCTTCTTCTTTGGATACAAGATCAAATCAGGGGCGCCTGGCTGGCTCAGTCAGTGGAACAGGTGACTCTTGATCTTGGGAGTGTGGGTTTGAGCCCCATGTTGGGTATAGAGATTACTTAAAAATAAATTCTTTTAAAAAAGCCAACCAAAAGAATTCATAAAATAAGCTTAAAGTGACTTTTTCAAAAAGTAATTAAACGCATAATGAAAAACAGCACAGTATAAACCAGTAACAGGCAGAGAAATAATAACCGAAGACAATATAGTTGAAATAATGGAGTCATAATGGAAATAACTGAAGACACTTACAGAAATAAAAAAAACTTAGTACACAGTTGTAAAAATTAATTATTCACAAATGATGAGAACCATCAGTGAGCTACCTAGAAAGAAAGAAGTAAGGAGAGGGAGAGACATATGTTAAGGGCATGGAGGCTAGAAAGTCAAGTCCAAACCTATTAGGGTTTCCATGATGAGTGAGTAGTGAAAATGAGTGACAAAAAAATATTCAAAAGAGATACTTAGGAAGAAATCATAACCAGATTAGAAGAAAGAATTGTGACTGCAGAATAAAAATACAAAAATAAAAGAAGTCCTAAGCAAAATAAATATAATTAAATCCCCATCTGGCCCTATCGTGATGAAACCTGAAAGACCAGGCATTAAAAGTGTCCAGAAGACTCGGGCACCTGGGTGGTTCAGTATGTTAAGTGTCTAACTTTGGCTCAGGTCATGATCTCACAACTTGTGAGTTCGAGCCCCACATCAGGGTCTGTGCTGACAGCTCAGAGTCTGTGTCTCCCTCTCTCTCTGCCCCTCCCCTGCTCATGCTCGCTCACTCTCTCTCTCTCTCTCTCAAACATAAATAAACATTTAAAAAAATTTTTTTAACTGGCCAGAGGACAGAAAAGAGACTGTCTACAAAGGAACCAGTGTGAAGGGTACAAGTTTCTCCTCATCAACAACAGATGCCACAAGGCAACAAAATAAAACATTCAAAGAGCTGAAGGACCCGAACCGGTAACCTAAAATTGTGTCAGGCAAAATGATCATTCAAGAGGGAGGGTACACGGAAGATATGTGGAGGTAAAGACTGAAAGATTTTACTACTCACAGATCGTTCATTAAAGAACTACCAAAGCATGTCTGTAGGAACAAGGAAATTAACCCGAGAAGGAAAAAAAAAAAAGTCAAATTCAAGGACGAACGGTAAACAAAGAAAATCAGCAGTTCAGAGATCCAGATAAACATTGATACAATTGAAACTATGGTAACAGTGATCAATGTGGGGAGAATTTTAAATTTTTTTTTAACGTTTATTTATTTTTGAGACAGAGAGAGACAGACCATGAATGGGGGAGGGTCAGAGAGAGAGGGAGACACAGAATCTGAAATGGGCTCCAGGCTCTGAGTTGTCAGCACAGAGCCCTATGCGGGGCTCGAACTCACAGACTGCGAGATCATGACCTGAGCCGAAGTCGGACACCCAACCGACTGAGCCACCCAGGCACCCCAATGTGGGGAGAATTTTAAAGCAGATTGGAACGAGGGGGTGTAGGGGCAGCAATCACATGGCAGACGGAAGGAGAGGGTAAAAGTCCAGGCCTGGGGCTGTGTGGGAAGAAGACAGAGCTAGGGCCTAACTGTCTGCCTCGCCAGGCGAGGCATAATCGTAACTTTGGAGCAGGAGCCCAAACTAACTTAAATGAGAATGTATTACCTTCCAGGGGCACCTGGGTGACTCAGTCAGTTGAGCATCCGACGGCAGTTCAGGTCGTGATTTCTCAATTCTCGAGTTCAAGCCCTGTGTCAGGCTCTCTGCCGTCAGCACGGAGCCGGCCTCAGATCTTCTGTCCGCCTCCCCCCCCCCCCCCCCCCCCCCCCGCTTCCTGCACGTGTGCACTCTCTCTCTTCCTCTTAAAAATCTTTTCAAATAAAATAAATAAGCAAAAAAGATACATGTGATAAACCAAGAAAGCAGTTCAACTGCTAACAAAAAGAAAGGTGAAGGAGCAATTTTAGTACCAGGAAAAAGTAGATCTTAAGACAAAATTCATTACTGGGAATAAAGATGGGCAATGCTGAATGATAAAAAGGAATAAGTCACCGTGAAAATGGGAAAACCCAGAAGCTGCATGCAGCAAACAACAAAGCCTCAAAATATGTAAGCAAAAATGAGTAGAATTAGAAATAAAGGAAAGCTCTTTTTTTTAAAGTATTTTTTAAGTTTATTCACATATTTTGAGACAGAGAGAGAAAGTGTGAGTGAGAGAGAGAGGGAGAGAGACAGAGAGAGAGAGAGAGAGAGGGAATCCCAAACAGGATACTCACTGTCAGCACAGACCCCGATGCAGGGCTCAAAACCATGAACCACGAGATCATGACCTAAGTCAAAGTTGGACACTTAACTGACTGAGCCACCCCGGCACCCTGAGCTTGGAAAGTTCTTGAATCTACCCAAGATAACAGTGAGGGATGTAAAAAGAGATTGATCTACACAGTGATGAAGGCAGAGTGTAAAAAAAAAAAAAAAGAACCCTCTGGATGTGTCAGTTACATACAGATTTGAAAAGCACAATGATCCACTTAGATCTAACAGGCATTGAAGAAAAAGACTGCTCCAAAGAGAAAAAACACACTCTTTTCATGTCCACATGAAAGGTTTATAAAAACTATGTAGCGGGTCCCAAAGAAGTAACCCGCAAACGCCAAAGAATGGATAGCCACATTTCACCACAGCAGAACAAAATTAGAAATAACAGAAAGGCACCTCGAAAGAAGACTCTGAAACAAAAAAATAATCAAAATTATCATGAGTCAAAGAAAACGACGAGATGCTTAGAGCTGAATCACCACCAAATCAGTATACGAACAGATCTACCTGCATCAACGTGGATAAATCTTACGACACCACGTTGGGCCACAGCAAATGGCGGAAAGCGATTAATGGAATAGTGTTTGTGTGAAACCATTTTAATGCGTGGGGAGCCTGGGTGGTTCAGTCGGTTAAGCCTCCAACTCTTGGTTGCGGTTCAAGTCATGATCTCATGGGTTTCATGGGTTTGAGCCCCACAGGGGGCTCCACACTAACAGTGTGGCATCTGCTTGGGATTCTCTCTCTCTCTCCCTCTCTCTCTCTACCCCTTCCCCCACTCATGCGCTAAATAAATAAACTTTTAAAAAAGCATTTTAATGCGTTTCTAGGAGCTCACACGTGTGGGGGTGTGCTGGGTATGGCACACGCCTGCAAAGACAGAGCCCAAGCTCCCCCCGAGGAGGAAGAACACGCCCGTTTCTGGGGACTGAACGGAGAGACAGAAGACGGGTGGATGAATCATCCACTATTTCTTTCGAAAAGAATCTGAAAAAATATATAGCTAAGTGTTAGCATCTGTGAAATGAGGTTGGTTGAGTACAGGGATTGTTTATGTCGTTTTATGGTGACCGGGCTTTTGTGCGTTTCCAACGCACAGAATTAAAGGAAAGAAAAGCCGCTGGAAAACACAAGGCTGCTTGAGGGCGGCTGCCGCTCTTCTGAGCACAGGCTCTGGTGGGGACAGAGGAGCGGCCACAGTGAGGGGACAGAGGGTGAGCCAGTTCCGGGGGCTTTCGAGACGGACACGGAAGCACCAGGTCAGGACTCAAACACACGGCAAGCTCGGACTCGGGTCCCCCCGGCCCGCAAAGGCCGTGCCTCCCAGGAAGAAACGCGAATGGAGGTGTTTCCTGGATCCCTGAAAGTCAGACCCAAGTTCAGGCCATAAAGGGGTCCTGGGCGCATCTTGGAAGCTGTTGTGCGCTGGCAGCACTCAGCCGCCTCCCCGTCCAGACGCCCCCTCCCCCGGCCCCCAGCTTGTCCCTCCGCACACCTGGGGCCAGCTGTCAGGGTGTGCCGAGCGGGCGGGACTGGGTTCCTCCAAGTTCCGTGAAAACTGAGCGCACCGCACAGCACAGGCCGTCGAGCTGCGACTGTACCAGCGCTCACGGACAATCATCTTTTGAGCCCGGCAGTCATTCCGCTCTGCGGTGAGAAAGGAAACCTCAGGGGTGACGCCACCTCCAGTGACCGCACGGGAGCATGCGCAGTGGCCCCCGGGACCTCTCCCCTGTGTGGCGGGCCCCTCACCTGGAGGCAGCCAAGGAGAGGCGGAGGACGGGGCAGAAGGTGTTTCACAGGAAGGGGGAGGGACGCTCTAGGGTAAGAGGATTGAAAGGGAAGAGGCTCTTCCTTGTCACTGCCCACCCCCACTCCCCGCACCTTGCTGCCCCAAACTGCCCCTGACAGACGCTCCTTCTCTTCCCCAGGACCCTCAGGGGCAGGGGCAGGGGCAGGTGCGACACAGGGGTCAGATCCCTGCCAGCGGCTCAGACCCAAAGCACCGGCTTCGTCCTTGTCCTCTCCCATCTCCTTACAGCTCATGCAGATCCATCCAGAATATTGCACACCCACCCACCCCACCTCCCAGGGCAGCCTCCCAGGTCCAGGCCACCATCACGCCTCATCAGGACCATCCCGTGGCGTTCCGCAGCCCTGCAACCCTGCCTCAACGCTGGACACCGCTGTCCACACGGCAACCACCCTGACCTTGTAAAGACCTCCGAGGTGTCACGTCACCGGTGCATGTCAAAGTGCCCCGCTCCTGGGCTTCCCGTCTCACACTGACTGAGAACCAGATTGGACCCTGTCCTTATTATGGCCTGTCAGCCCCCTTATTGCTATCGTGATGGGTCCCCCTGCTCCTCTGACCTCACCTCCACTCCACCCACACTGGCTCCCCAGACCCAGGAGGCACTGGTGCTCCCTCCATCTGGAATGTTCTTCCCCTCATCTCCTTCAGGCTGCCCCGCCATGACACCCCCTCTACTACCTGCCACTCCGTAAAACCCTAACCCCCAACATTTTTCCATCCGCTGTCCCTGCTTTATTTTTCTCCTTAGCGCTCACGGCCCCCCCCCCCCGTTGGGCATTTCCTGTTTGTCTTATTTTTGGACGGTCCCCTGGGGGGAGCGTGGAAGGTCTCAAGGGCAGGATCGTCATCAGTCAGCTTGGCTGGCTGCCCCATCCCCAGCACCCGGAACAGGCTCTGGCACGTGCTTAGCAGGTACCAAATCCCTGCCGACTGACTCCTGAAAGGCTACGTCAAAACAGAAGGGGGAGGAGTACACTTTTGTTTCCTGGTTTGTGAAACTCGCGCTGGTTCCGTGCGATTCCTCTTTTCCTGGATCAAAATGTTAACGGCTTTGATTTGATTTGATTTTTTTTTTATTTTTTTTAACGTTTTATTTTATTTTTGAGACAGGGAGAGACAGAGCATGAACAGGGGAGGGTCAGAGAGAGGGAGACACAGAATCTGAAACAGGCTCCAGGCTCTGAGCTGTCAGCACAGAGCCCGACGCGGGGCTCGAACTCACGGACCGCGAGATCGTGACCTGAGCCGAAGTCGGCCGCTTAACTGACTGAGCCACCCAGGCGCCCCAACGGCTTTGATTTTAAAATAAACTAACTCGTGGGGCACCTGGGTGGCTCAGTCGGTTGAGCGTCGGACTTTGGCTCAGGTCACGATCTCGCAGTCCGTGGGTTTGAGCCCCGCGTTGCACTCTGTGCTGACAGCTCAGGGCCTGGAGCCTGCTTTCGATTCTGGGTCTCCCCCTCTTTCTCTGCCCCTCCCCTGCTCATGCTCTGTCTCTCTCTGTCTCAAAAATACATAAAACATTAAAAAAAATTTAAAATAAACTAACTCGAGTTGGAGACATTTTAAACCATTTTTCTCAAGTAAGTTACACGTACTCTAACTCATAAATAAGAGGAAGAATGCGGTGACATTTCCAACACTTTGGCAAAGGCCAACCAAGTAAAAGAACACAGAAGATGTCCTAAAGCTCTAGCAATGTCCTGCCCACGAAGAATTCCATTTTATAAAATTATAGTCAGGAAGTGTGTAGAAAAGCTTAAAATACTATTGAAATAGGACCTGAAAACCTTTGTCAAAAATAGTTCGGTGAAAATGTGATTGATTTGGAGGAGTTTTCTCTCTTTCTTTTTCCTGTTTTTAAGAAATAAAGTAATAGGAGAACTTTTCCAAAAATTTTTTGATGTTTATTTATTTTTGAGAGAGGGAGCATGAGCGGGGGAGGGGCAAAGAGAGAGGGAGACACAGAATGAAAGCCGGCTCCAGGCTCTGAGCTGTCAGCACAGAGATGGACATGGGGCTCGAACTCACGAACCTCAAGATTATGACCTGAGCTGAAGTCCAACACTTACCCAACTCGGCCACCCAGGTGCCCCCGAGTAGCTTTCTGATTAAAGCGTATTAGTAAAACTTTGGGTTTTTAAAAATATTTTCCCATTTAGGGGCCCCTGGG
The DNA here is from genome assembly GCF_023721935.1 of Panthera uncia. NCBI lineage: Eukaryota > Metazoa > Chordata > Mammalia > Carnivora > Felidae > Panthera > Panthera uncia. Next base: position 6,638,293 of record NC_064810.1, on the reverse strand, counting down.
TGGCCCAGTCAGTTAAGCATCTGCCTCTTGATTTTGGCTCAAGTCACGATCTCATGGTTTGTGGGTTCGAGCCCCAATGGGTTCTGCGTGGACAGTGATGATATCACTTGGGATTATCTGTCTCTCTCTCTCTCTCTCTCTCTCCCTGTCCCCCCCCCCCGCTCATGTTCTGTCTCTCTCAAAATAAATAAACTTTAAAAAAGAAAGAAAGAAAAGAAATTATTTTCCAATTTATATCATTATACATGGTAACTTCTTTGTAACATGCTTATTTTTTAAAAGGCTTAAATCACGTGTGATGGGCAGACTCCATTTACACGGAGGGTGCCTGCACATACTAAACCCGATGTGTCCCTTTTAAACGTGGTCTTTTGCTTTTCTCCATCTGCCATTTCAACTGAATTATTTAAATCCTCATGAATAAACAGATTTAAAAAAGGAAACACAGTGACTCTGCACCATGATAGCTCTTTTCTTGGGCATTTCTAAGCAGCAGATGATATGTGCAAACATGCTAACTATTCGTCTCAGGCGGAGGGGCTCCGATGCCCAGATTCATCCTCATTTGCTGGGTGGTTCTTATCAGCATAAACCCGACGGTCACGTGGTCGGCTGCGCTTCAAGCACACGGTGGGACTGGTGTCCCAGGCACCCTGTCTGGACGTGTCCATCCAGGGGAGCCCTGGACACCAGTCACCTTACTTAAGGCTGGTCGGTAAATTCACAAATCAGACGGAGCTGTTCAACTGCCACGAGTTCAAAAAAGAAATCACTGGCCTCGGGTCAGACTGAGTTTCCCAAATGAAAATGGGCACAGGCACTTTTCAGCCTATTGTGGATGTATGTGTTTCCTAAAAAGTGACCAAAGTGTGAAACCCGACGGTCTCACTGTCACCGGAGCTGCTGGGTGAATTCATTCCGTCAGAGCCGGTCGGTAAAGCGTGCCACGCGACCACATGCCACGGCGATGAAAAGCCGTCCTCGTGGAAAGCACGGAAGCTCTTCCTTCCCCATTTGCGGGCCGTCGGACGCTTTCCCGAGAACGTGAGAAGCCTCTCCCAAGTGGCACCGTCCCCAGAATGCTGACATCCGCAAACACCAGCAGGCAACGCACCTGCAGACTGGCGTCCTCCTGCTCCCCGTGCAGACACACAAGCACCCGTGTCACTTTGTTTCCCTTCCTCTCCAGTCCGTTCCCCCAACACCCACCGCAGAGGACAAACGGCCGTCCTGGTGACACAGTGAGGGTGACAAACGACCCTGAGGTTGCCACGTTCCTTCTCATCAAAATGGCAAAGAAGGGATTCTACGTCTGCGCGCCGTGGGCTCCCAAAAGATGAGGAATATTCTACCTAGAAGAGGACCCCATCCACACCCAACAGCAGGTGTGGGCTCACCTCCACAGCCAGCCCTTGCTCAAGACACAAGGTCAACTCAGAACCTCAGTTGTCTTCATCGTTTGTATCCTGCCCTCTGAAGTCAAGGTGTCTTAGAAACACAGAACCACAGGCTTTCAGAGCCACTCGGGACTTCGGAGGTCATCCCACTCTGCTCATCGGACAGTTGAGGAAATTGAGTGAACTTTTTCTCAGAAAATCCCTGAGGCATTTTTCCCTCGGGTTTTTGTGGTATGTTTTTTAAAAAATTTGTTCATTTATTCTGAGAGAGAGAGAGAGAGAGATGGGAGGGTCAGAGGGAGGGGGAGGCAGAGAGAATCCCAAGCAGGCTCCACGCTGTCAGCAGAGAGCCCAACACAGGGCTCGAACTCATGAACCCGTGAGATCAAGACCTGAGCTGAAAGAAAGAGTCAGGTGCTTAACCAACTGAGCCACCCAGTCACCCCTTCCTCGGGTTTTACGAACAATGAAAAAACACCTGCTAGAAGTGCCTATGCTCACAGCCCAAAGCCCAGCCTCCTTTCTAGCACCTTCCTCCTCCCCAAAATAATAACGCAACTTATTTTTTTTAATGTTTATTTATTTATTTTGAGAGAGAGAGAGAGAGAAAGAGAGAGACAGAGGACGAGAAAGAATCCTAAGCAGGCTCCACGCTGTCAGCACAGAACCCGATGTGGGGCTGGCTCACTCTCACGAACCAGGAGATCATGACCTGAGCCAAAATCAAAAGTCGGATGCTAAACCAACTGAGCCACCCAGGCGCCCCAGTGATGCACAACTTACATGTAGAAGGAATAGCTTTTACCCCTTCCATGGGTCCATAGAATAAGAGCATAAGGGTGTTGGCCAAGAAGATGTACACAAACATCTTCTCTAGATTTCTGGGAAAGTTTTACCCTCCTACCATAAGCCCTACTCATCTTTTGTGACATTCCCCTTCTTGCAGCAAAACCAGATTCAAGGTCGCTGGGGCGGGGAGCGGTGGGGGGGTGGGCAGTTATCCTGGGACCAAGCAGATGAAACCACCTCGAAGGTAGCAGAGCAGGGGCTAGAAGGGATCTGGGTCCATGATCAACAACGTCCTTGAGCCCTGGACCAGTCCAGGACTGCTCCTGTCCATGCAGGTCCTTATGCAGGACAGACACTTTGCATCTGATCAGTAAGTGGGAGAGACGGCACAGATGATGCTCAGCTCGGCCCCCTCTTGGTTTGGGGAACAAGCCTACCCAATGACAAGAATCGGGCGTGCCATGTGCTAAGATTCCTGGGACAGGCTCTCTCTCCGGGGGAGGCTGGGTTTGCCCAGCTAGCTCTGCCTGTGACTAATGCTAAGTGTCGATCCGAGGTAACACATCAGCAAGCCTCCCTCCTTCTTTATCAAGGCAGAGGTTGCATCCCTGCCTAGCAAGTGGATTCTCAGAGCTGGCATGACCCACCACAACGAGAAGTGGAGAGACACCAGGAAATCATGGGGACGCACTGGATTTCGTACCTCGATAAACAGCGGGTAGAGTTTAACTGGCAACACCAATCGGTGGTGCCCACACACCGACCACCGCCTCCTCAACAGATCAAATGTCGCGAAAATTGAGAGTTGCTAAATTATCTAGCTGAATAAAATGATTATCTGAGCAAAATATCCAGACTGACTTTTCACAGAGCCTAAAAGTCCCCTGCGTCCTATTCCGTTAGGTGAAGCCACTGGACGTGTGGAAGGCACCTGTCCAAAATGCACATGTGGTCCTTCCTTCGGATAGGAGGCAGTATCTCCCAGAGGGTGGGATCGGGGGCTCTGACATTAGGGCTGAGTCTGACTCTGGCTCTGATGTTAACTTTTGGTCGACCTTGGTGACATACATCCCCGAGCCTCGGTTCCCTGGTGAACAGAAACCACCTCAGAGGTAGCTGTAAAAATATTGAGACAAGGTCTGTAAAGTGTCCAGCATGTAGAAAATCGGATAAAGAAATATATATTAATGATGATACTAGGGGTGCCTGGGTGACTCCGTCAGTTAAGTGTCTGACTCGGATCTCATGACCTGATCTCGCAGTTCGTGGGATCGAGCCCCGCATCGGGCTCCATGCTGACAGCACGGAGCCTGTGCGGGATTCTCTCCCTCCCTCTCTCTCTCTGTCCCTTCCCTGCCTGCACACGCGCATGCTCTCTCAGTCTCTCCCTCTCCCAAAATAAACTTTAAAAAATAACGACATTAAATAATAATGTTCGTGCTAAATGATGGCTCATTATTACAATGTAAGATTGAGGCAGTGCTGTGCTGGTAAAAGTGTTCTTTCCTAGGGGGAAAAAAAAACCCAATTTGTAGGGACTGCCAATTTCCATGGTACAAACACTCCACTGTGGCCACCTTCCAGCCACCAGCACGATGTCACTGAATGCGGAGTTGGGAAGATGTGCATCCAGTCAGCGCTTATGAGCCAGGAAGCACTCACAACAGCTTACCTCTGGCTGGAAGACCGTAGCCACACTTACACGGTGTCTCCTGTCTGTGGTCTAACACCGGACACATAGTGGGCGCTAAGAAGTATTCAGGGAATGAGTGAATGATTGGTTATTAAGGCACTAAGCTATTTTCATCTCTTAACCATGCGGCACAAATTTGAACCGGGGGGCGCCCGGGTGGTATGGTCAGTTAAGCTTCCAGCTCTTGATTTCGGCTCAGGTCTCACGGTTCGTGGGTTCGAGCCCTGCATCAGGTTCAGTGCTGACAGCGTGCAGCCTCCTTGCGATTCTCTCTCTCTCTCTCTCTCTCTCTCTCTCTCTCTCTCTGCCTCTCCCTCTCTCTTTCTGGCCCCCCTCCAATAAATAAATAAACAACGTTAAAAATAAAACAAATTTTAAAAAATTGAAAAAAGTTTTGATGAACTAAACAGAGAAGGGATATGTTAAAGGCACGGGTTACTGCCTACACTCACCCGGGATCACACTGAGAAGAAGGACGTCGCTCTCCTCCTATTCAACGCCACCCCAGGAACACAGCACACAGTCAGTAAACGTCTGCTGAACTGGACTGAACTGAAGAAGGGTCCAGAAACAAGGGAACTTAAGTCTGGAAACACCCAAAGTTGAAGAGATGTATTGGTCAAGCTTGTCCAGAGACACAAGATGTGTGTGTGTGTGTGTGTGTGTGTGTGTGTGTGTGTGTAAAGACATTTATTGTAAGCTACTGGCTCACACAATTACGGAGGCTGAGAAGTCCCCGTAGAAGATCTGCAGTCAGCAAGCTGGGGAACCAGGAGAGCCACCAGCAGAAGTTCCAGCCTGAAAGCAGGCAGCCTCAAAACCCAAGGGTTGGCGTGTCGATTCAAGTATGAAGGCAGGAAAAACCTGATGCATCCTTCCTGATGTCAGGCAGGAGAAGTCCCCTGTTATTCACAGGAAGGTGAATCATCCTTCAACTGATAGGATGAGGCCCACCCTCATTAGGAGAAGCAACATGCTTTACTCAGTCTACTGACTCAAACGTTCATTTCATCCAGAAACACCCTCACAGACCCAGAGTCAAGTCTGACCAAACACCTGGATGCCCTGTGGCCCGGTCAAGTTGACACATACAGTCCGTCTGTCCTCCCCTCCCTCGTTTATTTATATCGTAAGCCCTCAAGAGTTCCAGGGCGGAAACACAGTCTAACTAATGCCTCTCAATGAATGGAGGTGACTCTTGGTTTTAAATAGAGTTCAGCTTTGATTTCTGAAATGTTTGTGGAGCCAAAGGATTCTAAAGGTTACTAAAAATGCCACTACACGGAGCACCAGGCAATTTCGTGGACCTTCCCCAAGGAAACGATGAGATGCTCCTCCCGGCAAAAGCCAATCCATGCGTCAAGATGCCCTGAGAAGAGACAGCATTTCATGACCTCACCTGCCCGAATTTCCAGCAAAAAGACCTGAGGAACCGGGTCCCCTTCTGCTTGTGCAAACCCACCTGTGGTGACCAGCTGGGATGACACAGTCACACAGTCACATCAATAACCCCGCTGTGCCTTGGGAAGTGTCCCCTAAGCCCTCATGAATTTTGGCAGAGATGACCAATTCTAAGGTTCAATGGCATGGTTAGTATGTCTAAAAGGCAGAGATTTAGGGGCGCCCGGGGGGCTCAGTCGGTTAAGCACCCAACTCTTGATTTCGGGTCATGATCTCACCGTTCATGAGATCGAGCCCTGCATCCGGCTCTGTGCTGACAGCGCAGAGCCTGCTTGGGATTCTCCGTCCACCCCTCTCTCTGCCCCTCCCCTGCTTGTGCTATCTCTCTCAGAGTAAATAAATAAACTTTAAAAAAATATTAAAAATTTTAAAAAAAGAACATACCCACGCCTTCCTTTGTAATGGTCTTGACAGGTTTTTAAAGGAACAAATACATGTAGCAGGCACATGGTTAAACCTCCTTCCTCACCAATTCCCACCCCCCCCCCGCCAGAGGCAATGACAATCCTACACTCACTCTTCTTTTAAAGAAGATTTTATTTTTAAGAGGTCTCTACAAGCAACATGGGGCTCGAACTCATGACCCTGAGATCAAGAGTCTCACGCTCTGCCGACTGAGCCGGCCAGGCGCCCCTGTGCTCGTTTCCACGGCACATAATGAGTGGAGGCACCAGGAGAGCTTCTGCCCTAGGTGCGGGAGAGATGTCCTGTAGCGTCGGCATTATTCGCGGCTCACTGTAAACGTGCCATGGGATTTGTTCAGATTCAAACTGGAGGCCACTTGTTGTCATTGTTCCCTAGAGTTCGCTGAGAGTCCGCCGCTGAGGGAGTACAGGGAGAAACCCCTGTCCAGAGCAGAGTGGCGAGGAAGGAAGGCCCCACTGTACCCCGCGTGGCCACCCTCATAGCCAGCAGAGAGGGGAGGGATGCCTGGTGGCCCTGAGTCAGCAGGAGCGGCTCCTCGCAGGGCAGGGCTGGCCAGGAGCCACAGCCAGAAGAAGGAATGAGAAGCGGGCCTGAACGCTTACTGGCCAATACTGGAGGATGGGGATAGAAGCTTCCAGAACACCGGCAGGCAGACTAGAGAGGAAAAGAACACAGAGAATCAAGGCAAAGCCATGCGGGGGAAACGGGCAGAATGCACCACAACAATGCAGCCTCAACTGGAAGCTGGAAGTAAGACCCCTCCTCATGGTGGGGGAGGGAGGGTAGTGAAAGTGACCTCGCAGCCTTTGCCAAAAGAGGGCAGAAAAAGATGACCCGAGAATAAACAGATCCATGCAGGAGGAGGTAGGAATGGAAGCAGCAAACATCAGAATCCATAAACTGGCAGGACGGTGCAAGTCCCGTAAAAATCACAGCCAACAATGAAAACGTAACACAGAGTGATAATCGAAAGGCAACTTAGAGCAAATGGAACCTAACAGACATTCTTTGGCCCCAAAAACAAGAAGCTTAGTTGGTGACAGTTTTTTCTAATGTTTATTTTTGAGATAGCACCAGCGGGGGAGGGGCACAGAGAGCGTGAGGGACAGCGCATCAGAATCAGAAGTGGTCTCTGTGCTGACAGCAGCAAGCCCGATGCCAAGGCTCGAACTCCCGAACCATGAGCTCATGACCTGGGCCGAAGTCGGATGCTCAACCAACTGAGCCACTCAGGTGCCCCTCGCTGGTGACATTTTAAACTGCCACAACCATAAGGTGGGCAAGAACAAGTCCGTCTCCTGATTTGGGGACAAAAAAAAAAAAAAAAAAAGGAAAAGAAAGAAAGAAAAGGAACAAAAATTTTTGAAAACATAACAATAAAATGGGCAATACTCAGCCTTTCAGCAGATTCTTCCAGCAAAAGGCAATGGCCTACTGGCGATGTAGCTATGCTGTCAGTAGAACACAAAACCCACACTGTGTCGGGCACAACAGGACACCCAAGACCACCCAGCATCGCCTTCCGCTGAAGAAAGTGTTTTACCCCTGTGATGGGAGACAGCGGGCACGGAGATTCAAGTGGGTTAATTATTGAAATGGGTTCCAGTTCTCCTCGGCCACTCACCAGCAGCGTGACTCTGGCCAAGGCTCCACTCTGTGCCTCAGTTTCACAGCTATCAAATGAGAATAAAATCATACTTACGCCCCAGAGTGCTGGGACAATTAAGTGGGTCACTCTGTGTTCCAGAGTCGAACCCAGTTCTGAAAATGTAGCCAGTACTTAATAAATCAAAGACAGCAGGGGCACCTGGATGGCTCAGTCGGTTGAGCGTCTGACTTTGGCTCAGGTCATGATCTCACGGTCCATGGGTTGGGATTCTGTGTCTCCTTTCTCTCTCTCTCTCTCCCCCTCTCTCTCTCAAAGATAAATAAACATCAAACAAATTTTAAAACAACAAAGGAATAAATAAATAAATCAAAGATAGTATCTGAGGAAGGAACCGAAGAGGACCCAAATATATTACGAAGATGTAATTCGACAAAGGTCACGTAAAGCTGGGTTAGGTAGGAAGACCACCGGGTCCGCCAGATATTCCAAATCAAATCGAATCCGGGCTCTGTGATCTGTTGCCATCCACGTCCCCCACGTCTCCAGGATGGCATCGGGGATGAACTCGACCCGGAGATCTAGTTCCTGCCTCACCCCCCAGGCAGCCCAGACGCTGAGCTGAAAGTATTTCAGGGACTCTAGCTTCACCAGCCAAAGGGGTCTGGAATCGTGGCCCACGTACCTGGTGTCCAGAGGGCCAGAGAAGAGTGTTCAACGCATACAAACGACCTGTCCCAAGATGTGACGTCTCTTCCCTCTCCCCTTCTTCCTCCTCTCCCAGTTCATCTCAGGCCTACTTCACTACCTGGCCTCCCAGTTCCTTAACACTATGGCCTTTAGTCCTCCACGTTAGTTAAAACGATGGTGCATGAGATCTTCTAGCCAACCTACGAGCATCACTTTTCTGAGATTCTAGCTAATGGGGGTAGCTCCGGAGGCCCTGCACGACGTATCAGCTGAATCTATTATGTTTCAATCTACATCGCCTGACACCGTTTACAGGACCAGAATTTATTACCGGCCTTATGGCTTCATAAATTAGCCAGTCAAGCTATTGTCCCATCTCAGAGTGCTGTTTTAGCCAGGAATTTATAGTATTCTGGCTTAAAGTAGCATCATTGCTATCACTTTCCAGTACTGGGAGCATTAATTTTATCCTGAGGTATAATTCATCATGGTTATTATGAGAATACCAACATAAACAAAAGAGGAAGAAAAATATGTAGGTTATGGTCTAATGGCCAGGATCAATCCCCAAAGGAAAGGGGACACCTGGTAAAGTTTGCAGTCTTTGGATGAGTCTTGAACGTGTGTAGTGTGATTCCAACTCACAAAGCTTGACACACTTGAATGGGAAAACACCCAGTGAACAGCCCGTTGAAAATCCACGGAACGCCGGCCAAGCAAAAGCGCTCTACTCCGTCAGAGTATCTGGGCTGTGTTCCCTCTGTAAATCAGCATTTTAAGTGTTAGATAAAGAGAATCCATAAATCAGTACTATATACCCTCAACGTGACCTGGTGTCTTCACAAAGGATCTTCTGCTATTTAGCTCTTTCGTCTGGTCTGGTTTTATGTGGTCAGTTGTGGGCTTGGTTTGGTGTAGGGGGTGGAGGGATTGTGCAGCATCGAAGCTACGATTCGTTCTTTTGTTCCTGCTCTTTACTCCGAGGACTAAAACCAGTGCCAATTCATCTGTCCTCCCCGTGGGCGCTAGCCAAACGGACCTCTAGCTTATAGCTACAAAACTCCAACGAGCTCCACGGCTCTGCGGTCACTCTGTCTGCAGAAGGAACGCTATCGTGACTTGAAAAGGACCAAAGATAGAGAACACTGGTTTTACTCATTTTAAAATACAGGTTCCACTGTCTCGTGGGTAAGGAACTGGTTTTTAATAAATTAGAAAACAGATATTCTAAACCCTTAAAATGTTCCCGTCATCAAGACGTTAAGGATGCCACACGCAAATGACATTATCAATGACATCATTGTAGAGAAAAAGCACGGATTTTGGAGACAAATGGGCAGGGTCAAACGTGGACTCCACCATCCAGGTTCATCCAAGGACAGGCCTTTCTGTCCACCGCCTGGGGCTAAGCCAATTTTCCCATTGCAGCGTTGGGGGTAGGGGGGCATCGGTCTGGTAAATCTGGTCCTGAAACAACAGCCCTAAAGAGCTTGGAAAGTGGAAACCATTTGGAAGCTACTTACACACACTCACCAAGCACAGACTTGTTTGGTTAGAAGGACGTTAGACATACTGCAATATACTTCACCCCTGGCACCGCAGGAAGAAGTTGGGGAGGATGTGGAGGATTTCCACAATTTGTTAAGAGAGCACAGACTACGGGAGGAACAGGTTTAAAGATGCCCATTCGGTGTCCAAGTGAAAGGCCAAGTCAACAGTTGGATACAGGCTTTCGAGAGCGGGCGTAGTTAGGGATGGAGACACGGGGAGTCATCAGCACATGGGTAGTATTGGAAGACATGGGCTGGATGAGGTCCCTTGAAGTAACAGACGGACTCCCGTATGTGATAAATGGATTGTGGCAGATTACCATGGATTACTGTTCCAACTCTTAGCTCCCTCTCTCCTGTAATAGGATACGGCAGCTCGATGCACTGTCTTGTGGTCTTACGGCATGCTCTTGCCTTCTAGCGGCCAAAGTATATGTGCCTCCCCCTTAGCTTTGAGCTTGGCCACGTGCCCCACTTTGACCAATAAATGCAGGCAAAAGTGAACGTGCGCCAGTCCCAGGTGGCAACTTAAAGAGGAATGACACGTTTCTGCTTGCCCTCAAGTTTCCTCCCACTGCCGCTTCCTCTGTTCTTCTAAGGCACTGAGGTTTTTTTAGAGCTGTTTGTCACTGCAGCAAAAGCTGACTGATACATAAATGAAACCAGTCCCCCCACAGATACATCCAAAAAGCAACATCAGCCTACCTCAAAGACGGTAGGCCCCTGACCCCAAGACAGTTCCAGGTGGCCGTGCGAGGTCAGCCCAAGGTAAGACTGAATTGGTTCAAGTTTACCACCGGAACTTCCAGACTTTGCTTAGGTGTTCTCCACCCCACTCCACATGAGTGCCCTTCCAAGTGAGAATCTGCTCTGAAGGGGAATTCTGACATGACGTGAGCCATTATGGTAGCTCAGCCCAACAGATTTGCAAGATCAATGAGCCAGCAGAGCTGTTCACAAAGGCGAGCACAGAACAATCTCGGCCTTTGGTGCGCCGACATCCAGGCTACACGCGGAGTGCGTAAGCCTGGGAAGCGACAGAGGGCAGACGCGGCCTTCAACCCCCATTTAAGCAAGAGGCTGTTCTGGAAGGAGCCTCTGGGACTCTGGCTCGCCCCCGGACTGCCCAGGTGCCGGACCACCGGGAAGAGAGGTGGGCGCATCCTGGAGGACACCCCTCGGAGGCTACCATCCACTGCACCAGGACGCCCCTGCCACAGGCCATCAGCTCAGTGGGCGCATGGGATACATCCTCGTTTTAGCCCAACTCTGGGCTTTTCACTCTCCACCATTAACTGCAACTCACCAACTAGCATTCCTCTTTGCATCCTGAGCCGGATCAACAGAGGACATTGAAAGCGGGCTGACAGCGAGGAAAATGAGGCTCGGCCCATCCCGAGCTTTTAAAAGGCTTCCCGGGACTCCTTCCGTATCACACAGCTAACAGACAGACACACGCGCAGGTGTGGTGCACACCCGTGAAATACACAGAAAGGAAATGAAGACAAAGGTTAATTTCTCACGCAGTGCAGACTGGATTAAAAGGTAGCAGCCACACGTAAGACTTTTGTAAATTACCTCTGAGAAGTTCGCCGTGAGCAAAATAAGAATTCACCCGCCAGGTGGTGTTTGAGGGTTCTGTCACGTGACAATGACACGTTCAACAATATGAGCCCGTGCAACAGGGCTCTCACGTGTCTGAGCTTGTTTTCCACATAACCGTCGCGGAGAATCGAAGTCCTAGACTCAGATGCTCCCCCCTTCAGAAATGAAGTGCCTATGTGGCTTTGCGCTAGAGGCAATCATAGGACTAGGGCATAGAATTTCACCTGCCTGGGAGGAACTGAACTCGAATCTATGCATTTGAACTCCCTGCCTCCAACACACAAGCAGCATTATTCCGTAAGTTAACGGTGCGGCTCTAACACTCAGCCACGGGATCTCTTAAAGGAGATCTCTAACTGTATCCTTGATAACACTCACAATTCACTCACTCACAATTCAAGTGAGTCATTTCTTCCCAAGCAAATTTTTTACAATAATTTTTTAAAGCTCTCAGAGTCATAGTAATCTCATATCAAATAAAAACATTCTTGAGATGTCTGTCATTGTGACTAGTGAAACTATTTATTAAAGCATCTCAGGTTTCTTTATCCTTCAGGCTGCATTTGAAGCCTTGGAAAAAAAAGTTCCAAGAGGAGCCAACAATGCGACTTGGAGGTCCCCACTCCTACCTTCTGGGTCATCTCCGGCCATTCCACCGCCCGTCCTACGGTGCAGCCTCGGTGCACCGCTGGCTGCCTCCGGAATGCGCCCAGCACTCCAGCCGCGCGCTTTGCATGCACTTCTTGGAATCCGCCTCCGTGCTCGTTCCAGATAATTCTGATTTGCCCTTTACAACCAATGCATGTAGCAGCCCCTCTGGGAAGCCATCCCTGATGCCTGGAAGGTCTTGGTGAAACACCCCTTCCGTGGCTCCTCCTGGAGCACCTGTCCACCTCCGTCCCAGTGCGGAGCTGGGAGCAGAGCTCAGCTAGACGGCTTTGAATCTCAGCTCCCCCACTCACAAGCTGTGCGCCCTCGGGCGATTCCTCACCTCTTCTGGCTCTCACTTGCTGCATCCGCAAAGTGCCCATAAGAGCACCCGCGGGATAAAACTGTGGCAACTGTTCGACATTTTAAGAAATGTAAAGCACTGAGAGTAGTACTTTTGAAACACGGCAGGTGTTGACACGAGTCATTTTCATCACAGCCCTTACCACAACATCTTAGAGGCTGCCTCCCCTACTCCATTGTGAGCACCCTAAAGAGAGAATGTCTTCATATGCTCATATCCCCAACAGTCAGCAAATATTCTGGCACGTGGAAAACATATTTTGAGAATGCTGAATGAACAAGTGAATGAATGAAATAAAAATATAGATATTCATGTATAGTCACATCACGTTCCCGTTACACTGCCCCCAAAAGACAATGCGGTGTCGTAACTGCTCAAAGAGGATGTACCGTATCTCTCACATCAACCCACCTACATCCTTTGAGAATTTTGTTTAGAACAGAAATAAACTCGATGCACACCTTATGGCTTGAAACTGTTGCTTTGAAAGAGAAAGGCATTCTCCAAAAGTGCTGACTTATTTCATCCAGAATATTCGTTTTCAGCACTACAAGCTTATGAAGGCAGAATGAAAAATTGAGAAATATATAAATTTCTCTCTCAGAGGCAAAGGTCTAAAAAAACACAGTGATTTGGTCTGCTTGTATCATTCGTTTTTAAGAGTTGCTAATCTTTTATTTTATTTCATTTTTTAATGTTTATTTTTGAGAGAGAGGGAGGGAGAGGGAGAGAGAAAGAACGAGCAGGGGAAGGGCAGAGAGAGAGAGAGGGAGACACAGAATCCGAAGCAGGCTCCAGGCTCTGAGCTGTCAGCACAGAGCCCGACGCGGGCTTGAACTCATGAACCTCGAGATCACGACCTGAGCCGAAGTTGGACGCTCAACCAACAGAACCAACAGAACCACACAGGCGCCCCAAGAGCTGCTAATCTTTTAAATACTACCCTCATGGCCTCCCCTTACACTCATCACCGTGTTCTCTGGGAAAGAGATCAAAACATCCTGTTAGAAAGCAGGTCAAGGTGCTATATGAGGAGACTAAAGCAGTGAGCATGGGCTGGCTCAAACAGCAGAAGGCAAAGCACGGCCTTGAACTTGAGCACAGGGCGAGGCACTGCTTCCAAGAAGCCGAAAGGAAAAACAGAGGTCCTAGGTCAGGCTGATTTTGGAGAGCTGGCTTTGGGATCTAGGTTCTGTTGGTTTTCATATTGACACTCGACTTTTGACTAGGTCTACAGTAAAAGCACTGCTCCCACGCCAGCTGCTTCGTGGAAAGCAGAGTATTTACGCACTTGTTAATTCATACTGTTAGCATTATGGTGCTGACTACTTAGAATAATCTTCGATAAACTCATTGAGGCAGCCCCAAAAAGCCCATTATAATAAGAATAGTTGAAGCTCATTTGAATAAATGTGTTGACTGACTGCTTTCTGAGCCCCTCTGACCCCAATCTCCTCTGTAGCAGTGGGGCTCAAAGTCTGGTCCGCAGACCAGTGCCCAGTCCCAGAATGTTCACTCCTCATCCACGATGAGGGAAGTATACAAAGCAAGAAGGGTCTGGGAACTTTTACGGCGACTGGACATCACTGTGCCACCAAATGTGTGTTCGGTGGACTCGTTCCTCTGAACGCAGTATAGACCAGTTCAGAAGTCACATCGTGAACCAATCTGGTCATGCACTGGGAGGGCCCCATCATAATGTATGACATTTACGGTCAGTGTGTTAAGTATAAGCCAAAAGTATATTTAAAAAATGAGAAAAAGTAAGCACATAGTTATTTTTATATCTTGCTATTTTTTACATGTTTTTTTAAGTTTTATCATCCCTTTCTAAATTTATAGTTTAATGTTACAACTAAATAAGGGAAGTAAAGTGTGTATTATTTATTTATAACCCTAATTTATTGGTGGCCCCTTTTTGGCCAAGAGAAAACACCTTTTTCTGAATGCAGCAATCACAGTAAACCACATGACAACAAAGGAGCTGATTTTGAAGACAATAAGACCAAAACATTTTGTATTTGTTTTACTTGGAAGTATGATCCCTCATACAACTGAATTCAGTTTTGTAGCCATAATTGACGACAAACTGTTACAAACACTGCATGCCATTTGAAAAGATACATTGGCAAACGAAACAATGAAACAGTGAAAGACATAAGCAGTATTTTACACACAAAACAGTTTTAAAATCTCAAAAAAATATTTGCAACAAATAGCATTAATAGAAAAGCAACAGAAGCGATGTTCAAATTTCATATTAAAAAAAAAACTATTGGGGACCTGGGTGGCTCAGCTGGTTAAGTGTCTGACTTCGGCTCAGGTCATGATCTCGTGGTTTCGTGGGTTCAAGCCCTGCATCAGGCTCTGTTCTGGCAGTGTGGAGCCTGCTTGGGATTCTGTGTCTGTCTGTCTTTCTGTCTCGCTCTCTCTTCCTCTCTCTCTAAAAATAAATAAACTTTAAAAAAAAAATTTTTTTTTTAGGGGCACCTGGGTGGCTCAGTCGGTTGAGCATCCAACTTTGGGTCAGGTCATGATCTCATGGTTCCTGAGTTCGAGCCCTATGTCGGGCTCTGTGCTGACAGCTCGGAACCTGGAGCCTGTTTGGATTCTGTGTCTCCCTCTCTCTTTGCCCCTCCCTTGCTTGTGCTCTGTCTCTCTCTCAAAATAAATACACATTTAATAAAAAACTTTTTTAACTATTGTTTTTGAAGGCTTCTTGTGAAGCAGTACAAAAAAAAACCAAAAAACAAAAAACAAACAAACAAAAAAAACAAAAACATGATAACACAGCGCCTTCCAATAAGAGCTGCTGGCAGAGCCTTAATGCAGGGGTGGAGCACGGAACAGCCACGCCGCTAGGGTGCCTGTGCCCCAGCTGCACTCAGCAACCTGCTTCCTGCTTCCTGCCACAGGGAAAACAGTGCCCGCTGAACAACACGCCTGGCGACACAGCACACGAAAGCTAACGCATTCCATTCGGTACTTCTGTCTTTACCCCATGTGATACTGTGGAAGATGAGTACACCTGAACTCTTAGTGTTTCTTTCTCTAAGACACCGGGGGTTTTTTCCAGCTCTTTAAAGATGTGAATAAGCAGTCAGGCTTGCTCATCTCTCTGACCTCCTCAGTATTTTTAAATATTGTAATCCTCCTAGGCAGGGAGGAGAGGTAGTGCCTTTTCAACATATATCTTTCTGTCATGATGCATAGTAGAGTCTGGAAATACATAAAACAAGATAATGATAGAGGCTAACTCCAAGGAAAGTTACAGGGAGGTTTTTTTTTTCCCCTTCCTTTTGCTTCTCTGTATTTATCATTTTTTCTACACTGAATTGCACTCGTGTCATAAAGAAACAAAAGACCACAGAGTCCGTAACAGGGTTGCATGAGGCCAGCCATTTAGAAACGATTCTCGAGAGCTTTGCCCATCGGGGGGACCACATGAGCCGCCAATTACGGATGAGCCCCGTACCCTACCTGGAACCACAAACTCGACGCTGTGAACGTGATGACCTCATGGCTGAGGAAGGGGTCAATTAAAGCACGCGACGTCCCTGACCAGTAGCCACCTGCACGCCCCCAGCTACCAAACCAAGCGAAGAGTCAGAGCATTCATCTGGGGGCGTGTCTATCACAGGACAGCTGTGAACACGGCAGAGTCAACCATGCCAATCTGGCAACTCAAAGAACCTGGCCGCTCCCTTCCTGTGGACGTGGGGGGCCCTCACAGGGGGCTCATAGCACCTCACTGCCCATCCACACTTCCACCTAGTCTCCTACCTCTTCCCTCCACCTGCTTCAGGCTCTCAAAATGACACCTGTCGTGCTCCGGAGTCAACCAGGCTAGGCGAGCATTTTTACGCATTGTGTATAAATGATCACTGTTTGCGATACCTGCATTATTAACTTCTTTCTCTTTTATCAAGAGATACAGAAAGCAGCAACACACAGCTTTTGTTTATAAATGTCATCCAAAGTATCCCCTTCCCCTAAACTCTCCTAAACTAATTATTGTTATTGTTCTCATTACTATTACCATTAATGCTAAGAGGGGACCTGTTTTTAGGTAGATGACTTCCCAGTTTGATAGTGAAGTTTCCCATGCTTAGCACACAGTTCACAGCATCCCACAGCCCCTGGACAAGAGTATCTAAGGTTGGGGCGCCTGGGTGGCTCAGTCTGTTGAGATCTGACTTCAGCTCAGGTCATGATCTCACGGTTGGGGAGTTCGGGCTCCCCATCGGGCTCTGCGCTGTCAGCGGGGAACCCACTTCAGATCCTCTGTCCCCCTGTCTGTCTGTACCTCCCTTTCTTGTGCTCTCTCTCTCAAAAATAAATAAACATGTTTTTTAAAAGAGCATCGAAGGCTTACAGATGACTGTTTGTAGAGCTCTCTAGTCGGAGGCGGTGAGATGTAACCTCCTGCATGAGACGGTAGTAGTCCTAAGTCCCTCCGTCTCTGCTCAGCCTCCAAGCAGGTAACCTGAGGCAAATCACTGCTCTCTCTGCACCTGGCCCAGAGGCAATGTTAGCTGGCTTCAAGAATTGGGACACTACGTCTCCGTGACCCTCCCCCACCCAAGGGGTTCTCGTTACGACCAGAGCAACAGGGCAATGTGCGGTTATGATTCATTTTACGTTTAAATGACAGCAGACAACTTGCTTTAAAAAATAATAATGGTAGCTTTTAAAAACAAGCAATCTAATTTAAAAATGGGCAACACACTTGAACAGGCATTTCTCCCAAGCAGATATACAGATGGCCAACAAGCACGGGAAAAGACCTTCAACATCGCTGATCATCTGGGAAATGCAAATCAAAACCACGATGAGATATAGCTTCATATCCATTAGGATGGCTACTATCAAAGTAACAGAAAGTAACAAGTGTTGGTGAGAATGTGAAAAAATTGGAACACTTAGGCATCACTGGTAGGAATGTTAAAATGATACAGGCACCATAAAAGGGTATGTGGCAACTCCTCAAAAAGGGGCATTACCAAATGATCCAGCGATCCCACTTCTACACAAAAGAGCTGAAAGCAGAGAATCAAACAGATACCTATACATCAATGCTCACTATTCACAACAGGTGAAGGGTGGCAACAACCCAAATGTCCACCAGTAGATGAATGGATAAACAAAATGAGGTACAGACATGAAATGGCATGTTATTCAGGCTAAAAAGGAATGAAATTCTGATACATGCTACACCACAGTGGACCTTAAAGACGTTCTGCTAAGTGAAATAAGCCAGACACAAAACGACTGCTCCAACTCCAGCCATCACATCAACAATCCAGCAGGTAGGAAGGACAAAGGAAAGCAGAGTGTACACCCTTTAAAGATTCTACCTGGAAGTCCATTCTTCCCTTTAGGGATACTTCCTGGAAGTCGCACATGGCCCTTCTGCTCGTATTTTATTGCCAGATCAGAGTCACGTAGCTGCACTCGGCTGCAAAGGAAACTGGGAAATGTGGTCTTTGTTCTTGGAGCACATGCAGGCGTTCTGTTCCCAAGGAGGAAGGGAAGAAGGAGTACTGACAGACAGCAAGCCAGCTTTGCACACGTGAAAATCATCTTGAAAATGTTTTCTGGCACCAAGCTGTAAATCTTCAAGGTTTCCTAGGATTGCGTGCAGAAAGGAGGAGCTTTAAGAAACAGCTGTGACCGAGCGAGTACTTGTTTCATTGATAAGCTAGCTTTGTAGGACATAAAGGATCCAGGGATGTGCAATACAAAGAGAGCCATTCACCATAAACCTCCCCACAGGAAGTAGGACAGGCAGCTGAATTGAGAAGCATGGCAAAGGAAAAAAAAAAAAAAAGAAGAAGAAGAAAGGAAACGAAGAAAAGTTAAAAACAAAAAAACAAAAAAACAAAAAAACAAAAAAACAAAAAAAAACCCCAAGAAGATGAAGGAAGGTAAAGGGTGCCTCACCCCATCCATTTCATAGAAGATGAAACACCGTAAAAAAAAAAAAAGCCCTTAGAGTCTGGCTGCATTCAGCTCTGGCAGAGACTAGGAAGACCCACCAGCACACTCCTCATGTTTTAGGTGGGAAATAAACGTTCTCTTTATCCCGGGCATCCTCCTCCCCCAACTCTGTGCGTATCCTGCCCTCAAGAACAAAGATCCGGCACCTTCGAAACACACCGTTCCCTACACCGTGCTTCCCGTCCAGGTGGTCTCTGCTTGAACGTCTCACAGACCAAGCACACGGATTCACAGAGTCTTACAGTCAAGAGAGAGAATGGGAGTTTCTATGAGTCATAGAAAATTTGGTTTAAAAAAAAAATGGCATCAGGAAGAATCAGTAACACCAAACGCCCACATGTCTCGTCTCTTTAAAGCACGCTGGGGGAAATTTTGCTTTTAGTGGTAACTTAACATTCTGTTGCTGCTATATGTCATTTGCAGCAGAGAGAAAATAACTAAGAGCCTGGGAAGACTTTTATAGCCTTCCCATCCTTTTTAAGAGATGGCGTGGTCCCAATTTTGACCTCCGTTTTACTACTTTCCTTTCCTTTGGACCAAATCCAGGGAATCCTGCTAATACTAGAACAACTCGGTGTTACTGCATATGCACACCTGATCCCATGCCTTTTCCACCCCCTACTCTGGCAAAGGTCTGTGTAGACAGGCAAAAAGCCCCCGTACTCCTGTCCTGACCTCCTGGTGGCCATGGCCCTCATCCCAGCTCCGCCCCCCTGGCAAGTCAGGAAGCACTTCAGACCTGGCGTCTGCAAACAAAATCCCATAGACAGTTCTAGAGGGTATGCTTTGCTGGGGAAACCCAGCCTAAACGGCTTCTGTTCGATTCATCACTCCACCATCGCCACGCTACAGAAGTCATCTCTCAAGTTCCAAAACGCGTTCAACCCTCCCTTATTTTTCGCGTTTGTTGTGCCTCTCCTATTACAGCCTCATCTCAAAGAGAATCACACATTCTAGTTTATCCAAGGCAGTTCTAGTTCAGTCTGCTGTCATTAGAAATATTGTGTCTTCTTCCAGTCCAAGGTTGGAAGAAAAATCACATGGACACACAGTGAATCTCCCAAGTGTGTCCGGAACCTCGGTGGTAACAGGGGACACTCTGTCCCGGTCACCTTTCCATTCTCCAAGCACCTGCATATGGCAGCTCACCCGGACAGGTACACGGTCCGTACTTGTCGAAAGGGGGAAAGGAAAGACGGGAGAAGGAGGGAGGCAGAGAAGGAACGGAAAGAAGGGATCTCTCCTACTTCCCTTGCTCAGACATCAGTCATGAGTCCATATAAGGAAGAAGATTTGAATAAAATGACTTGAAGGGACAGCATTCTCCCACACCGAACGTGTGCCCCCACGGGAAGGGGCAGAACGCAGGGGTTACAAAGCAAGGCGCTGCGGATTCAAACTCTGGTTCCATCATGTACACGCTATATGACTTTGAACGAACTGACTGACCTTTCTTCGCCTAAACTTGCTTATCCACACGATGGATGTGGGAAAAGTGCTCCCCACACAACGTGACCAACATGCATATGAACAAGATTATCAATATCACTAGTTATCAGAAAAGTGCGATTGAAAAACACAATGAAATACCGCCTCATGCCCATTAGGATGGAAAAAGAAAAAAAACAAAAAACAACACAAAACACAAAAAAGAAAAAAACAAAAATAGGAAGTAGCATGTGTTGACCAGGGTGCAGAAAAACTGGAACCCTTGTGTACGACTGGTGGGATAGTAAAATGGTAGAACCATTATTAAAAAACAGTATGGGGGCGCCTGGGTGGCTCAGTCGGCTAAGCGGCCGACTTCAGCTCAGGTCACGATCTCGCGGTCCGCGAGTTCGAGCCCCGCGTCGGGCTCTGGGCTGATGGCTCAGAGCCTGGAGCCTGCTTCCGATTCTGTGTCTCCCTCTCTCTCTCTCTGCCCCTCCCCCGTTCATGCTCTGTCTCTCTCTGTCTCAAAAATAAATAAACATTAAAAAAAAAAACAGTATGGAGGCTCCTCATAAAATTAAACATAGAATTACCATGTCATCCAGCAATTCCACTGCTGGGTATATACCCAAAAGAATTGACAGAGAGTCTTGAAAAAGATATTTGTGCACCCATATCCCACATTCAGAGCAACATTATTCACAACAGCCAAGAGATGTAAGCTAGCCAAGGTTCCATCAACACATGAATGAATAGAGAAAATGTGGTCTGTGCAGACAGTAGAATAGTACACAGCCTTCAAAAGGGAAGAAATTTTGTCTCCTGCTACAACACGGAAGACACGATGCTAAGCGAAATGAGCCAATCACTGAAGAACAAACATGCTGTGGCTCCACTAATAGGAGGGCAACTAAACCCGTGAAACTCATGGAGCCACAAATATAACGGTGGTGACCAAGGGCCGTGGAGGGCGGAGAGGGGAGCCGCTGTTGACTGGGGACAGGGCTTCAGGTCTTCAAGATGAGGAAGTTCTGGAGACATGCTTTACAACAACGTGAATACACTTAACGCTACTAAGCCAGACGCTGAAAAGTTGATGAGGATGGTCCATTTTCTGTGCTTTCTACCACAATAAAACATAATCACAAAAACGTGCCTTCCCGTGGACTGCTGTATGGATTCAATGGGTTCACATGTGGAAATCCCGGAACGCTGGCAGACACAGAGTAACGGTTACGTGAATGTCATCCCTACCAGTGAGTCCTTGTCCTTTGTTCCACACTGCGTCAACGTGTAGAAATCATTTTAGGTTTGATGTTTTTTATTTGCTTGTTGGTTGGTTTTGTTTATTTCGTTCTTTTTGTCGTCTCAATTTTCGATCTCGCATATGGCTCTCTAAAGTCAAATCGTGCTAGAAGCTTTACTCACTCTACTTCTAAATTATTATGAGGGGTCGGGGCAGTTGGGTGGCTCAGTCAGTTAAGCATCCGACTTCAGCTCAGGTCATGATCTCACGGGGTTCGAGCCCCGTGTCGGCCTCTGTGCTGTCAGTTCAGAGCCTGGAGCCTGCTTCAGATTCTGTGTCTCCCTCTCTCTCTCTGCCCCTCCCTCACTCACGCTCTGTCTCCATCAAAAAATGAATAAACGTTAAAAAAAATTTTTAAATTATTATAAAGCGTCGACTATATTCAAATAAAAAGAAAAGTTGTCATTTCCCACCACTAGGCCTGAAAGGCATGGGTATTCACATACCCAAATCATTGAAAGTTCATTGAATTAAAATATTTGGCATATGCTTATTTAAAAATACCACTAGGACATTCTTGGGGCCAACAAAACACATGAAGGTTTTCAAGGGCAGTGTGATGGGGATGTCCTGAAGCTAACATAGTCAGAGGAGGCACAGAGCCGAGATCACAAAATAGAATGGTCCCAGATTTCCTAGGGACTATTCTGGTCATGACTCTCCAAGAACACTGATAGAAAAAAGACATATGTCCATACAAATAAAATCAATATATGATAGCTCTAAAAAAAAACATAGTGTGTAGAATAAGGTTAAAAAAAAAAACTAGCTGTGTTTTGTCTGCAAAAGGGATGTTGAAGGAAATAGTCCTCTGAAATATACGAAGGTCTGTCAAGTATTCATTCATTCACTTGTTCGGTTTTGAAATTACTTGACAAATATTCATTGAAAGATTTCTAGGAACCAGGCAGTGTGTCAGGGGTTAACCACGCCAATCGCGAGCAAAACCAGCCTCCTTATTGTGTTATTCTAGAAGGTACAATACACAATGAAGGAGACCATCTGAGGTCAGTCTAAGGAAGCACCTGTTGACAAACATTTTTTTTTTTTAGGTGGAAAGGACCATAAAAGGATGAGGGGATGAGCTCCCTGCCCTGGGTCTATGCAGGGAGAGACAATATGAGCATTAAGAATGCCAAGAAGAAACTAGGTTCTAATTATCTGGTGTAGATAACCATCTACCTCAGGGCACCCGGGTGGCTCAGTCGGTTGAGCATCTGACTTCAGCCCACGTCGTGATCTCACGGTTTGTGAGTCTGAGCCTCGCATCGGGTTAAGCGTCCAGCTTCGGCTCGGGTCATGATCTCACAGTTCATGTGTTCAAGCCCCACATCAGGCTCTGCGCTGGCCGTGTGGAGCCTGCTTCGGATTCTCTGTCTCTGCCCCTACCCTGCTGGCACTCTCTCTCAAAAATAAATAAACATTTTAAAAAACATACACACTGAGTGGAGTGAATGCCTCTCCATGCAGAGTGATTTGGGAATATAATATTTAGAGAAGCTGCATTACTGATTTTAGTGGCCACCCGAGCAAAGACCTAAAATGATACAGACCCTATGAAATCGGGAACATTTATTTTATCAAAAATAGCCAGCTCCCTTTGCATGGATGCATACCCATGATCCTTAATTAGAATCTCAGTTTTATTACAATAGCATAGCATTTCATCTAGAGGTCGTATCCCTCCCTCAGAAACTTTGCTCCGGCTTTGAAAAATATCACAAAATATCACAAAAATAACTGCTAAAGATAACTGGAAGCAACAAAGAGGCCCTTCAACAGGTGAACGGACGGATAAGCTGCAGTCTATCCACACTATGGAAATTATTTGGCAGTAAGAGAAATAAGCTATCAAACCACAGAAAGATACGGAGGAAACCGAAATTCCTATCACTAAGGGAAAGAAGCCAGTGTGAAAAGGCTCCGTACTGTCTGATCCCAGCTCTAGGGCATTCTGGAAAAGGCAAAACCGCAGAGACAGTGACAGGGTCAGTGTCTGCTGTGGGTTCAGGGATAGGAAGGGAGGGATGAAGAGGTGTAACACAGGGGATTTTCAGGGCTGTGAAACTGTTCAGTAGGAACAGTAATGGTGGATAGATACATGGTATTTTCCATTGGTCCAAACCCACAGAATATGCAACACAGAGTAAACCCTAATGTAAACTATGGACTTTAGTTGATAATAATGTATTGATACAATGACAATGAATGAACCACCTTTAAAAAAAAAAAAAAAAGAATCCTGGGGTGCCTGGGTGGCTCAGTCAGTTGAGCATCCGACTTCGGCTCAGGTCATGATCTCGCAGTTCGTGAGTTCGAGCCCCGCGTCGGGCTCCGCGCTGACAGCTAGGAGCCTGGAGCCTGCTTTGGAGTCTGTGTCTCCCTCTCTCTCTGCCCCTCACTCATTCACATTCTGTCTCTCTCAAAAATAAATAAACTTTAAAAAAAATTTTGAAAAGAATCTATACTGAGCTGGCAAAAAAAAAAAAATCAGTAGCTATGTAGATTATATAAATAGTAAATAATTAAATAAATGAAAACAATCAGGAGGAAATTTCACAGGCATGTCTACCTTCGTGGCCAAAAAAAAAAAAAAAAAAAAAAATCTCCTACCCAAAACCCGAAAACTGTTGCAAAGGAATTCAGTGTGATATTTTCAAAGCATAATCGAGTATAAAATATAACCTGATGACAGACCACTGTGCAATCACCTTTCCACGTTTCTGTAAGGTTGGCCGCAGACGTGAAAGCCGTGCTGTGGGCGTTCGGGGTCACGTGATGGCGATTCCCTCTGGCTGTCACCACGTGTGTTCGAACACGGTTGACCCCAGCGTGACTCAGGTTGGAATGAGATGCTGGGCGAGGGCCCCCCTTTGCCAGTCACCTGTCCTGCCATATCGGACAACTGACTTTTACAGGTGTCTATTTTCTCATGCAAGAAATGAACGGAATAGAGCAGCTAGCGGTTTTCACGCTGGTCCCCAATGGCAGAGGGGGTCTGGGGACAGTGGGGAGGTGGGGTAGGGCAGGGCCAGAGTGCACAGGCTTCCGCCAAAAGAAGTGCCCTCTATTTGCGGGGGCGGGGGCAGTTATTTATTGGGCTTTTATGTACGATTTAGTGGAACGAAGGTCTCCTCAAGCTAAGTAATTCTTTTTTTTTTTCCAAGAGACATCTGGTTCCTTTTCCCTGAAGGTATTTGCTCAAGCCAAGGAATGAAGCACCTGTGAGTAAGAAGCAGATGAAAGCTGGAAATATAAAAACTTGAGGGAACCTTTTTTTCATTTCCAAGGGGATTATCGAGGCAGGAATGTACTCTGGCTCCCGGAGGCCCAACCAGTATCTGATCTCCCACCTTGGCCACTGCTGCATTTCTGCAGGGCGTCATCCAGAGTTCCTCTCCAGGTCCAACCGCCTCGTGGGGAGTAAGAGTCCGATCTGGGTGACTGGGGCCCCGTGTCTGGAGGGGCGGGTGGGCACTGTCTGGGGAACCTCCCTGCTACGAAGGAAGCCAATGTTTACTCAAGGCCAGTTATTAGGTAAGAAGACAAACTATCAAAAAGGAAAGAGGCAAATACCCGCTATGCTTACAGATAAGAAGCATGGACTCTTAAGTTCTAAGAGCCCTAAACGAGGGCAAAAAGATGTCGTGGAATACTACACAGTGGGAGGTGCATCTGGGATCCAAAGCTGGCCCTCCCTGTGATGATCTACTCTTTTGTTTACAATTTTTTAATGTTTACTTATTTTTGAGAGACAGAGACAGAGCATGGGCAGGGGAGAGGCAGAGAGAGAAGGAGACACAGAATCCGAAGCAGGCTCCAGGCTCCGAGCCGTCAGCGCAGAGCCCGACGCGGGGCTCAAACCCACAAACCGCGAGACCGTGACCTGAGCCGAAGCTGGACGCTCAACCGACTGAGCCACCCGGGCGCCCCCAGTGATGATCCATTCTAAGTGAAGATCTAAGCCAAGACCCTTCGGTTCGGTCACCAGCTTCTCTTTGTTTGCTGGTTGCCGTATATTTCGAATTCCTTACCTTCCCAGACTTTACAAGGAGCCAAGACCCAGGACAACAGAGTGCCGGGAAGCAACCAGTTCATCTGGAGCCTGATGGCACGAGGCTCCCAAGGGTCTTCCCCCTCCCTCCCTTCCACAGCCCCGAGCGATCACTGAACACGCCGTCCCGCCCGGAGAGGACACGCCAGCCCTCCAGGGGAGTGGAGGGCAGTCTGATTTGTAAGCACATAGAAAAACGAAGGCAGCACGCAAATCCCAGTTAGTAAGTCTGGGAAAAGACAAAATGTAACCGCGGCACATCCTCTGGCTCCCCTCTAACGTTTATATCATTACAATAACGCTAGACGTGGACATGAACTTAGCGGACATTTTTGCCTCACTACACTGTGAGGACAGTGGAACGGAGAAGGGAGGGAGGGGCGTGAACCCAACCCCCATCTTCTTTAACAGAAAACTGATCCTGTCCAAACTGAAGGCTCGAGAAGGAGTGCCACGAGCCCAGAACTTAGAAATGTGGAGGTAAATGACAAAGAACAGCCAAGAACAGCTAAGGAATGGTCGAGGGCAGAGAACTAGCATTTTACATTATAAGCCCAGAAGTACCATTTAACTGTATGCACGTGTATTCCTTCGAGAAAAAAAAAAAAGCAATTAAAGTAGAAAAGTGATGACACACATAGAGGACCTTCAGAGTGAATACACTCAACACCGGACGGGCTTGCGGGAGATTTCTACGGACGGGTTAGGAGCCCAGAGAGGCACAGGCCTGGGGTCTTGCAGCACTCACTGCCGCTTGCTGGTGGCCAGGGCTGTGGCACCTGCCCCGTGGTCCGACCAAAGCTCCATGGGGAGAAGGAGGCACCAAATACATTCTTCTTCATTATCTTAGGAATGTGCTCATCTGTTTATTTAGGTCATGTGACAACACCAAAGAACTAAGCAAAAGCCAACGAGCCTGGTGTGCTTATGTGGTGTGGTAAGACCTCTTCCCCAAGTCCACGTGCAAATTCTCGTCATCCCTCGCCTTTCAGAAGCCTTAAGGCTTAAAGTGTAAAACAGTTTATAAAGAAAAAAGTTCTGAATGATAAGCCGCCTGCATATATCAAAAGATAGATGAAGATACATACCCGGATCACATTATTCCACTTTCTCTTCTTTTCTTAACTTTTTTAATGATTATTTATTTTTGAGAGACATAGAGAGTGAGTGTGGGAGAGAGGCAGACAGAGAGGAAGACAGAGAATCCGAAGCAGGCTCCAGGCTAGCAGTGCA
Organism: Panthera uncia; assembly: GCF_023721935.1. Taxonomy (NCBI): domain Eukaryota; kingdom Metazoa; phylum Chordata; class Mammalia; order Carnivora; family Felidae; genus Panthera; species Panthera uncia. The sequence continues at coordinate 6,612,040 of NC_064810.1, read as the reverse complement.
AAGCCCAACATGGGGCTCAAACTCACGAATGGTGAGATCGTGACCTGAGTCGAAGCTGGATGCTCAATGGACTGAGCCACCCAGGCGCCCCACACAATTCCACTTTCAAGAACATATTCTAGACTTTGGCAAACTGTGCAGCATGAGTCCCGACCCCTACGCCTCACTCCCAGGGGAGCCTGATTTCATTCCTCTGTGATGGGACCCGGGGATCTGTATTCTGCAGCCAAGAGGCAGAACTTTTGGATTCTAATAAAGAAAACAGAAAACAGCCTAAATACTCAACAGAGAGAACTAATTAAATCCATCATGATAGGACCATACAACGGAATCCTAAACAGGCTTAAAATATTGTGGCAGAAATAAGATATCTCATGAAACATGTTTACCGACATGCACAGATATTTACAATGTGTTCCTCAGTAAAATAAAAACACGTTATATAAACTGTGTATGTGATAGGATCCACTTTGGGGAAAAGAATACGTATAAAAGAATTCTGGAATTAAAAGCATCATTGTCAGTAGCCATAATGTCTGAGTGTGGAAAGATTGAAATATTTTTGTCTGTATGTTCTAATATTTCCACAACGAACAAAGTATTACGGATACACCTTCTCAAGTTCAAAAATGCCTGGACATAATACCTCTTGTACGGTTCAAACATTCTAACACTGTTCATATAGATTTCAGCTCACACCCGCCCAATAAAACCACACATCTGGTCACCCCCACTGTCGCCAGCCTCTCTCCAGGGCACTCTGCTGCCTGCCAAGCTTCCAGGGTAGACGAACAGCTCGTGGGTTTCAACTTTGTAGGTAACAAAGTATGGCTGCCTCAAACCCAAAATATCCCTGAAACCTTGTTACGCCCACTGAGCTTCTCAATGCACCTTTCCAAGCCTGAGGGTCGAGAAGGGAGCATCATGGGGCTGGGACCGTGAGAGAGGCCATGAGGAAGTCACATCCCAACGCCTCCCACCCCAGCCCCGCTGAACCGTTCGGCATCCCTGGTGGAAGGTGTTGGCCCACTGGACGGGGAGCGTGGGAAGAAAGCACTGGTTCTACCAGACATTCGGAACCTGTGTGCACTTTCCCAGGAAGCTTCCAACATGAGGAAGGGGCCAAGTCTCGGACCCCTGGGAGGGCACGGAGCCTCGAGTTCTTGGCAAACATGGCCGGGGCTCCACTGGCCTCATCACTCACTTTAACCCCCTGATGCCCCCACTCTTTCCTCGGAGCCCCTTCTCAGATCCCTCGTGTCAAAACGAAACAAAACGAACCAAGTAAGCTGCAGAGTTGATCTCCAGAAGCTTTTGAAATTTAAGATAAGAGCCATCAGGGAATGATGGACCAGAGGCCAAAAATTCAAGGAAAAGCCTTTAACACGTGGCCGGGTTCAAACAGTCCACTTCCCAGGTCCCGCCTCTCACCAGCTCGTAGCAATCAGGCAGGACACTGGCACAGGCAGGAAATCTAAAATTAGGTTTTACTACCTATAATGGAGGATTTATGGAATGGTGTAATGAGCAGTCTCGGGACGAAAACCCAAAGTGGGGGAACAGAAACATCTTTGTGGACGTACCGACTACGCCCACACGCGCTCCGTGACCCTCACCTACAGTGGCCAAGGTGCAGGTCTGCAGGGCGACAGAGTGAGGACGCAATCCTTCCTCGTTCTAAGCTTGACGCGCGTCACAGCCAACAGCAGGGTCCGAGGTCCCTGGTGCTTTTGTTTAAGAGGGAGGTGCTTTCTTAAGAGAAGCGGTCCTGACACCACACCAGGAATCCAGGCGTTCTGAGGAACAAAAGAACCCATTCGATTCAGTCCTCTCCTGAAATATCCCAAACCACAAGAACAACCCTCAAAAGGTCAAAAGAAGATGGAACTCGACCACAATGTATCAGTGAGTGGTGCCACGGCACCTGTGTGTCCCCATTTTCAGTGCTGGCGAGATCATTTGAGGACCCCCCCCCAGTACCATTTTGGGGCAACGTAAAGAAAAATGAACCAGCGTGTTTATGTCAATGCCACGTGTTCAGAGAGTTTTCAAGTAAATGTGATGAAAGAACCAAGGGCTTGAGTCTGTGTTGGCTGGTGACGGGGTCAGGGTGACAAATGCCATCCCCTGCAGCAGGTGACCCACAGCTGAGAGCTCACGGAAACCGCTCATGGGTAGGGGTGTGGAAAGAAGGCTAGGATGTCTGGGAACTGGCATGACCACGCCCGGTCCCTTTCTGTGCCCCACCCCTGCTCCATGCAGCAAACGTAGGCGGGCTTGGACATCCTCCCTACAGGGGTCTCCAGCCACACTCCCTCCCCTCTCCAGGTGGTACCGCTGGACCCAGAGGGGAGTCCGATATGCCAGCCTGACTCAGGGCCAAGCCAGGAAGAGAAGTAAAAAAGGAGGGACCGTCATCGGCTTTCTTTTCCAGTGAAAACTGTGGCTCCAGCTAACAGGCGGCCTTCTGCAAATCAGTGTGACAATATTCCTACTGAGCAGAAGAGTTCCTTGAAAAGATGGTTCCATTTACTACAACACACAACAAGATGGGGAGACAACTTCGCTTTTAAAAATCTTATTTTCTTAAAGCGGATTTCGGCTTTCCACGATAAAAGCACTTTTCCTAGGTCCCAGTTGTGAAGGCTGGTGTTTATTTAGGTGCGGTTTCTTAGCATACTGGAACCTTCCCGTACTCTGAATGCAGGTGCCTGGGTCTACAGAAATCGCTTATAAGGACAACAGCACAGACCAGTCTTTTTCCACCTGAGTAATTAGCAGGAGAGTAAAATCCAGGCCACCTGGGGTCCTCCTCAGACTTCTCTGAATGTGGTCTAGGAAGAGACAATTTAACCTTAATTCTAGGCTCTGATGACGAGGTTATTTTAGTACAGCGTTATTGTAACATACATAGTGTAATGTAATATGCATACATGTAACCTACATAATACAGTATGTGTGTGTGTACGTCATATATGTAAGAGCTTACATTTATGATAAGGTTTTGGAGGGAAAATGCCATACAAAAATCATACTGAATAAGAGAGCCAAGCTGTGAAACAAGTCTGCAACGGCCTCGGAAGGCCAAACGGTGTTAGATATTTCCTCTTTCTGGATACAGGTGCGGATGCAGTTGGTGCCAGCATTGACCCTGGTTCATGAGGAACATCAATGTTTTCCAAATTCCTGTCTTGTTTTACAACCAAAAGTCCCCATTACCAAGTTCAAAGAGAATTCCCCAGAAAGAGCACAGCAAAGTATCGGCTATAGTCACAGAAGATCGGATACACAGCCCATAATATAAACGAGTTTCACGTAAGTGTTTAGACACACATTGTGGTCTGTCATCCACCCCAAAATTATTACCATCCACCCTTAGTACCAAAAAAGCAGATAACGATGTGATTTTACCACCCTGGCATCCACTGCGTGTGGAGGCATGGTGTGAAGAGGTATTTTTAGTGATTTTTTAAGGGCAAGCATTCATAAACTCCCAAGTCTGTGCTTCATGTGACTATGACATAGCTCTTGGTCATTCTGCTGCTGTCAAAATTAAGACTGCGGATCACCGCTGACTCAAACTAACGTCTGTCTGTAAGACATTACAAGGGGGCCATTTGGAAAGAAGAAGAGGGGAAAGTTTCAGGAGAGCGAGCTTTCCTAAGTAGCCGGTACTCGCTAGGAGTTAAGCATCTCTTAAAGCGCAGACAAACCAGACCAGAAGAATCCACGAGAACGTAGAACGTACCTTTTACATTCCAGATACGGAGCCCGGACGGCCCGGGGGGGGGGGGGGGGGGGGGGCGGAGGGAGCCGCTGGGTTCCACAGGGCAGCTCCCGGGAGATGCTCACAGAACCACTCGGATCTCCTGCCTCAGATCGAAGGCAGCTCCCTCGTGATGTTCCAGAAGGAAGTATACCAGCCGAAAGTACCAGAACGCCTCCTATGCCTTGAGCCGGAGGTAAGCATTTAAACAAAACGCCTCATCTGTGCGCCTCTGGCACTCGCAGCAACATCCGTTTTCTCGCTGGGCCCTTCCAGAAGGTCAGGGACTGTGCCGCACAGCCTTCCCCGGGCGCAAGAGGGTTATTTGCGGGGCTGCTTCTGGGGAGGAGAAGCCCAATGCGACGTGACAGTCTTCCCGAGCCGGGCTGGTTTCACAACACACATTTTCTCCCTTCCTAAGAGTCTGGCTTGTCCCTCGTGTCCTTTTTCCTATTTTCGGGATGGTTGGGTCACTTCTAGTAACTGAGCTTGAGCGGGGCTGTGAGCCCCGGGCGTGGGCGGGCCCTTCCGACTCTGGTCTGCCTCACGGGACACTCACCCTCCGACTCTGAGTCAGTTGCCTTTTCATGGAAATACTATTCAATGATCATTTTCATAAAAATCTGTGCTGGCTCAGTTTTGTTTCTCTTGACGCTGGCCCAAGTGTTTTTCTCTTCTGATTGATTTTTGGGTGAAACTCAGCATGTCTCTTTTGGTTGTTTATTCTCTAATATATTTCCATCTTAACTGGAGGGGAGACATGAGCGTCAGAGGGATCCAGCTGTACCAGATCGGCCACACGGCCTACAGTTGTACGTCCAAGGGGACGGGGGCGGGGGAGGCTGTCTGCAGAAGCCAGAGGGCTGCTCCTGTCCAGACCCAGAAGTAAAGGCAGGGGCTACCGCGCAAGGGGCCACCGGCCTCTGGGGTCTTGTGTTGCAGCTGGGGTGCTCCGGCAGCCCGTCAGGTCTCGTCCACCCTAAGTCTGATAAGCATCCTAGCACCTTCTCACAAGCGGAAGGACTGTGTGGTCTCCAAGTCTGTGTGTTTAACGGAGCCCTCAGAGAGAGGCAGCGGGAGCTCTTGGGAGGGTTTTGCTTTACCACTGTCTGTTTTCAGGCCACGCTCTGGGGCAGATGCCCTCCCTTCTCTTAAACAGAATCTTTTTCAAAGCTAAGCATGGGGGGAGGGCGCCTGGGGGGCTCAGACGGTTGAGCTTGGGCTCAGACTTGGGCTCAGGTCACGATCTCGCGGTTCGTGGGTTCGAGCCCCACGTCGGGCTCTGTGCTGACAGCTCGGAGCCTGGAGCCTGCTTTGGATTCTGTGACTCCCTCTCTCTCTGCCCCTCTCCTGCTTGCATTCTCTCTCTCTCTCTCTCTCTCAAAAAAAAAAATGAATATTAATTTTTTTTAAAAAAGCTAATCAGTTCTCAGAGGATAAGAAATGTCTTCCCTCTTTTCATGTGTAAATACAAATTATACCTGAATATGTGTACACACACACACACACACACACGCACACACACACATTTAATATATATACCATAAAATTCCTAATGGTGTCAGATTTGCATGTAGGAAAAGGGGAGGGTAGGGGAAGGATGCCTGCAAAGACTCCATCTGTAGGGCATCGGTCATGAAAAAGTGGAAAACACGAATTTAAGCCTGAGGGTAACTACATCCGAAAGCATTGCTTGGTCTCCATGTGTTTAGCACCAAAGCCTCGTGATAAAAGCCGTCTGCATTTACCCCAATCAGTTTAGGATGTCCCCATCATTATTTCTAGAAGACGGATGCTCCCCTGATATGCCCTTTAGCCAACGAGTCACACACACATCGCCTCTTGTTCTGGAAGCCGGTGGGTGTCGAGTACAAGACAAAAAAAACAAAAAGAAACCAAAAAAAAAAAAAAAAGGTTAAAAAGGAAAGAAATAAAGAGCTAATGGTCTGAGACAAATGAGGCAGATGAGTGTAGTTACTGAAAACCAGCAACCTATTTTTTAAAAAGTCTACCAGCCGCAGATTTCTCAGGACATCTTTTCATTGCATATTATGTAGCCAAGGCAGCAATCTCTGCCTTCTTGCCTTAGTCTGTTACAAATCTCGCTCATTCCAAAGGGGAAGCATGCATTTCACTTTCTCGAATACATGATATGCAATTCTTATTTCACTTGCTTGGAGCAAAGACTAAAAACTGGTGCTCAATCTTGCTTCCCTTGCCAGGGCAAACGTAACGAATTCCGATCCTCATTTCCACGACTTCTTTCATCTAGGGTGGACCAGAAGCATTCCCAATGTCTCAGGACGCAGCCTGGATTTCCACCAGGGCCAGGATGCTGCTGCACATCTTTGACCTGAACCGGTCAAGCCCTTGCCGGAGAAAGAAATGGAGTCGTTTTACTCATAATCTCAGAAGTTACCCACGCAGGCGGCCTCGCACGCCATAAAAATAACATTGTGGCGACCTCAAAGGGTAACTTACGAAGCACGGACAATAAGTGGAGTGTGCTTTCTGTCCTAAAAATCCCAGACTACGGCGGACTTATGAATAATTTTCAACAATCAGGAAGTCTGCAAAAATCCCCAGTCTTATAAAGACTGCACGGTGCTCATCAAATCTCCTAAGACCTCTGTGTCCCTCCCCCCTCTGAGGAGGTCCCTGGACCTGACTCCTAAGGGCCAAAGCCAAAGAAGCAGGCACCTGCCTCCAGCAAATCCCCTCCGATTCCCTCTCATTCCCAGACACCAATTTCCATGAAAACCAGACACAGGACAGAAAGCAGAGCAGGATATTCCAAAATCGCTTCAGATCTGCAGCCTGATTTCATTAGACTCGCCGGCTTGTTTCTTTTAGCCCCCGTGCGTGCCCACGGCAGGTGAAATTTCGCTGGCACGGCCACCTCAGATCCCATGCGCTTAAGGGGACCAGGCCGGTGCAGGAGAGGCAGAGATGGGAGGTTCCGGTGCCGAGGGGGAGACGTGTCCGCCAGAGGTCAGCAGGAAGTGGGGGGCACTTAGCAACGCTCACTGTCCTCACTGACCAGGTGTCTCTAGAGCCTGACACTATCATGTCACTGTACCCGCCTCAGCATAAGAAAGGTCTTCAGCCTGGAGGCAAAGACCCCACGGTTGTCGTCCACAACCCAAGTCTAACTCACATAGCAGCTTCCAAGAGCACACGTTGGCCATTTCGCACCCACAAACACCCAACCTGAGAAGCTGGTGGGGAACCGTCTGGGGACGGGGGCAACACAGCCCCTCCCTCTGGCTTTCTGTCGCCTTCACCGTGCCACAGCTGACAGCTGAGCCCCCTGGCTGACAATCCCACAGTTAGCAGTTTGTCTCCGAGGTCTCCCCCGGGGACGCGGCAGGGACCCAGCGCAGAAGCGACTGGACGTAAACCTCCCCGGCCAGCCTCAAGGTCTGGTCGCCAGCGGTGACACAGATTTTCCTCCAAGATTTGAAGCACATGTGGCTTACATCAACGCGGTCTCGCATCCATTCTCTGTTGAGACCACTTGCCTCGCACATTCTCATATTTACACGTTCACTGAACGTAATCCCAAGTGAATTATTTCAGAAGGCTTAATGCGCTTCAGACTTCTCAAATACAATTTAGGCCTTAAATTAAATTTGTAGTCCCGTGGGAAACCAGTAGGTTAGACGCAGCCGACGGCATCCAGGGGACACGCAGGAGCCCCAGAAAAGAACTGCGGTTACTTCTAGAAGGATCTCGCCTGGTAGCCGAGGCTCCCCGGTGAACAGAGCGGGATTCGACTGCAAAACCGGATTCGGCGTCCGGGTGTGAAAGCAGTGGAGCCTACTGGACGCAAGATAAATATTCTTGCGGCTTTGTGCGTCCCTCGACGGCCTTACCATGAAGCGCCCCAGCGGCCAGAAACGTGTGACAGAACAGACGAGAGCGTACAGCCCCGTTCATTCATTTTGAGGTCTGGGTTTTGGTTTTTTTTTTTGTTTTTTTTTTTAATAAATCACAACATTCTTTGTCCCTTTTGTTTGGTTGCCCAATAACTGCGCAGAATTAGGTGTTAAATTTGCTACGGTGAGTAGAGTTGAGACCAGCCACATGCATTTTACTTAAAACTGGTTTTTTGGGGGGTTTTATTGTTTTGTTTTGTTGTTTTGTTTTGTTTACAGCAAGCACTGCCCACTGGGAAAAATAAACCAGAACAAGGAGAGCAAAATTCCCTTATCAGGCACTAGCGATAATGAAAACAAACCATTTACAAGGAAGCACAGACGAGGAGTTTGCTGCAGACCAAGCACTGGAACTGAAAACAAATTTCTTACTCAGGGAAATGTGGAGGAGTAAGAATCTACAGTGAAGAGTTTTTTGTTTGTTTTTTGTTTTTTTTTTCCTTTGCATAAAAATTAAATTAAATCTGAACACCAAAGCATGCATATGGTAAAGACAGCTATTCAAAGACAGTCGTTCAGTTATTCAGCAATTGAAAGACACATTACACAGCACACTGACGATGACAAGCAACGAATGAACAACATGATTGACTCTGTAAGACTTTGCCACAAACTTGGGTGCTCCACAAAGAGGGAGAGGCCTACGTGAGATGAACCTGCTGCTACCAAACCGCAAATTCTTGCCCTCGAAACTTAATTCTGCAACGATCCACCCCATCGATGTTCTTTCTTTCTCAGGGATCCCGGCACCTCAAGAATGTTACTCTTCGGGGGCGCCTGGGTGGCCCAGTCGGCTGAGCGTCCGACTTTGGCTCAGGTCGTGACCTCACGGCTCGTGAGTTTGAGCCCCGTGTCAGGCTCTGTGCCGACGGCTCGGAGCCTGGAGCCTGCTTCGGATTCTGTGTCTCCCTCTCTCTCTGCCCCTAACCCACTCACATTCTGTCTCTCTCTCAAAAATAAACACTAAAAAAAAAAATATATATTAAAAAAAAAGAATGTTATTCTTCAAAATGATAAATTGCATTTTTCTCAAGAAACTGTCCACACGCAAAATAAGAAATTTGTCATCCTACTGGAATTGCCTTTAAACAGGGAATAGTCAGGTAGGATTTTTTTGCTCATGAAGTTGTCAGAGCACAGGATTCCAATCAAGGCAGCACGTACCCATTACGGGGTATGCAAAGTGTCTGCCTGAAAGTAGAGATTTTATTTTGCTCTTTCGAAGAACGAAGTGAGTCAACAGGAAACATTATATATGAATTTTCCCTCCGATTTGAAAAGTGCAAAGTTAGTACTGAATGTGCCACGGCTAGTGTTAGGTTTTCTGTTGCAATCCTAGCTGGTCCCACAGTGACCTTCCAGGAAATAGCCAAAGGAGATACAAAGTCACAGCATCCCAGTCCAGTGAGCGAGTTATATTACAAATTTCACAGCTGCTGCCCGAGTACATTAAACAGGAACTCCTCTTCCCAAGATTCTAAACCTGCGCCATCCACTACGGTGGTCGCTAGCCATGTGTGGCCGCTGAGCCCTCGAAATATGGTCAGTCCAGCCCGAGATGTGCTGTACGTGTAAACTGCACACCGGATTTTGAACATTTACTGTAATAAAAAATAATAACGCAAAATAGCTCACCAATATTTTTATACACATTGCATTTGAAATGATAATATTTTGCACGTTGCATTACATGAAATCGATTGTTAAAACGAATTTAACCAGTTTCTTTGTCTTTCTTAACTGCTAAAATGTTTAAAACTAGGCGTGAGACTTGCACTCGACGTTCTCTGACCAGTGCTGCTCTGACCTCCCACTGACTCGGCCTCTTTGTCACCATGCTCCCTCCTCGTCACTTCTGTCAGCGGGCTCTCTGCTCTGACCAAGGGGATTCCAGACAGCAGAGCCCTTGCAAAGATTCCAGAACTTGTCGCTGCAGGTTCTTACTATTGGTGGGACTCTGGCCTCCGCACTCCCAAGCCTCACTCCGCTCTTCTGGAAAACAGGGGCAATAAAGGCCCTTCCTCCAAAGAGCCACGGCAAGAGTGACCTACGGTGACACATGCCCCATGCTTCCCCCACCTGGTGCACCCAATGTCAATTACAACCCTCCAAACACCACACTCTTCCTGCCTTTTTGCAACATTATTTTATCCCCTATTTTAATTGCACACTGGAGGGGGTGCCTGGGCGGCTCAGCCCATTAAGTGTCTGAAGTCAGCTCATGGTTTGTGATTTCTAGCTCTGCGTCGGGCTCTGTGCTCACAGCTCGGAGCCTGGGGCCTATTTCGGATTCTGTATCTCCCTCTCTCTCTGCTACTTTCCTGCTCGTGTGCTCTCTCTCTCTCTCTCTCTCTCTCTCTCTCAAAAATAAATATTTTTAAGAAATAACTTCACACTTGGAATATTGAAGTAAGTGTCTAGATTGGTCCGTCCAGAACCGGGAAGGGTTGGGCACTTCCTGTGCTACATGGACCACCTCCCAAGTAGCACCTCCAACACCCTGAACACGAGCAATGCCTAACACCCCTGCACCCTGCCCACTGCAGCCTGCAGTCTGTCCCCGCCGAACCAGGGCCAACACACCACCTGGCGGCACGGCACAGCCCCAATGCCTCGTCCTTCGGGAAGCATTCTTGGGTCTTCCTAGGGTATGGTTTAGATCACTCTTTGATCGTATGATTCTTATAAGATGGAAAATTTTTATATTCCACCTTGTTCCAAAAAAAAAAAAAAAAGATTTAAAGTGATCTACAAGGATATATGCAATATAAAAAGGTTTTTAAAAACTCAGAAGTAGGGGCGCCTGGGTGGCTCAGTCAGTTAAGCGTCCAACTTCGGCTCAGGTCACCATCTCCCCAGTTCGTGAGTTCGAGCCCCGCATCGGGCTCTGTGCTGACAGCTCGGAGCCTGGAGCCTGCTTGGGATTCTGTGTCTCCCTCTCTCTCTGCCCCTCCCCGCCCCCACAAAAAGTAAACATTAAAAAAAAAGCAGTAGTTGCAAAATAAACAGTACAGATGAGGCTGTAGGAGGAACAAGGGTAAGAGCCCTGCAGGCGGGCTGTGGGGCCGCTTGCCAGAGCTGGGCCAGCCAGCCAAAGGCTCGCACGATTTCTCCCGAATCGAAGGCTAAACGTGAGGTTCTCCCGTGGGTCCGTAGAGATAAGGGCCTGTGCGATGGGATGAGAAGCTTGCCCCGTGTGTTGCCTCGGTGGGGTCTCTGTCACGGCCACCGCTATACCCATCAGAGTGCTTGACGTAGCAGCCCCATGGGGGCCACCACCGCCATCGCTGCACAGCGTGGGGCCCTGGCTCACCATCAAACAGGCCCGGGCTGAGCAGGTGGCCGTCCTGAATGAGGCCCTTTTGTCAGCATATGAAGTCACCTCCTCTCTAGATCCCGCAGCACGGGCCTTCACCACCCCCCCCCGCCCCCTTTCCATATTTCAACGTCCTGACGGTACAACCCCGCGCGGCGTCTTGTGCAGACCGTGAGTCAGGAACGCAGCCTGAAAAGGCAGCTCGCCATTCCCTGATACATTTCCCGCACCTGCCGGTCTCCCTTCCTGGACTCGCCCCTCTCTGACCCAGAAGCCCCCTCCTCCGCCGGCGGCCCGAGACCGTCACCACCTGGACGGAAGCCGGCCACGGTCCGACCTCTGCCTGTCAGCGTTCCCTGCGTCCCCGGGCACGCCGCCTGGCCCGCATTCATTTCCGCCTGGGGACGTGTTTCCCGAGGACGCTGCTCTCAGAGTGCTATTAGCGATCTGGAGTGAAAAGGGCTACCGTTCTGTTTGCCTGCTGTCAATACGATTAGCTGGGAAAAGAATAAATCAGGCGGGTCACTAATTGCCGGAGTCAGACAGGTAGAAAGGTGAGCTTCCTGCTGGAATTTTCCGGCTTTCCCCATTAAATGTGCAGTGGTGTTCCGAACCTCCAGATGTACCCAGTGCCTTCATCGTCCCTAATCGACCCAGGTCCCCCGTGTCTCTGTGTGGCTGGTGCTCTCGTTTAATAGGTGATCCAGAAACCTGGATTGCGAAACACGTTCCCAGGTCGCCTAAAACCAATAAACAAAACTCAGCATGATTTAATGCTTCGTTTTTGCAAAGAAAAACTTTATGCTGCAGCTACCTGTCGTTCTACACGCGTTCTGATACATGGAGACAAATGTAACCCCTTCTCTGCCTCCTGGTAGTTCCCTGTGGGGTCTGCGTACTTACGGGATGATTCTACTGGCTCAGCTCTGGTTTTACCCGTTCGGTAGGGAGTGTTGGGGAGACACTGTCCTTGGGGGATGTTCTGTTTCATCACCTGCATTTATAAGTAAGTCTTAGAAAACCGCAAAACTACATCCAGTTATGTAGTGGGCCGCTTCAGAACTGATGCTATTTCAGCTATGAAATCCTCTCTCTTTGAGACCTCAAGCGGTAATGGGTATGCTCTTCCTCTGCCTCCAAAGCCGGGACTTTCATTTGGGTCTCAGAGCTCGGAGGAAACATTGGTAAGATGCTGACTTAACCTGCCTTCTCCAGAAAAGACCGGCAACATTCCCTGGATTTGATCTTTATTGTCATTATTTCTATTTCAGAACTCCGCAGTGAAGTAAATTTTCCTGCCGGGGTCAAATAGACGAGAAAGTACTTTTCGATCCTGGAGAAGCAAATTTTCCTCTCCTTTTGCTGATTCTGTCATCTCGCCGCTGTATCTTGCGCTGCAAAAAGAGCCAGAGCCTTTGCACGAGACGAGGTTACATTCTGTGCAATTAGAGACCCAGATTTGTAAATGTGGCAGCAGGCTCACACCGGCTTTGTGAGGTCGGATACGATATTAATGAGAAGGCACTCGAAGTATGAGATGTCAGAACGTTCCTCAGCTGGCAGTTTCTTTTCTACACGTTTTTGCCTCGCTTCCTAATAAAAGAAACTTCAGCTTCCTAAGCCGTTTCATTTAAAAGTTTAATATTTGGGGCACTGAGGAGGGTACTTGTTGGGCTGTATGTAAGCCAAATGGACAACAAAATATACAGAAATAAACAAACATAAATAAATAAATAAGTAAATAAATAAATAAATAAATAAAAGTTTAATATGAAGGGACACCTGGGTGTGTCCAACTCTTGGTTTCAGCTCAGATCATGATCTCACAGTTTGTGAGTTCAAGTCCCAAGTCGGGCTCTATGCTGACAGCAAAGATCCCCTCTCTCTCTCTCTCTCTCTCTCTCTCTCTCTCTCTGCCCCTCCCTGCCTCACCTCCACGCACTCTCTCTCAAAATAAATAAACTTAAGGAAAAAAAAAGTTTTACATTAAGATCGTAAGTGGAAAATGTTTCCCAACATTTTCTTTTACGAGCACACACTTCCGTCATTATTTATACTCGGCTTAGATCTCTGTAGGCCCATGTAAGGATCCTGAAGTCCTACCCGGTTCACTCCTGGGGTCCTCCCTGCAAGGTGCCCTAGTGGTCCCCTCCCCCTCCCACCAGGCTCCTCATGACAGCTCCTTTCAATCTCCTCTCAGAAGCCTGAGATCCTCATTCCCTCGGCTTCAAGCGGAATTCCTGGCCTCAGTGACACCGAATGGGAACGTGACTTCCCCCGCTGCCGACTGCAATCAATTTATTCTGTGAAGGCAACGGGTCGTTAGCAGACATGGTTAAGACCCTGGGTTTCTCTTCCTGTTCCCAAGAGCAACAGAGTCTGAGGTCCATCTTAGCGCAGACAGAAAGGTGACGACACCAGCGAACCCATGCCCCCGATGCGGCTGTACCCAAGGTGGTCACGCAGACCTCCCTGCCCGGAACACAGAAAAACGCGCACTCCAATTTTGTCTTTCTTTTACTCTGCAACTTCAGCTAAGTTACTCAGCGCCAAGAATCCACAACCCACACTTCCACTCCGACCCAGAGAAGATGAATCTTCCCACCAGGAACGGAGAGGAACAGAAATCGGGCAACGATAGGACACCAAGCGGGGCTCACCTCCTGTGCTCCCCTGGACCTTAACCGAGAACTAAACACACATCTTCCCTTTTATTTTTTTTATTTTTTTAATGTCCATTTATTTTCGAGAGAGAGAGAGAGAGACAGAGCATGAGCAGGGGAGGGACAGAGAGAGAGGGAGACACAGAATCCGAAGCAGGCTCCAGGCTCAGCTGTCAGCACAGAGCCCGACGCGGGGCTCGAACTCACAAGCTGTTGAGATCATGACCTGAGCCAAAGTCGGAAGCTTAACCGACTGAGCCACCCAGGTGTCCCTCATCTTGACTCTTAAATTAAGATTTGGGAACCTTTGCCGGACTTTTAATTAAGTGAAAATTAGAGTTTCCTGCTATTAAAAAATATCGCCACACAGCTGTCTGTTTTCTTTCCTAACTCGTTGGACAGATGCTACCCCCCCCCACCACTTCCAGGGGGAATAATTATTGGAATAATATTATTACTAAAAGGAATCCCATATGAGACACCAGCATGTGTGAAAATCTCATTCCCACTAACACAATTCAAAACCAAAGGGTATGTTTTGAAAGGAGGCAGCCACCCGTCTCGTTTTTAAAAACCTTTCGACACGCTGGCAGTGTGTCCTAAATCAGATCTCACGTCTCGTCGTCTAGGATTGTAATTTTAAAAAGCGATAAATTAACTCAAAAAGGCTTGTTTTCCACACTTCGAGGATATTTCATTCTCCACACGCAGCCATTTTCAAACAGAAAAGTCACATAACTGGACTTCCTTTGCACACACTTCTGAACGTGCGCGGAGTCAAGGTAACTGAACCCCTTACTTTCATTGTTAAATTACTATTTCTCCTACGCAATCAGGGTCTTCCAGATTATGACATGTGGCCTTAAAAATAGAAGAACTTAAAAGTTACTTTAAATCTAAAACGTAGACCCAGAGCTCCATTTTTGGACGCACCCTTTAATTTCTTGGTGCTGTCTACGTTTTACTTACACTTAAATTTAGCCAAGTTAATTTTAGACCACCCGCCTTCACTACCTTCGCTAGGTCTGCAATGTTACAAACATGAAGCCTTGAATCCTCTCTCCTTTAAATGCTAAAATGTTAGAAATAAAAGGTAAAGTTAAAAGGGGAATCTTCCCCCCCCCCCACGCCAGGCTCTTTTGAAGAACTGTTTGGAGGCTAGTCCAGACCACTAGAAACTCCTGTCATTTATCTACAAACAGCTTTGAATCAATAAATGTGGGCCACATACTGACAATGCAAAATGTACAAGTAATTAACTCACGGCTAATACTCAACGCTAAATGTACAAGTAATTAACTCACGCCCAGAAGTGCAAAGAAACACTAGAGAGAGAAGGTCATCCAGAGCATCAATAAGCCCTCGTGTGCGAGCAATCACCAGCTACCGCCGTGACTTACAAAGTCCCCCCAAGACCCCCAACTCCCCACACTTCCGCAACCAGGTATCGAAACTACCTGAAGTTGTGTCCGAAACATTTAAATGCTTCTACTGTACGTCGGCTTCTTTTTCTTACAGATGCCGCTCCAGAGTTTTTAATACAGTTTCAAGTTCAAGGTGTATAGACCATAAACAAAAGCTGTATTCTGAAGGACTACATCCCCTAGGAAAAGCCCAAGAATCCTTCCACAGAGAGGGGAAAGAACACGGAACCCCCTTTGGCATTCTCCTCCTCACCGGAAAAGCTTGCCTGGGAAGCAAAGGCTGATGAAGCCGGGAGGCGACACAGAGACTTGCAGTTAGAGAGCGATCAACTCCCACCCTACACGGAGCTCCATCAAAAGGCCGGGGTTTCGCGCATGATGACTTAAGTTACCTTGGCCACATCTTGTTTCCCCAGCTCCGTAAGTCTCGTTAGAAACATGCAGGTGTCTTTATGTCAACACCTCCTGAACAGAGTTCTATGAAATCGAAGGCAGCACTGACATTTATTCAACATGACAATGTCTCCCCACCACTCCGTATCATATGACCGACGCCGACCTGCTATCGTTTTTCACTGAGGATAGGAAAAGCCTCCAGGAACATTAGCTCCTCTGTCTTGTGAAGAAATAATTCCCCCTTCTGTTATTTTATGTTCTTGTTTAAGGATAATGAGCCGGAAAAAAAAAAATCAGAGCGAATATTAATTTTAGGGAAAAAGTTGGAAGTTTTCTATTGTCTATTTGCCTGTGATACGAGACATGATATATCCCATGCATGCACATCATGTGTATGACGCTTTACAAAAGCACGTAAGTTAAAAATCCATTTTGACATCTTTGGGAGATGCTTTCCTTCTTACATATATATACATATCTGGCACTCCCCTGGGATCTTAGCCCTTACCACAAATAAAATACTGGATTTTTCTGAGATTAGAAATTCAACAAGCTTTTTCTAGAATACCAAAACAAAACATGGGAAGTAGAGGGAGGACTGTTGATATCCACACGGACACGCAGCCCCGTTACATAATCCATTCAATGGGAAACGCTGATTTTCAAAATTTTAGCTGAAGGAGGAACATTGGGTTAAATCCCCAGGCACTCATCGTGAAATCACAGACTCATGTAAAATAATGTATCACAAGCCTACCCTGAATTTTTTAAACTAAAATGAAGTCATGACAAAGTGTCAGAAAAGAGAAGAAACTGTAATTTTAAGTGTAACTGGAATGACACATTCTGAAACCTATAAATCAAAAGATATAATACCCATTCGCCAGCACCGGGCAATGTCCGAATGAAGCTAGGATTACCGGACCGCAAACGGCATTTGTGATGTGGGTAGCACTCATAAAACCTTTCTTTAGAATTATGAAACTTCACATACTAGCCACAAAGTTTGCATATCTCACCCTGCTTCCACCAGATTTGTCATTTCGATGGTATGATTAGCTCATTCATAATTTGACACCCACTGAAGTAATTTGGTTGGCTTTGTACAGAACTCGCGTTGCCTGGTCTTCCCGGGGGGCTGAAGGAGCCCACACGAGCGGCTGCCAGCAGAGCAGGGGTTAACCCCAGGAATGTGACAGTTCTCCGGGTGATAAGGGGATGCGGAGCTGAGGCTGGTCAAGGGCTCTAAACTACTTGGAGACAACCGAAAATCCTCAAAAGTAGTTCCAACGATAAATAAACTCTATGCGCTATGTTATGTCACCCCGGGGAAGAATACAATGTTTTTTACTCGCATTGGAAGTTTTTTGAACTGCAGAACTACAGAAACATGTCGAGTGTGAAATCTGTGGCCCATATGAATAAGTTCTTTTGAAGGATAAACGAAATTACCCTTATATCAACGAGTTGCATTAAGTGCACATCTGCATCAAAATTGTTTACCCATTTTACTGGGCAGTCTGGTCTGCTATTAATAATAGCATTTAAGTTTTAGGCTTAAAAATACTAAAAAAATAAGTCTATAAGTACCTTTTGTAAACCATCTCTATACCAAGGCTATCTGATTAAAAAAAAAAAAAAAAGAATTACAGGCCACATTTTTAAACATGCCAAGGACTCCCAATTAAGGTGGCAAATTGTAAGCACGCAAACATAACAGCTGCAGGCTGAAGTGTCAGAAGGTGACACGACGGAGACAGGGACGGGGGAGAAGAAAGAGGCAGAGCCCGGTTTCCCGGGGTTTGGAGCGACGTCGGAGGGAGAGTCCCTGCCTGCAATGACCCAGCGGGGTGACAGCCTAGTCCACATCTGTTCCCCGCTTCCAGCCCACAGTGGACTTCAGGGCAACACCGAACTCCCATCGAGGCAAGAACGAACACGCTTTTTTTTTTTTTTTTTTTTTTTGCTCGGTGTCCCAGATGAGGCCCCCGCCGATTTCGGGGTCCCTGCTCCTCTCCGTCCCGCCCGGGCCCCGCGCGCCTTCCCCGGGACCCCGGGCAGCGCAGCGGCGAGCCGTCCCTCCCTGCGTCGCACGCCCCACCTGTCCCCGCGCCGTCTGAAGGGCCGGCCACCCCGCCGCCGCCCGCGCGGGAGCCGGGCAGGGCGCGCGGGGCGCGGGACTTACCGGAGGCGAGCGCCGCCGTCGGGGAGGGCGTGTCCCGCACGTGCGTGTCCGCGCCCGCGTGTGCCCGCGCGCGTGCCTGGCGGTGCGCGCGCGGAGCCGGGCCGCACTGACTCCCGGGGCGCCGACGGGCTCAGCCCATGGTGTGGGCGCCGGCCTCGGGGAGGCTCCGGCTCCCGCCAATCGCCGAGCAGGGAGGCCGCCCCGACGCGCGACCCGCGAGCGGGAGGTGCGCGCCCGGGGGGCGGGGCGCGGGCGCGGGGG
>NC_064810.1:6582024-6593691 GCF_023721935.1 Panthera uncia | reverse complement strand
GGGGGCGCGCGCGTGGGTCTGCGGGCGCGCGTGTCCGTGCGCGCGCCCGGGGGCCGGGGAGCGCGGCGGCGCGGGCGGGTCTGGTCGCCTCCGGGTTTAGGACGGAGCTGACGGCGGGGGAGGGCGCTGGGGGCGAGGAGGAGGAGGAGGAGGAGGAGGAGGAGGAGGAGCTACAGCCGAGCCCGGGACGGCGTGAGCCGGGCCGGAGACAAACCCGGGACGCGCCTCCAGGAGGGGAGACCAGAGGAGTGGGGCGGGGGGAGCCCCGGAGGAGCTTGCTTCTCGAACTCGGGGTCGCTTCTGGTGAGAAGCAGTGTTTTTTTTTCTTGCCCAGCCTCAGCCACGACAGACGTCACATGTAATAAAAGAACCGGTGGCAGCCGTAGAAGTTTGAAACCACCGGCTGCCTTGGGATGCGCATCAGAATCAAGACCACGTCGCCCTCAGACTGGGGAAGAAGAGACGCGGTGCCAAGGTGCCTCCGGCTTCAGCGAGACCTGGGGTCGCTACCTGCGCGTCCCCGGAGCCAGAGGCGAGCCCCGGGACCCGCCGGCGGAGGCCGGGGAGCAGCGCGACGCGGGATGCCCAGACACCCGGCCGGACGCGCGGGCGCCGTGACAGCAGCCCTCGTGAGAACAGAATCCAGTCGGCAAAAAACAACTCCCCAACGGGGGAGCCGCGAGGTCCCGCTCCTCGGCCTGTGGGGCACTGTGCTAAGGCCCTCCAGATGTTTTAGTTTATCAGTGAATCGTGACATCAAAATCGCGCTTACCTGAGTGCGTCGTCTCTTCATTCACTGCTGTCCCCGGGGGCCCGTCACCACCATCCCTGCGCTCGCTAGGAACCCATCCCAGAGCGTCCTCTTGCACGCTCGCTCCTTTCCGACCAAGTGAAAACTACTCATGTCCCTCCCTCTCCAAACTTTAACAGCCAAGAATTTCAGCAAACAGCCAGCAAGAAGGCTAAGTCCCCCCCCCCACCACCACCCCAAGGGATGGGAGGGAATAAGCACTCCTTTAATTTGAAAAATAATAATTAAAACTCCCTCAACTTTTAAGGCCGGGCAACATAATCTATTAATTGGTCGCTATTAACATGCAGTTTTATTGACCATAGCACACAGAAGTCTGATTGTGAAGGAGGAGTGTTTTCAATGAAAGTGGAGTTATTTTAGCTGCAGACGTGTTTACATTTCTGTGGTTTAGTCTATAACTTTCTCTTTTTCTTGCTGCAGAATTCTGCTCCATGAAGCAAAGCCCTTAGCTCCCAGACATTCCAAAAAGTCTGCCAAAATAATAGAAAAAAAGAGAGAGAGAAGAAAAAACACAGAGAGACCCCCAAGTCTGGGTCAGGCTCGGGGTTGTGAGTGGGCATCGGTGAGTATGCCCGCCCCCCCTCCACACTTTCCAGTTTAAAAAAAAAAAAAAAGCCTTCAGGGCTCCATTTCCTGTTTGCTGGGGGAAAAAAACTGGGTCTAAGCAGCTGAGTTTAGAAATTGCCTTTTCGGGGACCCTTTAGATTCTGAGGGGATCTTTAACCCTAAAGCCGCCAAAATGGACCCATTAATTTGAAAATCTGCCATTTCAAACCCTCCAAGGAAGTGTTTCTTTTTTAAATGGGCAACTTTCATGAAACTGCAAATCTATTCTTAGGAAATTTCCTGCACGCACACACACACACACACACACACACACACACACACACATCATAGTAGATGAAATACAAGCCACCTGTCCTTAGGGGGCCAAGACAAGATACCAATAAAAATAAATCGTGAAAACAGAATAAGCTTCTGACAAGAATGCATGCTTTTCTCAAAGAGGTTATGGTACGAAGAACAGAATGCATATTAAAAGGTGCACATTTATAGGGCCATGTCAATTTATACACTCTGTGCTAGAATCATCATTTGCAAATTCGATTGATTCTTTTCAGTTGCTCCCTAGTACCACAGATGACACAATATTGCAGTTTATGTGGTCTTAAATGTACAACCTGCCTCTCCCTTTAGCTGCCAATTGCAAATTTTGGTTCCCTTTCTCTCTAGCTAGTCTCCAAAAATTCCAGATCCAAGAAACCTCACTGTATTTTGAAATCTTCCTCTTAGCCACTAATTTTCAAAACTCACCACAGGGAACCCTTAACATTTAGGGAAGTGCTTTAAAATAAATAGATTTTCAACCTGTTCAATGAGATCATCAGTCCCCTGGGCAATGACTCTACTTTATAACACTACAGTGGGCCAGCAAAGTTCCTCAATCATCCTCACCGGCACTGAATAGTATACTACAGAACAGTGCAGGAAATAGTACTAGGTAAACTAATGGACAAAAGAACATTAAAAAAAATAAAGCACTGTGCTTTCATAGCTGGGAGATCATGAGCTCAATAATCCAAGTTCCCACTGTTGAAACTGAAATCGCGGGTTCAGAAAAACCACAATATTTGAAATAATGTCTCTTCTAGCTCCCCTTTACTACTCTTCGTCCACTCCCCAAATCTAGACGCTCGCACAGAGAAAGAGAATTTCTTGGAAGAAATATATTCTGAACCTACTTAAAAATCTGAGATCATTCCTCTGGAAAAATCTGAGAGCCTCAGAACCCTGGAGTTCTGCATTGATCTTATGACATCATGTCCTCCAATTGATTGTATCTTATAGTCTGTAATTAGGAAGTTCTTCCTATTGTCTACTCTAATCTCCACTTATAGCATTACCTTCAGTATGGTCCATAATCAAGGTCAAAGAGTAGGAAATCTGCATCAACTCGTCAAATCCATTGACTTAGCTTGAGAGGCCAGCAGAGACACATACACTATCTTGCAGGACAATTAGCAAATACGACAATTGTAACTAAGTTGGGAACATATCATTCAAAAGAAAGGTTTTTAGGGGTGCCTGTGTGGCTCAGTCGGTTAAGCATCCAACTTCGGCCCAGGTCATGATCTCATGGTTCGTGAGTTCGAGCCCTGCATCGGGCTCTGTGCTGACAGCTCAGAGCCTGAAGCCTCTGCTTTGGATTCTGTGTCTTCCCTCTCTGTCTGCTCCTTCCCCACTCATGCTCCGTCTCTCAAAAAATAAATAAACACTACAAAATATTTTTAAATAAAAAAAAATAAAAGAAAGGTCTTTATAAAAACACCACTTGACACATTTTGTAAGAATTAGTAGCTTTAAGTATTTCATACGTGAAATGGTCTTCTTTCTGTATAAAGTTTTGTGGTCAACTTAATTCTTTTTGAAATCCCTTTTATCCAAAAGATGTTTTGGATTAATTTAAGTGTTTGTTACTGGATAATGTCAAGCTCTTGTTCAATGAAATGTCCTGCACTGGGTTGTCACACCTGTTAAATATAAGCCTCCTTTTCTTTTGATATTCTGAGCAAGGCCTTAAAAGGTTTACATCCTTCAATATGGAGACTTAATTGCTTTGCTATAATAAAAATAATCCCTATAAAATTCAGATTGTGGATATTTCAAAGCTGAGAGAAGTATTGGATTGGAATGTAAAGGTTGCAGTTCAAAAAGCCTTCCACATTTAATATAACATGCATGGGGTTATGAGTTATAAAGTCCCGGTTATCATTTTGTAAGGTCTGGTCTCTGTCGTCCTCACACGGAGCGTCTTTGAGCTTTACTTTATGGCTTAGCAGTTCTCTGTGTGCATGTGTTAAATATGGAAAGGGTAGCATTTCCCTCTGCAGTAAATGCTCACAAGGGAGGAAGTCTCAGATTCTGTTTTAAGAGAGGCACTGGAGTGAGATTGCCTCACTGACACATTCATGTCTTGGTGAGCTCAGATCTGGTGTGAAGCCATTCTTTTTGAATCTTTATTTATTTTTGGGAGAGAGAGAGAGAGAGAGAGAGAGACAGAGCGCGAGTGGAGGAGGAACAGAGAGAGGGAGACACAGAATCCGAAGCAAGATCCGGGCTCTGAGCTGTCAGCACAGAGCCCGACATGGGACTCGAACTCACAAACCGCGAGATCATGACCTGAGCTGAGGTCGGATGCTTAACTGACTGAGCCACCCAGGCGCCCCGGCGGGAAGCCATTCTAAAGGAGAGCCACGCTTGGAGAAAGCAGACATTAAGCGCGCTGGGTGTAAGGACCCTTCAACTTTCACCCAGGCATCCTGCGCCCTTCCCCCACAGCCTCCACCCAATCAACTGGGATTTTTTTTCCACCGTGGAGGTTGGGTGGGAGGGGGTCTGCCCATTCCATGTTCCACCTTTCCTCTGGGCAACCCAAGACCAGGGAGAGGGGAGGATAAGTGTTGGAACTCCAGAGCTGAGGTTCTAGACTTAGTAGCATCCCTGGGTCCCCCTACGACCATTGGCATCTCATCCCCCGACCTCTACCGCCCATCATCAGTGAGCAGCAAAGAACGAAGGTGCACATTCTCTGGGGAGAGCCCTCAGCCTACGACAAAAGTATTTCAAGGGGCTCTTGGGTGGCTCAGTCGGTTAATCATCCACCTCTTGGTTTCAGTTCAGGTCATAATCTCACAGTCCGCGGATTCGAGCCCCACGTCGGGCTCTGCGCTAACAATGCAGAACCTGCTTGGGATTCTCTCTCCTCTCTCTGCCCCTCACCTGCTTGCTCTCCAACTCTCTCTCTCTCTCTCTCTCTCTCTCTCTCAAATAAATAAACTTTAAAGAAAAAGTATTTCTAGTGTGTTTTATCAGCAGCTGCTAAGTCTGTCTTCTGTGTTCTTTCCCCCTTTCAGACAAACTAGCTTCATGCAACACTCTTACCCTCTGAAGCACTTTTTCAATCTCTGTCAGATATAGTTTAAGCATTCTGGGCACACAGCCGTTCTCCGTAACACGTGGTGACCACGAACTGCTCCGTAAAATTGCATAATGCGTAATTCCCATCAGCTTGCATGATGCGCAAAACACGTTGATAGGAAACACATTGTGCATCTGTCCGTGGGCTCTGGTGACAGAGGTTCCACAAAGCGGATCGGGAGAGCATATTTGTATTTTTTAAGATGGAATTACATAGAACACATTGGGAGATCTGCCCCAGCTCCTTGGACGATTATGCTTAGGCAATTTGCGTTTGAGCTTCATGCCCTATGACACTAAATCTATCAATGAACAACGTTCTTGTCATGTATGTTTCCGTCCGCTTGATTACTCACGAGTGCAGAAATAGTTGCATTTTTGGAAAACTGAGACCATTTTTTTTCTCAGTGATTTTTTGGAGCGATAAAGGTGCCCGTGTGACAGTGCATCAGGGCAAATAAAATCAGTATTTTTTTTTTAATTTTTTTTATGTTTATTTATTTTTGAGACAGAGAGAGACAGAGCATGAACGGGGGAGGGTCAGAGAGAGGGAGACACAGAATCTGAAACAGGCTCCAGGCTCTGAGCGGTCAGCACAGAGCCCGACGCGGGGCTCGAACTCACGGACCGCGAGATCATGACCTGAGCCGAAGTCGAATGCTCAACCGACAGAGCCACCCAGGCGCCCCTAAAATCAGTATTTTAAATGACTTTCTTCTGTATCTTAGAATAGTTAACCATCATCTTAGGATTATGAATGACCTGATGTAATTTTAATGTGTGGAAAGTCTATTTCAGAGATAGTGCGCAGACATTTGTTGAGGAATGTGTAAGCACAGGAATCCAGCTCTTACCAGCCATATGACCCTGGGCAAGTCACAGCTTCTGGACTCAAGCCTCCATTTTCTCATCTATTAACCGAGGCTATCGGAATGGATGACCTCAAATATGCTCAACCCAAGACCTCCCCGAGGAGAACTGGGGTTTTTCGTCTTCATACCCCTACTTCTTGGCCTAGCGGTTGACGGATTTGTTGGGGGCACCTGTGGAAGGTATACCTCTCGCCCAGAAGGCCTAATGCGCACACCCCTCGCTTCCTTCTCATGCATCCAAGCCCGAAGAGGAGCGCCCTCTTGGGATGGGTTCCCCTACCTTTGGGTCCTACGTCAACCTGGTGTTGGGTGGAACCTGCAGAACGTCCAGCGGTGACCTGGGCACTTCCTCTACATCAGAATCACCTGCAGCTTCAAAAACAATGACGTCATCTCAGGGTGCCTGGGTGGCTCAGTCGGTTAAGCATCTGATTTCAGCTCAGGTCATGATCTCACGGTCCGTGAGTTCGAGCCCCCCACCGGAGCCTGCTTCGGATTCTGTGTCTCCCTCTCTCTCTGCCCCTCCCCTGCTCGTGCTCTGTCTCTCTCACTCTCAAAAAATGAATAAATGTTAAAAAAAATTTTTTAAATAATGACATCATCTGGATCCCACCTCAGAGGGAGTAAATCAGAAACTCAGGGGACGGGGGGACTAGGGCACTGGCACCATATAAGTGCCATATGTTTGAAACTCCCCAGGTGGTTGGAGTGGACCTCCAGGGTTGAGGATCACAGTTATTGAAATTACAGTCATGAAACGAATAAGGAAGGAAGTCCAGAATCTTACCTAGTGAGATGACTCTAGAAAATGCACTCTAAAGACGAACCCCAGCTCCCAAAACAGCTGCATGGCCAGAGTGGCCTCTTTCTGTGTTTGGTGTTCTCGTTCGGTCATAAAACCCTGGGATCTTGGAATTTCATCCTCATTTTGCCCCCATTTTCTTGGAACGTCCTTCCCATCTTCACGGGGTCTGCCATTTACAAAGCTCTTACAGGAATGTTTATCATGCAGGTGACTTCAGTCACCTTGTGCAGTAGTGACGAGGCCTGACACACTCCAAGTCCCAAGGGCTCCAAAGTGAGTCAAGACTCAAACGCAGATCTTAGGAGTTTTCACTGTGTGGCCACTTGTCGTCCTTCCTTATTCAAGATCTCCTTCTAGATCCTTCCTCACCAGCCCTGAGCCGCAGTTAACCCCGGCCCCTAACTTAAGCGTTCCCACCACTGGGATAGCACCCATGTGTCTCAACTACATCGTGCACACATTGGAGCTCAATAAGAAGTATTCGGTAAGAATTGATCTCTGAACCCTGCCCTTCACTTGCCCCGTAGCTAAGTAGTTACCATGAGCCATATTGACTCACCACAGTTCCCATGTATACCCCTTTGTTGATTTCCAGGGTCCAGGCCTCTCAGGGTTTTATAACCTCGCATCTGGCCCCCGGGGCTGTCTCCTGACTACCCACCGGCCCCTTAGCACAATCTTCCCCAAAGGGTCCTTACCCCATCACACTACAGCTGGCTTCAGAGGCCTCCGGGAGTACCTCTTGCTATTGGGCAGACTCTGGATGCATGGGTAGGCACCACGGGAGACCGTGAACACCACCAACACACTCTGCCGAGGGCAAGCTCCTCGCCGGCAGACGGTCTTGGCTGCCCGGAGGGGGAGGGAAGATTAAGGCTTGTTCCAGAAGAAACTCAAGGTGAAGATCCTGGCATAGATCCTGACGCGCAGAGTAGGATTATGGAGCAGGAAAGAGTTCCCTTCTCGAAGAAGCCAACCTCTGGGTTTGCAGGCTGGGTGCACAACAGGGTGAAGTCAAACCTGCCGCGGCAGTTTCTGGACAGTGGGTTCCACCAACACGGACTTCATCTACAGACACCAGCAGGTGAGTGGTAATCGAGGGGACGAGGGGCCCTCCCCGGAGACCCCTTAGGGTCTGCGTCTGAGGATGCTGTGTCTGAGAACCCTGTCTCTTCTTGGAGCTGCTACTGTTCCCAGTGTGGTTCCTGGATGGGTACCAGTCTGTGAAATTGGTTACTAGTCAGGATGAGAAAAGTTCAGAAATTGAGACTGAGCGTACAGAAACTCCTAAAGAGATCTGACCGAGTAATTTTATGTCTGCTGCATCTAATAATAAAAACTTGAGCTCGGCATGTGTAGGTCTCCTTTTATTCCATTCTGCCTAGTGACTTGTTTCTCTTATGTCTTATCAAATACCTATAAAGCACATACTGGACGGGCTTTAAAAATTAAACGAAAATGGCGCTTCAGCCCAGAAAGTTTTGAGAAATGCTGCCACGGACCACACCAATTCCGCATGCCTGGACACCCTTTGGAGAAGACACACAGAGTGCTACCGAGTGCTTTATCCAGGGGGACCTAGCCCTGCCGAAGAGACTGTTTAATTTGTTGGATCAGACTACAAGTTCTAAGCCAAACTTGCCCATAAAGCTAATATCTTCCCTGCTAACCAGCAGGTGGGGCATAGGAAGAAGCCCAGAGTCACTCAGAAAAAATCACCTTTCTCTGAACTTGTGAGCTGTGGTATGAATTAGGATTCATAACCCCTTTTCAGGGGTATTTGGGTCTCTCACGGTCTGGGTCCAGGTTTTCTTTCTTTCTTTCTTTCTTTCTTTCTTTCTTTTTCTATTTCAGAAAGAGAGAGAGAGAACAAGCAGGGGAGAGGGGCAGAAGGGATAAAGAGAGACAGAGAGATGGAGAATCTTAACGAGGCTCCACACTCATCACCGAGCTCAATGCAGAGCTTGATCCCATGACCCTGGGATTGTGACCTGAGCCAAAATCAAAAGTCGGTTGCTCAAGTAACCGAGCCACCCAGGCGCCCCTAGGCTTTCATTCTAATTTAACACCCCCCATTTTCTTACCCAGACCCCTCATACCCACAGGGCTCTCTCCCATGGCTTTCTTACTGGATAGCCTATCACCTTCATTTTTGTAGCATGGAGCACGGGGTCGGAAAGATAATCTTTCTTAACAAATGTCTATTGATTTATTGGCCTTTGGAGTCCCATCTTAAGTGTCAGGTGGCACTATCTGAGACCCAGCTCGCCTCCTGGTACCTAAATAGGATAACGTCGCCGAGGCCCTGCCCTGGACCCCCTTGGCCATCTCTGAGTTTACCCCTCTGTTGCGGTGGACCATTCCCTCACATGCCGGCAACTTCCGCCTCGAGCATCTCTAGATGCTCTGCAGAAGGCTCTCTCTCTCTCTCTCTCTGGGTCATCAGAGCTTGCTCCGCCCATGAGCAACGTGGCCTAGAAGTGCCGGGGATTACATCAAAGCGTGAGTCTTAACCAATGAGAGAGACAACGTGGTGGTCAATGTCCCAGCTCTCCACCCCCGAAGGGCACCACTCTGAAGCAAGTCCTATAAGGTTCCTTAGTGGGTTTCCATGGGGTTGAGCCTTGACCACCCCCAGAGTAGTAACCAGCTCCGGAATATTCTCTTTAGACGATTGCCCCTTCCCTCATCCCTGTTCCCCACCCCCTCACTCTTACTTCCCGGAATCACTTTCCGGGTTAAACTACCTGAACCCAACATCTTGTCTCAAGTTTGCTTTGGCTGGGAACCAAACAAAGACACAACAGTGGGCCAGGTGGTGTCCAGGTGCACTCCGACCCTTACCCTGCCAGCCTTGACCTTGGGTCTGATCCTGGTTGGACCAAAGGCCAGGTGATACAGCTGGCATGAAGCTTTAGGATCCAGAATGAGTAGCTCCTCTGTGGGGGACCGAGCTGTGACAGAAGTGGGGGCCTCGCCCTCTTGGAACCTGACGGACGAGGTAAGCTCTTATTGTCTAAAAGTGCCCAAAGCATTTTTGTCCAAGAAGACCTCATCCTCCCCACCAACCACAAGGCCGATGGGACACCATCCGAGCTCTGTTCTCCCTTTCTCCTTTGTAACTCCTTATAGCCCCTCAAACCCAGAAGGGCAGAAAGAGGTGGAACCAAAGAGTTGGCAATCAGGCTACAATGCACGCGGCATGGCCCTCATCCCACGGTGACGTGACTATAAGGCCGGTGGCATTGGCCAAAGCGAGCCCTCACCCAGCACCGAGCACCACACTCGCAGAGGGACTGCTGAGCCGTGAGCACGCAGGTGCACGCCGGCCAGTGGGCGGCAGAAAGAAGGCGAAGGCATCGCTCAGAGGGTCAGTTGGTGCCAGGATGCTCTGCTCCCCTTCCAGCGCACTCCCTCCATCACGGAACTCGGCACACGACGCCGGCTGCGTTTGTCTGTCTCTGCCAGCCTGCACGTTGCTCGACAGTTGGTTTGGTCCCATTTATCTGAAGGCTCTGAGAACCTGGCGCATGGGAGAGAGTGAATAAATGCTTTTTAAATTGTGTTGAAAGGAATTAAATTGAGTCTGCTTTGGTTTGGATTAAAATACACTGGAGCTAAAAAACGGCATAATGCAGTTCGTATGAGTTGTTCTCTCGCTAGATAAGTGATCGAGAGGGAGAGACAGAAAGATAGACGGGTAGACAAATAGATAGATTTCATATGTATTTATGCGTAAACACACCCACACCCACACAGGTCTGAGTTCAGGCAGACCGATCTGGGTTCATTCCATCACTCAGTCAGGTCCAGGGTCCTGTTGATATATAACAATTCCAGATCATCATCAGGGAAAGAGAACCCCAGAGCCCGGAGCCTCACAGCCCAGTTCCAAAGCAAAAAAAAAAAAAAAGAAAGGAAAAAAAAAAAAAGCGTTCAGCTCTAAGGAGTGCTTTTCCTCTGCATATTGTTTCTGGGCCCACAGACGAATGCCAAATTGCTAACGAATAGACAGACTTAGCTTTGCCATTTTCTCTTGGCAATTAAGACGAAAGTTGCATACCTTTCGTGATGTCCTCCCCCAAAAAGGAGCCGCTGCAGCTTTGCATTGCCCCCAGTAATGTCCCCCCTCGTGCCCCCCTTCCCCTGCGGCTGCTGAGGGGACCGAGCTCCCTTTCATGAGTCCCAACAGAGCCGTGTCAACCCCCTAACCCGGCTGCGGGCCACAGTGCCCAGACCAGACCACTTCTGGTGAACCGGCTGTCTGTTTCTATGGGGTCTATCACCAAAGTCGTAACATTCTTTCGCTACCAAAGTCACTGGGCTTTTTTTTTTTTTTTTAATCCTTGGAAATGATCCCAGTTTAAGGAGGAACGAAACGCAACATTCAGCCAAATACAACTTTTGAATAATTTAAATGAGAGCTACTTAAGCCTTCTGGAAACAACTCTCGCCCTGTGTTCTCTGATGTGAACAGGAAAAAAAAAAAAAAAATTACGCACCCATGTGCAGAATTTAAGCCCGGGCAGATGGTATGTTTTGCACCATGGACTGATGTTACTGCGTTGGCAGGAACGTTCTTACGACTGGCTCGGCAGAGGGTTTCCACGCCCGCAAGTTTGGCAACCCAGGCTTTGGGTTTTCGCTGAGCTATAGCATGGTTGAGACCATCCTCATCAGATTTTCCTAGGTTTTTGTTGCTCCCCATTGCAAATAGATACATGGGAGACTGAGCCACAGTCAGGAACCAGGTGTCTCAGTGTCTCTGTGGCCAAGATGTCTTCTCGCTTCCAGAAGGATCTGTGATGGTCATCTGACATGTAAAGACAGAGTGGAGCATTTGGAAATTTTCTAAAGAAAAACAAAAGCTCAATCGAGCCACCGCAGAGCCATCTCCTTTCGCCCGGGGCCGCGAGCACGGCCCGGCCTGAAGACACACAGAACCAGAGGACTCGCTTTCGATGCACCGTGACGCTCTGGGTGGATATACAGGAGCGATTATTACTGAGCCCTGTGGAAATTAAGAAAGGGAAACGTCACTCAAATGGAGCCAGGGGGACAGAAGGGAGGCTGGAAGGGGGGCCCTGCCCCTCCATGTCAATTACGGGAAGATTCCACAGTGGCAGACCCAACAGAAGAGTGTCTACAGGAGAGAGGCATCCACGGCGGGCCCGGCGGGGAAAGATGTGCGCCTCCTG
>NC_064810.1:6562957-6582014 GCF_023721935.1 Panthera uncia | reverse complement strand
CATCTGGCCCCAACTCCTCACTTCCACTCGGCCTCCCCGCCCGGTTGTCCACACCGCGCATCTCTTCAGATGCTGTGCCTTTTCTGGAAGTTTGGCCCCCCTGCGCAGAACTAACACCCGCAACCCAGAGCCACCCACTTTATCCTTTACCCGGATAAACGACACGGCGTGTGCGTTTGTGTGAGGTGTCCAGCCGGTCCTGGGCATTCTTTAGAAACTGAGGCTGGGAGACCGCAAGTACTCTGCCCCGAATCCCAGCGCCCTGGAGAGTTAACGGAACGAGGATTGTGGCCTCTCAGGCTACAAAACCAGGGAAGTTCCAAGTGTGGAGTCAGGAGGAGCCCCTCCTGGTTCAGTCCTCAGCGTCACCACTTATGAGCTGTGACCTGTGACCTTGGGAAAGATACTGCCATCACCAGACCGCCATCCGTGAGGTGGGTTCTCAATGAGAGTTCCCGGCACGTGGCGTAGTTGGGTTCACGGACGTGCTTACGGCACGCCCGGCACAACACAGCTGCTCACGGTTGCTCCTTTCTTCTCACGACCTCCCTCTACCTCTCCAGGGACTCAGGAGCTCCAAATCTGGGAATCTTTGGGGCACCTTGTTAACCAGATCCCTCAGCTCCAAGATGGCGGCTTCTCTGTGGCAAAGAGGGTGGAAGACGGTACCAGCTTACAAATTAAAGAT
This sequence comes from Panthera uncia, assembly GCF_023721935.1. Lineage (NCBI taxonomy): Eukaryota > Metazoa > Chordata > Mammalia > Carnivora > Felidae > Panthera > Panthera uncia. The sequence continues at coordinate 6,581,326 of NC_064810.1, read as the reverse complement.
CAACTAAAGTGAAGTTCGCCACCGCACTCTGGTTTCCCTCCCCTTCCAAGAATACTTCCGAACACCGTACTTCTGGTGCCCAGAGCCCTTGGAAACATCCAACTTGATCCTTTCCACCAGGTATTGCTAAGTCGTGGTACGAGCGCTGGGCAGTCCTGGAATCTCACTGAGTCTGACCAAGGGCCCTCTATGTCATTGAGTCACTTACAATCTAGCTACAGAGGCAAGAAAACTTGCCGAATGGGGACTGCTTGAGGCAAAGGAGAAGGAAAAGCGCCCAAGAAGTAGACGGAAAAGGAGACAGTGAGGTTGTCACACTGGATGCTGAACAGCTGGGGGGGGGGTGGGGGGGCAGAGAAGGGAGAGTCCTGCTGGGAGTGAACCCCCCACTAAGGCATGGCACTTGGGCTTCCAGCCCTTTCCAGTGGCTTGTCAGCTTCAGCCTGACATGATGCTGAGGGACACGTGTCCAATGAAGAAACAACCATCAGGTGGCTGAGTAGCATTCCTCACTACCCCTCCCTCAGGCCAATACACGCAGGAAGACAAATGAGAGCTGAGAGGCAGCTTGGCCAGCTTGAAATCACAGCTAGCAGTGTGAGTCAGGGGACTCTGGTTGCTGTGGTCACCAGACCGGGACCCTGATGCCCTCTTCTCCCCTGGGGTTTCCCTGTGGCCCAGACACCACAGGGAACGCTGTGGGCAGAGCGCCATCCCCCTGGGACCCATCAATCGACAGAACATGGTATCACATAGGAGCCTTCTCTGAGGCCCCCAGGGGTGGTACATTTCAGATTACAAGGGAACGGTAGAATAGATCTTTGTGTAAATAATTTCGAGCAGATGGCCAAGAGCTGGTTAACTCACTCACGTGAGGGGTATCGTAAAGAGGTCAGGCTTTGGGGATGGAGAGTTTGTGAAAAAGGTTTCCCTGGAGAAACCTACGAGGCACCCTTCCAGCCGGAGGGGGTGGACATATGTGTCCCTCTTCATCCGAAGCCAAGAGGCCCACCTCAACTGGGTTGATTGGAGACTTTGTTCACGTGCCTTGGATTTGGGGAGGCCTGGTGGACTGATATCTGACACCCGCTTGAAGAACCCAATGATGCGAAGCCGTGGGCCGTGGGCTCGTGGCAGCGGGGCCAAGAGAGGAGACAGGACAGAGCGGGCATGAGGTCCGTTTCCCCTGATGGACGCACCGAACTCCTAGCTGCTCCCCACGGACCAGGTAGGGACCACGTAGGAGAGAGGGTGGATCCCAGAGTCTGTTCAGGAGAATCTCCTGGCTGGATGCTGGACCACAACGAAGACGTTCTGGAGGAGAGGGCCTCTAACAACCAGCAGCCAGGCGGAACAGCGGCGGGAAACCCCACGGAAGGGGTGGGCAGAGGCTCCCAGCGGGGCCCGCAGAGACCCCACCGAGAAAGAGTCAGCGGCAAACACAGTCAGTGGATATCTCTTAGCCAAGTCCTGCTCATCTAAGGCCTTGGTTATATTAGGATATCAGATCTACGAGCCAAGGCCAATGCCTAGGGGAGACTGCGGTCACTGCTCGGATATTTAAATATCCATAAAGACAGGAGATGTGGCAAGAACCCAGAATTCAACCCGGCAGCAGAGAACTGAGACAGGGAAATTAGCTGGAATCTTAATGAAATTCCTCCAGGCCACGCAAATCAGAAGGAAGCGCCAGGGAATGGGATGGCTTCATCCCAGGGGGCATCGGAAGGGCGAGGACCTGGGGTGGCCTACTCTATAAAACACTCGGCCGGTGCTGGTCCAGTGTTGCAAACAGGATCATGCTTGTAACAGCCAGGGTTTGGTCAGGAAACAGAAGCACTAGGAAGTGATAAAACAAGGGATTTATTACAGGGATTTCGTTGTATGCATTTGCGGGAGCCGGCTGAACAGTCTCCACGAGTCTGTTGTCTTTGTGTCTGGCCTTGGAGCTTAAAGTCTGTAAAGCAAGCCGTCAGGCTGGGAGAGTTAAAAATGATCACCCACCTCAGAGCTCTGCAAAACGAAAAAGGAAAATAGTGACGCCGCTGGCCAATTTTGCCCGCGGGAACGGGCACAGAGAGTTCCACGGTTGGGGGTGCCTGGTGCGGTTTCCACGGATCCCCGGAAGGCCCCTGGCCCCCAAATTCTTCCCGGAGTTAGAATTCGATGGGGAAAAAAAGAACCATTCCAATTCTCATCCATCATTTCCAAACCCATTATGCATCATTAATGGAAATGAAGGGTCGAATTAGGGCCAAGGGAATGAGTTAGAGGGAAACAGGAACCAGGTCAGGAAGTGGAGAAAAGAGCTTCTGATAATCCCTGTAGTGGTCACAACCCTTTCCTGTTCCTGCCCTGTGTCGCCGGAGCCTCTAATCACCCCCCAGGGCACGGCGGTCGGGCACTATTATCCTTCAATCACAGATGAAGTGATGGGGGTGTTCTGCTGTTGTGGGGGGGGGCTTGGGGGGGAGGGCGGGTAAAGCTGGTGTCCTGACTCCCCGGGGGGAAACTGGGGACAACCTTCACCCACCTCACCCGAAACCTCCCAGCCCCCTGCTCACGGCACTGGGTGTAACAGAAGCAGGCAATAAGACGGGCCCTGGGGAGGGGCTCTTCTCCCCCACGCCCCCTGACACCTTCCGTCTCTCTCTGAACAGCCGAGGAACTTCACGGCGCACGCTCCCCAGGCCCCGTGTCCACGGGCACTGCTGGTCACTGAGTCTTTGAGGATTACAAGGAGGGATGAGCCGGAGTATTTCAGGAACAGCCAAGACCTCAGTATCCCGGGCAGAAATCAAGTAGACCAAGGTCAACACGAAAAGCGGTAAAGGGGTGTCCTCTGCCTCCCCCCTCATCTCATAGATGACAAATCATACAGAGACTTGTGGCCTTTAATAGCGAAGGGACCCCTAACTGGACATCCATCCTTCTCAACACAGTCACTTACAGAGATAGTTCAACATGCAGATGCCCACAGCCTCGCCCACAGCGCCTGATCTAGGAGCATCAGACTTTGCATTTTTAACAACTACCCCTAGGAGACTCTGGGGGATTATGAGGCGAGCTGGGGGCGGAGGGGAGCACCGTTATTCCCATGAGAGCAACAAGGACAGGGATTGCACTTGGCTTAAATAATCTGTCCTGAGTCCCACATCTATGGAGCAGCACAGAAGGGTCCCTGTTCCCTGGCCCCAACCCTTTGCCCACACCCTTCCGGCGAGAACTGCATCACAATCTCCCATAACCCAAATTGAATGAATGAATGAATGAATGAGTGAATGAATGCATGCATTCCTGCAGGACCACCCCCAGGCATGTTGCCGTATGGATACACAGCATGGGTCTCTGTCCCAGGATGCACAGAATCCACATTTAGGGACAGAGGCAGATAGCACAAAACATCAAAAGTAAGAGAGTGCTCCCTCCGTGTTGCCCGCGCATAACCTTTTGCCCCTTGGATGATCGTTTTGAAAGAAGATGCCGGTACCTGGCTGTGTTCATTTTGAAATACTTACTCTTCACTAAGACTCTGGACGGGACAGACCAATGGCAAGAGTGGAGAACTGGCATCTCTCTCCCTCAGTCCCGCTTCCCTGGTCCACCGGGTGCCTGGGCAGGCTCACGCGGCCCGAGCAACGTGACCCTTCACAGTTGACAGGCGTAATTTGGCTTAATTGATTCCATCTTTGCTTTCTCAATCAAGCCAAAAACAAACACGCTTTGTGGCTTCTAGCAAATCCTTCACCCAGAATGCAAATGGTCCCTGTTTGAATTCGGGGAGCAGCCTACACATTTCACCCGTATGACAGTAGGAACTGATGTTTTCCTTACACGTCCCTTCCATTTAAGCCAATTCGGCGGATAAATGGAGAGCTCCCCCCAAACCTGACAAAAGATGTCTGGGGGGCCCGTGCTAGGGCCGGGGGAGGGGCTTCTGCGGGGAGCTGGCCTTGCGAGCACAACACGTCTGTCCGCCGGCCAGGGGCTCCGGGACCCGCTGCCTGCCAAGCCAGCAATTTTACTGCAGTTTCCCTGATTAAAACGTGTTCCAGTATCTGCTACTTAAAGGATACTTAAAAGGTAATAAATTAAAAACAGGGAGGAAAGAAACTTAAATAGACTGAGCAGAGACATAAAAGATCTATAGACCTAGAGAAGCCTTTTTTCGTTTTGTTTCCATTTCTGAAATGATCCCTTGACAACTTAAAAATAAGCACTAACTCAGGGGTCCAAGGTGTAAAATAAATCTGCATAAGCTTACCAAAAGTCGGGCAGGGGTCCATAAAGAAATGTAATAGCCCTGCCCTCTCACTTCTCACTGGCCTGAGTTTGCTCTGCATGGGTTTTGAGTGCGGGGAGGGCCCTGGGCTAGACGGGGCTCGAGCAGGATCCAGAGGCAAAGCCCTGGTCCCCGGCCATGCCCTGTCTACCCCGCTCTGCACAAGACGTGGGCTGGGCCACCGACAGTTTGACAACACAGAAGATAATTTGATTGCGTCTGGTGACTTTTAGGAGGAATTTGCCAGCTTTCTGTCATGGCAGAAAGAACCTGCTCGCTATTGCTCGTAATTAGCAACGACTGTATCGTTGCTGCCTCACGTTCCGGCGTCCTTTTCCGTGCGTCTCAAGACTGCCGGACGATTCTATTGCCCCTCACGGTTTAACGATCTCTTTCGTAAACAAGCTCTTCTTTAAGACTATCCTAACCCTCAGCACCTTCAGCCACGCCCATCGGTAAAGGAAATGTTCATTTTCAAAGTGAGAAGTTCGGGTTGGGGCACCACATGTAAACGGAGAGAATTAGTTCATCGATTTCACGCCAACACAGCCCGCAGGATCCGTTCTGTCCGAGAGGCGCGGAAACGTGGTTCTGTGGGGCGTCTGCATCACATCACGCCCGGTGCTGATCCCCACACTCTTCCACCTGCCGGGACGGAGGCCTCCCCAGCCGAACGTGCTTGTAGTTTGCTGTGTGGCTGACGGCTGCCTTGGCACGCGGCTCCAAGACAGACGCCCGGTGTTGCAAGCCGGTTACGTTCTAGCAGCCGGTGGAGGGTGGGGCTGAGAAGTTGGTTATAAATACGAGTTTGCAACGGATGTCACTTCTGTAGCCGCTTTCCTCACTCTTTTTCTGTCTGGACACAAAACCAGCTTCTCTCCTTGATCTCTTTTGGGATTACAGGGAAGTGTGTTGGTGGCTCTCATTGGGGGCGTGTTAACCTTCGTGACAGAAACCCTGATGTCGAAACGGGAACTCAGGGCTTAGGATGGTCGAGTCCTGACCCCGCCCCTGGGGGCACAGTGACCTTCGGGAAGACACTCGGGTCCTCTCTGTCTCCTTCCTAATGGTAAATGGGGATACTGACATCTTTACCTAACTCCCAGAACCATGGGGAAGTTCAAGTGAGTATACGAGTGCGTGCAGTTACGCCCAGAGTTTTTAATATGATGACTCTGTTTAGTGAATTCGGTCTCTCTGTAGCAAATTTAAAAAATAAATATGGGCGCCTGGGTGGCTCAGCCAGTTAAGCATCTGACCCTTGGTTTCGGCTCAGGTCATGATCTCACGGTTTGTGGGTTCAAGCCCCAAGTCATCAGGGAGCCTGCTTGGGATTTTCTCTATCCCTCTCTCTTTGTCCCTTCCCTGCTCATGCTCTCTCTCTCTCTTTCTCTCTCTCTCTCTCAAAATAAACAAATAAGCTTTAAAAATAATAATAATAATAATAATAATAATAAGTTAATTAAAAGGACAGCAACCAAAGACCCAGGAAGGTGTTTCACTGTTATTTCCACAAAAGCAGTAGGTTCCAAGGACAGAGATTTGAGTGTGGTATTATTCTTTTGAACGACTTTTGTTGTATTCTCCTAACTTCCAAATAAATGACGTGTTCTTTCTAAGAAAGTTGAAAAAGAAAAAACAGCATATCCCTCAACACAAGAGGTAACGATTCTTACCACATCTCTATGGTTTCCCAGCCGGTCTGCATCTTTGAAGACAGGTTTTCGATCCTTCTTACAAAGTTTGGATCACAACACATGTAAGTCTGTGCTCCTGGTACTGTGTTCTTGGATATGTTCCCAAGAGTAAAATTACTTGGTCAAAGGGAAGTAACTGCTCGAGGGCTCTTCATAAATTCATCCATATCTCTTGAGAAAGTCTTCCCGGCTCATAACACCACCTGCAGGGAAAGAGAATACTTCTCTTTCAGCAGCCTCCCCTGCACTGAATGTGATCATCATTTCAAAATCCTTGCCAAACGTCATTTCTTTGATTATTATCGAAGCTGACTTTTTTTCACATCCAACTGACTATCTAGTTTTTCATTTTGCACCTTGTTAGTCAGGAGTGCTTTGAGCTGCAAATAAGAGAACGATCTGGCTTCTAATAATGGAAACAAATAGAGCTTTTTTCATAAGTCCGTAGAAATTGTCTTTCAAGTGTTCGTTTGGACGCACAACAGGGTCAAGGACGATATTTCTGCTAATCTCGTGGCCTTGCACTCATATGGTTGCCCCAGAACTGGCATCGTATCCTTATTCAAGGCAGTAAGAAAGGAAGAAAAACAAGGCAGCGATATCTCTTTCTTCCTTTCCAGAACCCTCTCCATGAAGAGGTCTGTTTAGGCCCCATTGGCCAGAACTATGACACATGACCACCTGAGCCACAAGAGGCTGGGAAAGCTATCTTTTCCAGCCTCTATAATGGAGGTGAGCAAGAGTGGAGGGGGCTTGACAACAGATGTTGGGTTGGCCAACAGTCATGATCTTGTCTGACATATATCTTCACCATAAGCTTCTTTCTAATGATATGTAAAACATCAGCCAGCCTTTCTGATAGACCTTAAGTATCATTAAACAAATAAAAGTGTTGATAATCGCCTGAGCCCATGTCCCATCGGTTGACCATGTGAGAAGCAGCCGGACCACAAACCGGGCAGTTTCCACGTGACTCCATGACTCGTGGGAAACCACGACTTCTTCTTCAGACATCTAAATGCATTTGTCATGGTTTGTCAATGAAAAACACCTCTTACAAGATGGCTACGGCACTCACGGTCCTCATGACCACCATCCAGTGGGCAAAACAAAAAAGGTAACCGGGTGAAAGGCCAAAACACAACAACAAAAAAGCAATTCCTTCTGATTCGGGAAGAAGCTACTTCTCCATGACTTAAGCTATCCCCACAGCTTCCTCAACAGCAAGGGAGCCCAGGTAAGTGATTTTTCTCTAGAGAGGCATTGGGGCCCCAGACCATATGAAGATTCCATTAAAGAGACAGAAAGAGGAAAATATAGACAGCTGGTGGTTATCTGCTGCAAACACACACAACTCTGCCACCAAAATCTTTCTTATTGACAAATTGAGTTTTTAGCCTCTGCTTTCAAGTGATGTTGCTGCACAGGGTAAAATGAACACAAACTTTTGTATCGTATTCGCAAATACTAACTTATCACCCACACACTGTCCAGTTTGTTTCCGGCTCTGTTTCCTTACATTGGGCTGTTCTTCCTAGAGCCCCTGTGGACTCCCCTCAACTCTCTCCCAGATAAACCTCCAGAGGTGGAGACAAAGCCCCCAGGGCCCGGTGGGTTCATCACTGGGCCTAAGCAGGTCAGGGGTGGAGGCCCATGATACAATCCTTTCCCACTGCTCTTCCTTCCCCACTCCTACCGTGAGAAACAATTTGTATCTGCAGACTGCCCTTGGCCTCTTCCAGGATGACCTATATCCCAGTGTGTGTGCATATATACCTCATGACTCCTTAAAGAAGTCCCCAAATGCAGATACGTGGCCGCCTCCCTTGTCCCTATAACTGTGACTCACCAACCCGGAACACTCTTGATTTCTGAATGGTTCCTCCATCGCACCATGGAATTCTGCCAGAGGGTTCTTAAACCGTTCCAACCCTCTTCCTTCCTTGAACATTTTCACAGCATAAAAACCAAACAAAATATGCATAATCTTTAAATAAACTCCACAGGGCTTGCTTCATAAAAGCATTACTCCTCCAAAATGTTTTCCATACCCCGTTTCCTCTTTAGTATCATGAATTGTAGATGTGCAGGAAGATTAATCCATACAAGGTATCTGCACTTCTCATCTGTACTGCCGATGACTTCATTGCTCAGTGGTGGCCAAATTTGTAGATGAAAACAGGTATAGATCACGGGGCGACAGTTGAGCGCAGATGGGCGTGTCCACCTCATGGCAGTACTGGCCACTTCTGTCACCTCCCAAGGAGCTAGCTGGAGGGTATTTGTTGGACAGCCCTTATTAATCCAGCAGTCACCCAAGGCAGCAGGTGCTGAGAATCATAAGACAGGGACCATGCCAGAGAATTCTAAATCGCTGAAACTGAAAAATGGCCCTAGGGATCCCCTAACGAACTTTTTAATTAAAAATTTTTTTTAATGTTTATTTCTTTTTGAGGGGGGGGGAGGGGCAGAGAGAAAGGGAGACACAGAATCGGAAGCAGGCTCCAGGCTCTGAGCTGTCAGCACAGGGCCTGATGCAGGGCTCGAACTCACAAACCGTGAGATCATGACCTGAGCCGAAGTTGGACGCTTAACTGACTGAGCCACCCAGGCACCCCAACTTTTTAGTTTTTAAAGACTAAAAGTCCAAGGCCTAAAGAGCCTAAGGTCCCTAGACCTCTCCTTCCAATTTTAACTGTTATGTTACATTAAACAATGCAATTTAGGGGGCACCTGGATGGCCCAGTTGGTTGAGCATCCGACTCTTGATTTCAGTTCAAGTCACGATTCCGGGGTCATGGGATCCAGCCCCACATCGGGCTCCATGCTGAGTGTGGAGCCTGCTTAAGATTCTCTCTGTCTCTCTCCTCTGTCCCTCTCCCCGACTCTCAAAATAAAACAATATAGAATAAAATAAAATAAATAAATAAAATAAAATAAAATAAATAGAACAATGCAATTTGTGTTCTAGACTTGTCCTAGAAATAAATATTTTAAAAAATACTATGGTGCATATATGTTTGTGTTCAATGCTCAACCAACCTAAAGATAATAAATCATGGGGCGCCTGGGTGGCTTGGTCAGTTAAGCGTCCGACTTCGGCTCAGGTCATGATCTCACGGCCTGTGAGTTCGAGCCCCGCGTCGGGCTCTGTGCTGACAGCTCGGAGCCTGGAGCCTGTTTCAGATTCTGTGTCTCCCTCTCTCTCTGCCCCTCCCCTGTTCATGCTCTGTCTCTCTCTGTCTCAAAAATAAAATAAAAACGTTAAAAAAGAAAAATTAAAAAAAAAAGATACTAAATCAGGAAAAACTAAGATCAAAATAAAATATTCTTCTACTTTGCCAACTACCCTGCCCCCCTACTACCTCAAGTCAAGATCAAGGTTTCCAGTGTCTACCTCTGCACACCTTCTGACTGCCAGATTTTTTTTTTTTTAGGTATGTTGGCACTTTTTAAAAAAAAGTTTTTGTTTTAATTCTAGTTAGTTAAAATACAGCGTTATGTTAGTTTCAGGTGTACAACATAATGATTCCACAATTCTGTACATCATCCCCCAGCTCTCAATGCAAAGCTCTTTCTACCCCATGGTAGAAAGTGCTTGTCATTTGCAAGGAGAAGGGCAAAAAGTTTATAGAAACGTCCAGTCATCACTTGTAAGCATTTCCTGCACACTCACACAGCCAACCAAAAGCATGTGTACCAACAGCTCACACTCTCCCACACCCCTCCCTCCCCAGCGTCCTCGGGGGTATTTAGAAGAGACTGGATCAAAAGCTGTTTATGATTTGAGGTTTTGTTTCTATTGTCATTTTTGTTTTCAAGAAGGCAGCTTGAGGAAGCAACTGGCTCAACCTCTCACCTGAATTGAAAATTAAGAGACACAACAAGTGGCCTAAAGGGGCTATTCAAATAGTAGACACCAGAAAACATTCAAGCACAACCTCGTTCTCAAGAGGAGAGAAAGGGCTACATAGACACGAAGCCCAAGAAATCCTGAGTTGATTTACAGCTCATCCAACTCCTATATTTCAGACAAAGGAATAACTTTACTCCCACAACTATGCTTCATGAATTTGCAATGCGGATTATAAATGATGCAAGGAGGGAACTGATCCCTGTTTCCTGGTGTTGATTTTTGGAAAAGCACATGATCATCTAAGGGTTCCAGAGGAGATTCTTTATCTCCACATTAATATCTACCGTATTGTTGTTTCTGAAGCTGTAAGACGTTTTTCTGGTTACAGTTATTACTATTCATCATCCCCATCATCATGATTAGCGTCATCATAGTAAGAGCAGGATCTCTGAGTGCCTGCCCTACTTCGAGGCGAAGTAGGGCTTGGTGGAACAAAGTCTTCCTGGGCCAAGCTGTTGAGCTGGATGCCACGAACTTTCTCGTGGCTGACCCTGTAAGTAGATCACTCAGCTGGAACACACGTTGCGCCTTCATTAAACAGGGGCCTTAATCACTCAGTAGGAGCGTGCGTGTCTTTTTGGCTTTTGTTAAAGGGAGGAATGTGTTTGGAAACATATTTTCTACAGCATCCGTTGAACCAGCCCTTGTAGATTACTGCCCCACGCACTCCTGTCGATGCATATCCCGTGGAGTGGCCAAGCGCACCGTGAGCCAATTTGTTCCCGAAGAACTCAGGAATGCTCTGATGGCACCAGTCAAACATCAAAGTTGTCAATGTCAACAGTGGTCAGGATGTATACGTTACTACAGCTGTAGCAATTCGTGTAGTTCTTTATAAGACCCACATCCCTCAAAGGGTGGATTTTATCTGTATTCGGTAGCTAGCCTCGTGATCTCCACCTCCTGGAATTTACACCCAATCTCAACAGGGCCGACTCTACAACCGAGAACTATAGAAGTGACGGTGTGCCTTTTAAGTCTAGGTCACAAAAGACGCAGATTCTATCCCGTTCTCTTGGATCAACTCACTCCAGTGGAAGGCAGCCGCCACGTCACGTCACATACAAGCAGCACAACGGAGAGGCTCGTGAAGACCAGGACTGCCAATAAGCGGCACAGACCACATGGTCAGCTGTTCTAGAAGCTGATCCTCCAACTTCTATCGCTCGGGGAACAGCAGCCCCAGCCAACATGACTGAAATCTTACGAGACTCTGACCAGAACCTCCCAGCTAAGCCACTTCCGAATTCCCAACTCACAGAAGCTTTCAGAGAATAAATATTTACGGTTTTCAGCCTTGAAATGTGTTAAGCATCAAGAGATAACCCATCGTAGTGCGTGAGCGCTAGGAAGATAAAGCTGTGCCCTCTACCTCCACGTCACCAAGTTAGAAAGAACATCACAGAGATAGAAAATTTGAATCCCATTAGGCAAAAAAGAGAAAACAGGCCCACGCCTCGGGGAGGAATGGAATTGATGTTTTGCGGGAATTTCGCTTATGACCTTGAGTGGTCTGGTCCACCACTGATGACCATAAACACCAGATGAGGAAAAGGGACCTATGGCGGCCACGGGTTAGTGCAAAAGTCCACGGAGCCGGTGAGTTGCAGAGCTCACATTCAAATCCAATTCCGCCTGCCTTCAAATCCCATGCTCTTTCCCTGTACAAAGACAAAACCTTCTCCCAACATCAAGGAAACCCCACATGTCCATTGTTTAATCCCTCTTCTCATTCCAGAAAAGGTTTACACATGTATTGTCAGAAACGTGTTTTGTACCATGTGAAACGGTACAGTCACATCACAAAGTACACTGACTATCTCCACTCTGTCTGTTGAGTGTATGTTTCAATTTGCTTTTATATCGTGCCTCCTTTGGGTGTAGCCTGTACATTTTTGGCAAGGATACGACAAAACAAAGAAACACAAAGAAACATGAATTACTCATGGGGGACAACTCCCACCATCATCTCAAATGTACCAGTTAACACAAAATTGACCTGAGTTATAAAGGGCTGTAGCCTAGAAAACATCAGACTGTAGTGGTGAGGTCCTAGGACCTAGAATGGGAAGCAGGATGTTCTCATGTACCAGTGTGTGAACAACAGTATTTCCTTACCTTTGTTTTGCCCTCAATTTTGCCATCTGTGTGGGCTGATGGCAACGTGTTCACTGAATGTTCCTAAGATACTGTGGATCCTGAGTTATATGACACCCCCGCCCTAACACACACACACACACACACACACACACACACACACACACACACAGCAGGGCTTGGAGAGGGAGAAAAAGAAAGAAAAGACAGTGTTGCTGAATTTGTTATTTACCTTCCCGGCACTCATCGCTGCCTCCCTGGCCAGTAGTTCCTGATTTTTGTGTTGCAAATCAACCTCTCTTCCACCAGTAGTCCATGGATCCTGGGTGAGACTGAACTCCCAGGTTTAAGAGTGGAAGATGTAGCCCAGGTCTGGCCAATCAAAGTATTGCAATCCTCTAGCCTTAATGCTTGGGTGAGGGAGAGACACATGACCTAAAGTAATCCAATTAGAATGAGTGTCAGAACATCAACAGGAGCTTCTCTTTCCAATGGAATTGAGTCTGGAAGACTGTTGCCTAAGATACTGTGCCACCACTGGCAAAGGTGGGGAAAAGGAGACCTGAGAGAGAGAGAGAGAGAGAGAGAGAGAGAGAAACTAAGTCCCAGTGATTCACTGGAGTCTCTAGACCACTGGTTCTAAGCAGTAATTCCCTTCTAGGTGGTATTTTGGTTTGGGTTTCTGCGAAAGCAGACTATGAGACAAGACTTCTCATACAAGTAGTTTACTTGGGAAATGATCCCAAGAAAGACCAATGAGGAAGAAGGGTAGAGAGACAAAGGAAAGGAAGCCAACATAGGGTACGGTGGTGAGCAGGATAGTGGCCCTCCCAAAGATGACCACATCCTGGAATCTGTGAATACTTCGGGTTTACAAGGCAAAAGGGAATGAAGTCTGCAGATGGAAATTTGTTAACCGGGTGACCCCAATATAAGGAGAGTATCCGGGATTACCCACATGGGCCCAACGTAATCCCAAGGGTCTTTAAAAATACAAGAAGGGGACAGAAGAGAGAACCAGACAGACGGCATTATGGGAAGGACTTCGTCTTTTCAGGCTGACTCTGAGAGCCCAGTGTTGTTGACTTTGAAGGTGGAGGAAGGAGCCACAAGCCAAGGAATGTGGGCAGCCTCTGGAAGATGGACAAGGCAAGGAAATGGATCTCACCAGAGCCTCCAGAATGGAATGCACCCCGCTGGCACCTTGACCTTTGGCCCATTTCTGACTTCTAACCCGCAAAACTACAAGGTAGTAGATATGTGTTGTTTTAATCACTAAAGCATGGGGATGCGTTGCAGCAGCAACAGACAATAAATACAAGCATGTTTCAAGTCGACCGCCATGGGGACAATGGAGCTCAGTCCCCCTGGTGAGCCCTGGGAGACAGTGCAGAGCAAGCCTCCAAGTTGTCCCAAGCAAGGGGGAAGGGCTGGCCTGTCCACCACCAACCCATAGCCATCAGGGCAAAGGCCCTGGCACATCCAGGCAGCCCGTGTGCCTCTGAGCGTGCTTCATACCTAGGCAACGAGCCTACAGGCAGCCAGTCTCAGGCGTTCACGGTGAGCAGCCTTCTGTGTGCAGATGGTGTATACGAACCCCAACAATATCTGCAGAAAGCAGCTTCTGGAGAGAAACGGTGTGTGGAAATGGTGAATTTCAGTCGCCAGAATCAGCAAGGGTTCCCATTAGCGTTCACTGGCGGGAGGCAGCCTTGGGATGATTTTGCACAACCTCTCCCCCCACCCAACCTGAAGAAATACTGGCTGAGACCAAGATGCTTCTGGTCCTGAGCTGTTCCCTCAAACCCACCGATGTACTTCCTTCCTCCTTGAGCTCGTCTGGAAGGAGTTAGCCCAATGACCCTCGAGTGACACACACAGATGACAGACATCTAGAAAGATCTAGGTAGTGCTTTGGGTGAAAATGTCCAACCATAACTTTCTGAAGAAACAAGAAATAATTCACCACAGCCAGGACTAAATTCCCCATCCATTCTTCACACTTTTCTGCATAGTGTTGAAAGGAGTGTAAAATCAGCCCAGCCCAGTTAGAACATTCTGTCGTGAAGTAACAGAGACACATTCCAAAAGGCAGGGAAAGGGGATCGCAATCTCCTCCCCAGAGGCATCGACACCATAAACCAGTAAATGTTTAAGGATCACAATGAGAGCCTGAACAACATGCTTCCCTCCAGGGGTCTCACACCCCTGTCAACAAAATAACACACAGGTAAGGGGGAAAGACCGAGAAAAATGTTAAAAGGGAAGGAAGTATTTCCTTTCCTTTTCTTTCTTCAAAATCCCTGTGGAGTTCTTCCACCAGATGAAATTTTGGTTGGCCTTCCATTCGCATTCTGGAATGGAAAGCCCCATTACTAATACTTGTTTGAGACATGGGTCACCCTGGAATAGAGAAACAGAGAGAAAAACAGTGTGCAAGTGGTGGGGGGCGGGGGAGGCCCAGAGCTACCCACACATCAGTTCTCTCAGACTAGCCCCTCAGCGAGTCTTTCAAGAGAATTCCTCCACGAGTTTCCTAGGGCGGCCATAACAAATGACCGCAAACCGGGGAGGCTTAAAACAATAGAAATGTATTATCTCACAGTCCGAAAGGCCAGAAGTCCGACAGCAAGGTGCCAGCAGGGCTGTGCTGTCTCTGAAGGTTCAGGGGAGGGTCCTTCCCGCCTCTTCCAGCTTCCGGAGGTTGCCAACCACGCCTGATGTTCTTGGCCTGTAGACACATCACTCCAATCTCTGCCTCTGTCATCACACACGCTCCTGTGTGTCTGTGCCTATGTCCAAGTGTCCCTCTTCTTGTAAGGACAGCAGTTATTGGATCAGGGCCCACCCTAATCCAGGACAACCCTATCTTAATATGATTACACCTGCAAAGACCCTATTTCCAACCAAGTTCACGTTCGCAGTTACCAGGAATTAGACCTTCGACACATCTTGTTGGTGGACACAATCCAATCCACGACACCTCCTCAAACCACACTGCTAGAAACAGACACTTGGTCATGCATCCCAGACACACGAAATATTCAGAATTATACCCGAAACGTCAAATGCCCGAGGAGTTGTGTGGGAATGGCAAAAGGTCCACCCCCAACACTATGTCTACACAACACTACGCTCCCCAGGGTCTTGGGGCCCCAACGCACACACACAGCCACCAGACTTCGAAGAGGGAACTTCAGGGCAGCTGGAACAGACTTAGTAGAGGAACACGCCCGTAGCCATGCTTTACCGGGTTGCGGGCCCGTCTGAGCCTAACCGGTCTTCATCTGGCTGTGATATCCTGGACGTCCCTTCTACACTTCCTGCCTGTGAGTGGACCCTCAGCCCGCTGGCCCCAGAGCACGTCCTTCCTTCCCTGCTCAGCTCTCCAGGCCCGGCCGTCAGCTGCATTCCAACCGGGCTTGGCAGGAAACTGATGGAAATATTAGGGTAAGCATATTAAACCACCAATATTTAACCATTTCGTGTCTGCAGAGGCAAATGTCATATCCACTTCGAGTCATTTCTGTTTTGCCGGTTGGACTCCCCGTGACCAACCGATCAAGCTTAGCTACAAAACAATCAGCCCTGCGAGAGCCGGCAAACCCATAAGTCACTTTCAAGGTCGGAAGCGGCAGAAACCATCCATTTTCAGTTCAGCATGTGCTAATTTGTTGATCCTACCCTTTAATTACCTCCAAGAGAAATCAGCCTTGTTTAAACTCTGCTTGGAGAGGAAACCGTAACTGTGTGTTATTTCACAAGTAAAGGAAGTATCAGTTCGATTTATAAGAATTTCCATAATGTTTTTTTTTAATTTTTAGACAGAGAGAGCACAAGAGGGGGAGAGGGATGGAGGGAAGAGAGAGAGAGAGAGAGACAGAGAGAGAATCGTAAGCAGACTCCATTCTCAACACGGAGCTCAACGCAGGGCTCGATGCCACAACCCTAGGATCGTGACCTGAGCCGAAATCAAGAGTTGGACGGTCAACCGACTGAGCCACCCAGGTGCCCCTCCAATAACGATTTTTAACCACTAATAAAAGTACAATGGAGGTCTTAAGCTTGTGGAAAACTAAACTATTATTATTTTGTTTTAAACACCAGGATTTAACCTCTAAATTAATGTATCCCCCTTCTAAGCTGTCTCTTTGAAAGACCATGACCTCTTTCCAGGGTTAGCACGCAGGGATCAAAGCATCTCTTGAGAAGCTCTTCGACATGGCTTTTCATTTATAGTAGTTTCACTCACCTGGACAACTCACTTTATTCCTCACATGAATCACTAACTGACTTCTGGTCTTCTCAGAGCTCATTCTTCCATGGGACGAGGTGTCACCAACATTATACCCCAAACAGAGCCTAAGGGAAAGGCATTGAGACTTGCTTTAAGTTCCCTATGAGTTTAGTGCATAAACTCCCAAGATAACTACCCAGAAGTGGTTCTCTTTTATCTAGAAATTTAAGTTCTAATAGACTGATTTGTTTAAAGTCCCTGGGTTTTCAAGGGATACAGGAGGGCTGATGCCTAGGGGCACTTGTACCCCAATGTTGATAGCAGCACTTTCAACAATAGCCAAATTATGGAAAGAGCCTAAATGTCCATCAACTGATGAACAGATAAAGAAGTTGTGGTTTATATATATAATGGAATACTACTCGGCAATGAGAAAGAATGAAATCTGACCTTTTGTAGCAACGTGGATGGAACTGGGGAGTGTTATGCTAAGTGAAATAAGTCATACAGAGAAAGGCAGATACCGTATGTTTTCACTCTTATGTGGATCCTGAGAAACTTAACAGAAGACCATGGGGGAGGGGAAGGAAAAAAAAAGTTAGAGAGGAAGAGCCAAACCATAAGAGGCTCTTAAAAACTGAGAATAAACTGAGGGTTGATGGGGGGTGAGAGGGAGGGGAGGGTGGGTGATGGGCACTGAGGAGGGCACCTGTTGGGATGAGCACTGGGTGTTGCATGGAAACCAATTTGACGATACATTTCATATTTAAAAAAAAAATTTTAAAAGAAGTCCCTGGGTTTTATGATCCCACCTGTTTGGGACAAAAACCTCCCTACTTCCCCAGAGGAAAACCAAACCCCACTCAGGTCAAGAAGCACGAGAGCATGAGGTTGCTCCATTCCAGCTTCAGAGGAGCCAAAAACCCAGCCGGGACCAGCTGACCCCCAGCCATCTCCGAGCCACGTGAGTTAAATAAATGCTTACTACCGTGTGCCACTGAGATTCCCCGACTGTGTCTTACACAGCATTGGATTGGCCACAAGAAAAGCCAAAATAGAAATTGGCACCGGAAGTGGAGTGCTAGTCTACCAAAGACCCAAGATATGTTGAATGGCCTTGGGGGTCAATGGCAGGAAGGTGAGAAACTTAAAGAAGCTGAGAAAATGGCAAGACAGCAATATTAGGAGAGGCTGGGGCAGTGCTGATCTGTGTTACAGAGTAAGAATATAGTTAGAGACCGTATGGATCCGGGCAGAGATCTCCAGGCAAAACAGCGACAGCGTTTTTTAGCAATATCCGATGGAGGTCCTTCGGGTAAGAGAGGAGCTCAGAAAAGAAATGGCCACTTTGCAAGCAGAATTTAGAGGAATTCAGGACCTCAGAACTTGATGAGTTAGAAAAGAAAACTGTTTCTCATCTCCAGCCTTTCCAGTCTGCAAAATATTTTCCAATTAGGATACAGCCTGGCGACAGCAATCAGTCCCAGGACACGTCCATCATGACCTGGTCTCAGAGTAGGGACGAAATCAAGCTTATGGCCATAGGATCTTTGTAAGAACTAACATGGGATAAAGTGTGTGGGCTGGAGTGAACTCTCTCGCTGGACCTAAAGACTTTTAGGAACCATAAGTGTGAGATGTGAGGGAAGCCTGATATGCCCCCAGTACCATGAGTACACGGAGACAGGAATATCTCAAAATGAATTATGGGTGTGGCTTTTGGTACAGAGTGAACTGGAACTAAATACAAATAAAATACCATGCTTTTGAGAGAGCCATATAAGCAAAGTGCTGGCAACCAGGGCTGGAAGAGATTGTTCAAAATACAAAATGATCTCTGGGCTCCTATATGAGTTAGGGCTCCAGAAAAACAGAACCAATAGAGCCACTTGATAGATGAAGATAGATGATAGTTAGACAGATAGATGATAGATAGATGGATAGATAGATAGATAGATAGATAGATGATTGATAGATGATAATGATGGTGATGGATGATAGATGGATGGATGGATGGATGGATGGATGGATGGATGAATGGATGATAGATGATGATGATGGTGATGGATGATAGATGGATGGATGGATGGATGGATGGATGGATGGATGATAGATGATGATGATGGTGATGGATGATAGA
>NC_064810.1:6497325-6562857 GCF_023721935.1 Panthera uncia | reverse complement strand
GATGGATGGAAGGATGGATGGATGGATGATAGATGATGATGATGGTGATGGATGATAGATGATGATGATGGTGATGGATGATAGATGGATGGATGGATGGATGGATGGACAGACTGATAGATGATAAATGATTGACAGACGATGACGATGATACATACAGACAGACAGACATCAACACATGACAGATGATGGCGGAGATAGGGATTTATTCTGAGGAACTGACTCACCTGACTGTGGAACTCGAAAGTCCACCGCCATCACCACCCTCACCACCTTCCCCATCTTGAAAAATGGCAGCTCTGATCTGCCAGTTGTTCAGGTCAAAATCTTGTAGTCTCCTAATTACTCTTTTTTTGTTTTTCCTTTCTCACATCCAATCCAATTCATCAGCCCAGTCCCTTGGCTCTTCCTGTGAAATGCCTCCAGAATCCGCAAGTCTAGGTGATGCCTCTCCCCCAGCTCCCGGCCACCATCATCCCTGAACTCTGACTATGGCGCCCCGACGGGTCCTCCGGCTTCTCCCCTCGCCGTCACATGGCGACCAGATTCGTCAAGGGCGAGTCAGATCATGCCACTCTCTGCTCACTACTCGACAATGACTCTCCTATCCCTCAAAATAGAACTCCACACGAGGGATCTGGTTCCAGCCCTCAGCTGTGAATTCAGCTCCTATCACAGACCCTTTGCTGGTCGCACTCTTGCTAGGCTGGCTTTTGTAGCAGGTGCTGCCAGGGGCCATCCCCATCCGTCAGCACTCACCGACCCTCCGTCCGGGGTAGCCTTCCTGCTACCAGATCCTGTCACTCTCGGCTTGAGCACTTTCTGGTGCGGGGGGCCCACACTCAGGGAAAGCCATCATACCGGATAGCAGCTCCCATCTAAGCACAGCACGGACTGGGGGTGTCGATGCCTCTGTCTCCTCCCCCACCCCTGGATAGGGAGGAACAACACTGAGGCTTCTTAGACACATTCCCTGTGGTCCTGAGCAGGATCACAGCACAGCGGTCCACAGCGAGAGCTCAGTCATTAATGCGTCTTGCATTTGCCCCTTCCCTTTCCCGCCTCACTTCCGCACTTCATTGGCTGGGCTTCCTGGATCTCTTCCCAGGGAGTCTACTTGCACTTGAGTCCTTGCCTCAGAGTCTGCTTCTGGGATCAGAACCTGATAGAGCTTCCTCACTGTTCCTTAAGCACGCCAAGCACACCTCAGGGCCTTTGCACTGACTTCACCCCAGCCTGACGCTCTTTTTCCATTTACCTGATTGGCTCGCTCCCATGCTTGCTCAGGTCTCCACTCAAATGTTACTTTACACAAAACATCTCTCACAAGCCCACCTCCCCATCTTTTCTCTCATTATTCCTCGTAACACTTTAACCCCCAAGTTTAATTGCTGTTGTCTGCCTTCCCACTCAAACACAGTTCCACGAGAGTAGGGCCACTGCCTACACTGCTTGCTTCTATACTGCTGCAAGCCCAGCACAGACAGTGCCGGGCACAAAGTAGGTGCTCATTAAAATCTGTTGACTTAACATTGCTTTTTCCATTGCACCGATAGTAACGATAATAGCTAACATTTACTGAGCACTTGCCACGGGTCAGAGTCGACACATGCTGACCTTTATCTGTCGCCACAAGTCCTACTGTTACCCTCCCTTCACAGTGGAGCAAACTGAGGCACAGAGAGGCTACGGGGATCCCTCCAGCCACACAACCATGAAGGGGAGCCACAATGTGCCTCCAAATGGTCTGGTTCTGGAGTCCACGGTCTACAGCACTTTCCTACTCTCCTCGAGTCCCAGAAATGTCCACAATCACATTAGGCAGCAAGCTGACCAGACCACACACCCCATGCTTTGTTCTACCTTTGGACTTTCATTCTTGATTTTTTCCAACTATTAAAAAGAAATACATATTTATTGTAGGAAATTTGGAAATTCAGGGAAAAATAATAAAGAAATTTAAATCACCTAGCAACCCTGTTCACATGTGGTTGTTTTTACTAGGCTTTTTTCGTGCACACGTAGGTCTTAAATACTTAATGCAAAATTAGTATCCTGCGGTGTAGACATTTTGCCTTACTTTTTGCATCCTTAAAATTATACCGTGAACATCTGTTGTGCTAATATCCTTTGAAAACATGGCTTGTGATGCCTACGTAATATTGCGTTGAACAAATCGCCGTGATTCATTTAGAAGCGCTCTTACTCTCGGACACTGAGCTTCTCAAATTTTTTTGGAGTCAATGTGCATGTACATAAATCTGTCTCTATCAATGGACTATTTCCTTAAGACCATTTCCTAATAGGCAGAACGTCTGGGTCAGAGAGCATTCATGTGGCTAATAAAGCGTGTGATGCACGCTTCCAAACGCTGCTCCCAAAAGGTTTAACTAATATTTACTCCCGCCAGGGTAGATAAAGCCCCAGAATTCCACTACGAGAGCTTTCTTGGCTCAGTTACGCTGCCCTCCCAGTGCACCCAAACCCTGATTTTACAGATGAGAACGGAAAGCCCAGATCAGCTACAGGGCTTGCCTGAGATTAGGGACAATAAATGACAGTGTCTCAGAAACAGGAGAAGACAGATCAGGAAGCAGGTGACACTCACCTGACGGAGAGGTCCCCGGCCTGGGATGTCACCTCCCCACCTCCCAGCTCCTGGCCACCCACAGACTCTCTTGCAAAACAATACAACACACTACATCTTCGGTGATTCCAGAAACTACACCTCTTGGAAACTGCCAGAACATTTCCAAACCATGGTCAAATTATGATTTCTCTCAACCACACAGTCACCAAATGACCCATGTGATGAGGAATTTGCTATTCACTGCAGACAAGATCCAACACCAATAAAATGTTCTGGCCTGAAGCTGTTCAAAGGAAGGCCTCTGTTTTCAACTCTAAAATAAAAATAAGAGTGAATTTGTCAGCTGTCCGCAAGTCGTAGGTAAACCGAAAACACGGGCCTTTGTCTGTAGCCTTGCTCTAAAACAAGACAAGGTTTCCGACCTCTGCAGGGATTTCGGTCACATCAATGGGACCGGAACTACCTTTAGAGCTCAGTGAAAGCTGTCACTCGTAGCTACATCACCACCCAAAGCCAGGGCTGTGTAGTAAAATATTGCCACTCGTCCTTTTAGAACTTGTTTCTTTTTCCAAAGACATACCAAAAATGATCTTTTAAAAATAGCAATTTAGCCATGATTCATGAATTCTGCTTTCTCCATCCACTTGGAAACAAGATAGAGCTACTCCAGATTTATTAGGTAAGGATGCCTGTTTTTTGGGGTTTTTTTTTTTCTTATCGCTTAGAATAATCTCAATAAAGGGACCAAAATTCTATAAGCAAATGCATGGGCTAAAAGAGCTTGGAAAGTCTCTACGATTCATCTTCTTTTAGGTATACGACATCTTTTATTTGTAATCTTGTGTATACTTTTATTTTTAAATTTCGTACCATTTTTCCAGTTCCAATGAAAACTGATCGCACTTGCAAACACCCTAAGATGAGCTCAGTGTCCTGTTCACCTGTCATCCTCAACACCCCCAACCTCCTCGTGTCTAATACATTCCTGCTCGATTCTCTTTACCCATTTGTCCAGCAGAGGAACCCCGCCCCCCCCAGCAGACCTGAAGTGGTTTACCCTGGTTTCGTAACGAGGCTGACAGAGGCAGCCCCAGACCCCACTGCTGAGTCTAACTCTGTTACAATCTCCCCACCCAGAGGGACAGGCTGGCTAATCGCTCCCCGGCCAGGCCCTGTTCCAGCAGCCTGCACATCTGCTATGTCACCTAGCAAACTTAGGACTGTGTTGAAATCACCCTTAAGTTTACTGACATGTTAGGGGCGCCTGGGTGGCTCAGTCAGCTAAGCATCCAACTTTGGCTCAGGTCACGATTTCGCGGTCCATGGGTTCGAGCCCCACGTCGGGCTCTGTGCTGACAGCTCAGAGCCTGGAGCCTGTTTCAGATTCTGTGTGTGTGTGTGTGTGTGTCTCTCTCTCTGTCCCTCCCCTGCTTGCGCACTGTGCTGTCTCTCTCTCTCTCTCAAATATAAATAAACATTTAAAAAAATTTTTTTTAAGTTTGATGCAGTTTTAGACTGGTCATGAACTTCTATCAGTAAAACGTTTCTTTTTTAATGTGTATTTATTTTGAGAGAGAGAGAGAGTACAAGCAGGGGAGGGGCGGAGAGAGGGGGAGAGAGAGAATCCCAAGCAGGCTCCAAACTGGCAGCACAGAGCCCAACATGGGGCTTGAACTCATGAACCCTGAGATCATGATCTGAGCTGAGATGAAGAGTTAGATGCTTAACTGACTGACCACCCCCCCCCGGGCTCCACAAACATTTCTTTCTTAAGCCACACTCCCAATACCTTTTAAAATACTGATCTGTAAATGATATACCACTGTTGTCATACTTTTATGTGCACTGAGAAAATATAAATGTGGAAGAAGTGCCTGGCTGGCTCAGTCGATAAGAGGATGCAACTTTTGGCCTCGGGGTCGTGAGTTCAAGTCCCACGTTCCGCATGGAGCCTGCTAGATATAAGATAAAATAAAAACCTAAAAAAATCATAATAAAATGAAATGAACGAATAAAAGTTGAAGTTTGAGATTAAAAATAAGTATACACAGAATTCTTAATATTTTCTTCGAACACCCCAGGGGGTCAGCTCACATAGTAGGTGCACACACACACACACACACACCTGCACTGAGGTGTTCACACACTTTTTAGGACCTTCCAATCCAATCCATCCCCGGGCTTGAGTGTAGAGTCTGAGCTGTACCTTGGCCAGCAAGGAGCCAGGATGCCAAGTGGTTCAAGGAGCCCATGCGGGGGTTGGGGGGGGGGGAGGGGACAATTTCTACTTTAAACTGATCTCACCATAGACACAAGGCTAAAAAAAATAAAATAAAACAGCAAGAAAAGAGTATTTCCTGCCAGGTCCCGCTCTTGTATTTTTATATCCCTGAAGCGTATCACATCCAACCCATTTATAAAGAATACAATTTATATGGATTTTTTTGTTGTTGCGGGTCCGGTATAGTTCCCATTTCAGTGCCTCTAAACCCAAGTTACTGCGAGAGGAATGTGTATATTTACTCAGAAGAAAAATACCTGCATTCGTAAGCGAGAATATCCATCACGGTCACTCTACAGAAAATGGATCAAGGCGGGGATTGTACAGAAACTAGAAAACCCCATCTGGCCAGTTTCCAAGACGCGCCTCCGCGACGGGCAGAGGTGGTTCCCGTTTTGGCCAGGCGGTGGCGCTCGAGGCAAGTGGTGCGGCTCCTGGGTCCCGGACGCGCTGACCCCGAAGGTGCTCTCGGCGCACGCTGTTCGGAGAACGCACTTGCCACCAGTCCAGAAACATCGAGTCGTTCCCTGGGCGCGTTGGGGTGAACGGACGAAGCATCTGGAAGCCACGCATGGCGAGTCTGCGCCGCGGAGAGGACAGGGCCCGGCGCCACAGGGGGAGACCTGGCGTCCGGATACGCGCGGGCGCCCCTGGTGGAGACCCGCGGCAGGTGCAGCGCCGGCCGCTGCCGGAAGGGAAGACAGGTTCCCCGCGGCGGCCACGGGGATGCCAGGCGGGCAGGGACCAGAGAGGGTGGGGGCCAGGGTGCTGCGCGCACAGCGCAGCCCGGCCCGGCGTGCAGTCTAGGGCCTCGTCCCGGGAAACTCGAGTCTCAGCCTCATTAGGATTCAGCAGTTTGGAATTAACCCCACTTGTCCTTCCAGATTTCCTGAGAAGCCTTTTCAAGTCACATTCGTTCTCCTTTCATATGCAAACGAATCCAAGGTGATTGTTTTTCCCCCGGTGTCTGATTACCTTACCAAACTACGGTTGCCTTTTCGGAGTAAAAAAGATCTTCTGCCCCGCAGATCACTGTTTGAATACAAGTAATTATTGCCTGTATTTAAATAAATCTGAAAAACAACAACAACAACAGGACCACGTAGGCAAAAGTTCAATTTAAGGAAGGAAGTTCTTCTAAAAGCTAGGCTGTGTCCATTCTGCTTAAGTCTGCGTATATTTCAAGGAAAGACGTCTGAAACAAAATGTTGCATAAACCCGAAATTAAAGGCAAATACCTAGTCTTTTCCATAAAACAAAGCCCTGCCCTTTGTAAGAATTCAACTATCTAGAGATGTATACCTTTGGTTTGATTTCCAATTTCTAAACAGCCTCTGACGGGCGTCATCTCTATAAAAACATCATTTGGTTCCTTGAAATTTTGGTCAAGGACAAGGACTGTGGCTCACGGTGGTGCAGTCTGGGAAAACAATGAAAAGGATGAGAAAAAGCCCGCATCGCCCGGGCGGTAACATTTGTGCAGCTGGGATAGCACGCCCCGGTTCCAGTAACGCTCAAGTTCACGACAGGCTGCAGTGGGAGAAGAGAGCCCCGTCCCCTGTCACACCATGTCCTAGTTTTCTGTTTCATGTCATACCAGTCCCTCGACAATTTCCTGTGCCTTCTCTTCCTGACATTACAAGGGCTCTCTGCTCTGGGAGCGACCAAGACCTGTAGACTGACAATCCGAACGCTCCTTTCTCTCAGGAAGCACCTCTTGAATATAGGTGCACGTGGGTTCTGTCCCCTCACTCGACTCTCCCCTGGCCCAGGCGAGTGTAAGCAGATGTCGGATTGTTATGTTATTTGTGCAACTTGGGGAAAGGCGGGAAAATGGAAAGTTGTTGTTCCGCTCTGTACTGGATGGCTGGTTGCGAAACACCTACCCAGAAAAGACGGTGGGTGCTCTGTTTTTTCCAGTTGCCCCCCCTTCTTCACAGCAGATGTAGTTTCTGTGAAATAGACCTGATCTGCAGAAACAGAAGTGCTTCTTTGAAAACAACGTAGTCATGCTCTCCAAAGTTAGACCATACCCCAATGCAAAATAGGGTGGGAAACATCCCACTGAGATTTGGATCCAGCTCTGAATTAAAGTGCAGAAAACCAAACGCCTAACCGGTTCTTTGCGGGAGAGCCCATCCGAGCCATTGTATTCAGGAAAAGTATCCACTTGCCAACATTTACTTGACCTTTCTAGTTTCTATCCCATAAAGAACAAAGAAAGGAGAGCAGCGGGAGGGCATTCCTGGTTAAATAAACAGCCTACTTAAGACAGGAGCCGTCTGGGCGACTGGGTGGTTCAGTGGGTTAAGCATCTGACTCTTGATTTTGGCTCCTCATGATCTCACGGTAGTGAGATCAAGCCCAGAGTTGTGCTCCCTGCTGGGTATAGAGCTTGCTAAAGATTCTCTCCTCTCCCTCTGCCCCTTTCCCGCACGCATGTGCTCTCTCTCTAAAAGAAGGAAAGAAAGAAAGAAAGAAAGAAAGAAAGAAAGAAAGAAAGAAAGAAAGAGAAGAGTAGGTTAAGGGGCTGAAAATATAGTTTCTGAAGGTAATTTCCCAGATTCAAATCCCGTCTCTGCAAATTACTAGACTAGTGACCGTGGGCAAGTCACTTAACACCTCAGTGCCTCAGTTTTCCCATCTGTTCAATGGAGATAATTAACAGGACGACCTCTTCAAGTGGCTGCAAGGTACGAGTGAATACATGTGAAGTATTTGAGGTTGGCTCTGCTGAGAACACAGAAACTGTTCCCCTATTTTACGTTGTTACTATTCTTCAGACCCATGGCTTTTTACCCCACACACAGGTAAAAAGGTTTCATTGCCAGTATGTTTTAACAATGTAACAATGTAACCTGTGTCTAACACCTCATGCTCTGTAGGGTTTTCAGAAATGCTTGTTACTTTGCTAGCTGAGAAGGTAAAACCACTCTGGTTTAGAGGTAGCTCCATAGAATAAGGAAAGAACTTTTTTTCATGTGTTTTATGTTTTTGGAAACAGCCTAAGTATCTCCCAATAGGGTAATAACCTAATTATGGAAGGGGCACAGAAAGTTGACAAATAATTGAAATAATATAAATAAGTGGCCCACGATGTGTTAAGTGAGACAAAGGTATGAGCGTTTTTATCAATAGCACACTCTCAAACGGCTTATAAAATGGGAAGGAAGAAGTGAAATGTTAAAAGGCTGTCAGTGGTTTCTGTGAGTGATGGAAAACGAGTGACTTTTGTTTCCTCCACGGTACCTTCCCAACTTGGCAAATTGCCACAAGGTGAGTGGGGCACTGAACTTGGCGCAAAACACAGCTTGAGGCGTTTAAACATTTATACCTCCCCAAAGCCATTTTACTTCGATGGTGCCATTGTACCCATTTGACAGATGGGAAAACAAAGGGGAGGGAGGATACATAACCTGCTCACGGCTATACCCTTGTTACTGGGTTCTGGCTCCAGAATGACCTTAATCATCAGGGGACCTACCCTATCTCTTTGTGTACACAGCACTTTGAAATCAGGGGGAAAAGGTCATTTTTAGAAGAACTTAATGTTATTCTACAAATAATTTGACAAAATATGGTGTTTCATGAGAATACGTTCTTCACACATAATATAGATTTAGTCTTTATACAGCCCCAAATAAGATCTGAAAAATACTAAATTTGTATGGCCTGTTTAGGCTTTCCTAAAATATCGTTTCTTTCAAATATCTCTGTTGAAGGTGCCTTTCAGAAATACAAATCCAGATTCCTCCTCTAAACAAACATCACCACTATATTATTAAATCTACTTTTAAAAGCATATTTGAGCTGGGGATAACTTGGAATATTTTTCTGCAATTTGGACCTGGAAATGGCCGGGTGGAGAAGAGAATTAGAACCTGAGCAGGAAGTCGGGACTGACCCCCCCCCCCCCCCCCGAGGCCTCTGTAAAATTCTACACTTGATTTTGTTCTGTATCTCCTTTGAGCGTCGAGGTGAAGAATTTGAACGCAGAGGTGAAAAACAAGACATTTCTTTTTCATTTAAAAGTACATTCAATTTTACATCCTAAATTCGGCATACCTGTGACTTTCAAAAAAAAAAAAGGATTGCTGTTCCCAGATCCTGGTATTATGGCAGGTTACAATGACCACGGTCATAAACCTCCATTAACTGGTATTCCGGTGGTTTCCATTCAACAAATATCCTCCACGGCTCCAGCCACGGTTCTAAGATTTAAAAGCACTTGGCAAGTCTTTTTCGAAACGTCTACTCAGGCCAGGAGTCTGAGGTTTTGCAAAAAGAGTCTACAGATGTTTGGATCCCAGAAAACAGGCTATCAGAGATATGTTGAGCCACCCAGTGTCAATCTTGGACGACACTTCCTTTCGAAGAAGTAAACAGGGAACCTGAAGAATTCTCCTTGAAGGTCCTGGTGGACCACGAAAAAAGATGGACAAGGGCTTGGACAATTATGGGAGGCGGAACCTGGCAACTGAGTTTATGGAAGATTCTGGGAAAGCGTTGCCCATTTACTGTGCCAGCAGTAAATCTAAAATAAGCAGTATCACTCACGCAGGGAACTTTTGAGAATTAAAGCTTGCGCCAGTCTTTGGAAGGGGGACATACCCTCACTGGCTCCAACAGGACCTTGACCGAAAACTGTGCCCTCCCGGCGTTCTTGTTCCTTATTTGCCTGTTTACTTAATCAAACGACGCTGGCTGTCCTATATCTGCAGAATGTGATTTCTAAAAGGAAACCATTGGAGCTCATTCCATTTGCATCAGTGGAAGAAGGGTTCTTTCCCTTAAAATTGACTTCCCTGTGGCCTTTAAAATGACTCCAAGGGGTGGCTTTTGTCTCCCGGCCTCGGAAGGAAGTAGGAGAGTAGAAGACGTGTCTTCTCCCTGAACGCAGCCCACGCAGAAGGATCTGTCCACGTGGGTTGTGAAACCAGAAATGGTCGTGCGCAATGAAAAGAAGCCTTTTCTTTCTCTTCCTTTGAAGATGTAACGTGAAAACTGCAGGGATGCAGGGAATGTGAGCACAATTTGTGTCCAAGAAAGAATTTTTAGGAGAGATGAGTCTAGACACCAAGAAACAGTGGGTCACACGCAGCTGGGACCCGGTCCTCAAGGTCCAAGGAGGCCCATGACCTATGCTCCTGTCCCAGGGCGGCGAGGAGGAAGACCTTTCACCTCTCGAGCTGCCAGTCCACACCTGAGAGAAGAAGACAGATTGAGCTGAGGTCTCCTGGGGGCTCCTTCGTGTCCTCACCTTGTGGTTCTAGAACAATGGAATGTCAGGAGGCCAGGGAGACTGCCTTTCTCCCCTGCGTGTGCCAGAAACCGGGGAAAACCTTCCTCATTTCCGCCCCGCTGGATCGTCCCGTGGACTCTGGATGCCTCTCCTTGATCGTCCGGGGCCAGTACACCTTCCCTGGGCGGTGGGGCTCTGAGCCACCAGCCACTGACTGCTCTGACTCCCCTCTAGGGTTTTCAGCACCTTCCTAGAGTCTCTGTCCACGGAGGAAAGAACCAACATCAGTCCATACAGGCAACGAGGACACGGAATGAGTGAACATGTATTTCATGATCACCTGTTACATACCAGTCACTTACTCCTCCCGGCAACCCGACGGAGGCCAGCCAACCATGCACTCACCTGCCAACTATTTCAGAGCCCATTTGTTATGTGGTGGTGCCATGAGGCCTCATTCTCCAGCAGGGACAAAACAGAACGGAGCCCTGCCCCCCAGGGAGGTGACTCTGAGGTAAGAAACAGGCAGGAGACCAAGGAGCAGCAAAATGCATTGAGTGCTCCCACATCTGGGGGCGGGGGCTGGGGGGAGGCAAGGAGGAAAAGGGAGTGTGCTAAGAGTGTGTGAGGCTCAGAGGGAGGGGACGGGGAAGAGCAGGTCTGATGGGGGAGGAGCCCAACGGCTCAGACCCCAGGCAGCAAGTGTGGGTTGATTCCTAATAAAAGGGTTTGGCCTCCCCAGTAGAGATCCAAGATACCAGCCATCTGAGGAAGCAAGGGGTAGGAAGGAGAGGGAAGGGGAAAGAGAGGGCCTTTCCCAGCCACCCTGCTTCCTTTATGTAAAAACCTAATGCGTCCCCATTAGGGATGCTTCAGGGAAACTGGTGGTCAACTTCCCCTGACTTGTGGGGTTTATAAAGGGCAGTATTTCCCCAAGTGTTTTGACAGCTGTCCAAACCCATGCTATATGGAGAAGTTTGGCAATACAGGATTAAGAAAAATTAAGTTGACTTCTTGACCCCAGGACTTGTCAGTTAACAAAACCTCATGCTTTTCCTTCTCTGAGATTTTGTTGTGCCACCTTCAAAGACCAAATGACCAGCGTCAGCTCCTCTGTCTTCGTTCTATAAAACCGAAAGCACCGAGTGCCATTTATTTCTTTGCCAGTGGATTCTATGGAATCAGCACGTGTTCATACACACCTTCCTGGCCTCGGCCGCTGAAGCAGCAGGTCGTTAGTGAGCAGCTAACACAAGAGGCCGGAGCCCAGGTCTTCACCATACCTCTGAAGGTGCCACCGTTTCCAACACCCTTCAGTGAGACATTACTTCTAAAACGGTGCCTGCACATTGTAAATGTTCGATAAAGGTCCGTTTGTGTTTTATTTAAGAAACACGCATTGTTTTAAGTGCTTCACAAATATGAACTCATCGGGCACCTACCTGGGTGGCTCAGTCGGTTGAGAGTCTAACTCTGGATTTCAGCTCAGGTCATGATCTCACAGTTTAGGAGTCTGAGCCCCGCAAGGGGCTCTGTGCTGACGGTGAGGAGCCTGCTCGGGATTCTCTCTCCCTCTCTCTCTGCCCCTGCCCCACTGGTGCTGTCTTTGTCTCCATCTCTGTCAAAGGAAATAAACAAACTTTAAAAAAATGTATGAGTTCACTTAAGACCCCTAGCGTCTCACGGGGAAGCTTCTATGTCCAGCTCACCTGACAGTTGATGAACTAGGGACACAAAGAGATGAGTCATATTTAGACAGTGGTGCTGACATTCTCCACTCTTTCCCCAAACGTTGCTAGAGACCATGCCCCTCCCCTGCCTGGGCCGTCCTTGCAGATTTTTCCCTTCTCTTTCCCTTTATGAGAAAACTTCTAGAAAAGGCCTTCCGTCCACGGCAGGCGCCAGGGCCCAGGGGAAAGCCAGGGCTTTGGACTCAGAACTAGGTCCAGTTCAGCGCTGGGCTCTGTCCTCGGCACTGCTGCTAGGCCATTAATCACCCCGTCCAAGCAGTGTGATTGGCTTACCACATTTATAAATAGTCCTTGCTGGTTTCCTTGCTCCTGACTCAGCAGATATGTTACCAAGAAAATAAAAATGGTATCTGGGTACATCATTCCATGCTACTGCCTTGCCAGCCGAAGACCCATAGGATTACTGGGGCACATTCTGTAAGGAGCCTTGTCTGTCTCTCCTGCGTGTCCTCTCCTGTTTCCCTAGCGAAGGCACTTTGTCCCAAGGACCGGCCGCAGTTGGCCACCACGGGCACCCTCATTAGCACCTGCTCTGATTCCCCGGGGGCGTCTGGACTCCTACAAGCTTTGAGCAGCCCGTGGTCGGGGAGGAGGGACAGGGAGGATACACCTCAGGACCCCGCTGTCCCTGGAGGGAGGCAAGAGCTGGGCTCGTAAACGGGCCCATACAGCGCCCAGGCAGCATGTTGAAGGCTGGAAGTGCCCTGAGGGTGGGGTCCCCGTCACTGAAACCTCCCGCTGCAGAAAGACCCAGCCTCCCCCCGCAGCAAGAATCCATTTCCTTTCTTCTGCCTCTACCTTCGTTTGGGATGTGGCATCATAGCTTTCAAAGATGCTGCAAACATAGCTGTTCAATATGTCACTCGGGGACATGAGTTCTTCTGTGGGACACCCATTTCCTGACCCCACGGTGGGGTGATAGGTCTGCTGTTTCACTGTCATTGCCGCCAAAGCAGATGGGGTTTTGGAGCGAAGCCACTTCCTGGCCACGGAGGACTGATCCCAGCCTTCCGTGTGTGAGTCTACAGCTGCATCCGGAATCGTCCTGGGATGGGGGGGGGGGGGGGGCGGGCTCCCCTCTTCCCTTGGTCGGGCCCCGTCACCTTCCACACCTCCCAAAGACCTGCCCCATGGGGGGGGCGAGCCCCCGGGCTTTTTCCTGAAAAAGGGGGTAACCCCCCCCCCCCCCCATAACATCTGAATCCCAGTGTTCTTAATGTGCAAGCAAGCTTTTCACAGAAAAGCATTACGATCTTGTAATTAAATTAGATGCTTGTGGGAAACGGCACAATTAAAACCAGAAAATAATTTAGAAAGATTAAGCCCATTAGGGCAGGGCATTTCTTATTTAGTGGAGAGGAAATACAATTAGGGGAACTAACTTATTAAAAACACCTACACAGATATCTGAACATCTCCCCAGTGCACCGAATCGCCAGGTTCCATGTGAGGCAGACAGATTCCACTTCCTTTTCTTCCAAATCAAATTAGAAAGCCGAACTCAATGATTCCCCAGGAGAAATATTTACACCTTAAAGTAGACTGAAAGAAATTTAATCTGAAGCTGCCCGGAAATTATTGCAGAACTAAGTTATTTCCATCGTTTTAGGGAGGTAAGCTCTTGATTTCGTGATAGGTAGATCCGTTCTATCACCTAAATTATCTAGACCTTAAAGAATAAACCAGAGGGTAGAGATCTACTTCTCAGGATGCAGACAGAAAAGTTCCTGTAGCTGTGATAGTATCTACAGAAAAGTATAGAGGTGGCTTACCTGTGCAATAAACAATTTAGGTATAATATTGGCCAATGCGTGTGCATGTATAACTGTAAATATGGGAAGGGTTACCAAGCAGATGTCCTCAGAGTTTCATGATCGGAGAAATATGACAAAGTAATGACAAGCTCCGTTTTTTAAATTTTTATTTATTTTTGAGACAGGGAGAAAGAGACAGAGTGAGAGCAGGGGAGGGGCAGAGAGAGAGGGAGACACAGAATCCAGAGCAGGCTCCAGGCTCTGAGCTGTCGGCACAGAGCCCGATGCGGGGCTCGAACTCACAAACCATGAGATCGTGACCTGAGCCGAAATCGGACGCTTAACAGACCGAGCCACCCAGGTGCCCCCAAAAGCTTCATTGTTAGAGCCAGATGGACTTGAGTCCAGTATGGCCATGGGAACTTTAAATATCTTTTTAGAACTCATCTCCTCATCTGTAAAATGGGGATTATAGAACCATCTTTTAGGACCGTTACAGGGATTGGATTGGGCAATAACCTCTGGTTGTCTTAGCATCACCCCCGTACTCAAAAAATGTCCAATGTTCACTACTTTAAAGACTAAGAGTAGTAGTTCGCACATTTACAGCTCCTACCATGTGCCAGGCTCTGTTGTGTTTTGTGTATGTTACCTTATTTAACCCTCGTGGCGATCTCGTGAGTGGGCGTTATTAATTCTATCCCCAGGTTCCAAAGGGAGAAACCAAGATATGGAGGGTCTGGATAACGTGTCAAGGTCATAGAGCCAACCAGGGGCTGCGTCCAGACTCGAACCCCTCATTCCACAAGCATAGTGTGGGGACTTACATCCTCTTGGGCAGATGGGAAGGGTGGTCTCGGGAGCGAGGGCACTGGGAAGCCCCAGGAGTCACTATGTTTCTAAAAGCAATGTCATCACGGTTGGAAACCTAAAGCGTGCAGTCCTCGCTTTGTTGTTATTCAGACGAATTCCAGTTACCACCGTCTAGGTAAACAACAGCAGCTCCCCAACAACGCGGTTGGAATACGGGTTGTGGGGGTGCAGGAACTGTGAGTAAGGACATAAAACGCAATCCCTGCTGTTCTTCAATCCACAGATCGCCGAGGAAATGACAACCATGTCACTTCTTTCGGTCCGCTGGTGGCCGGCCACTGCCCATCTGCGACTCAGGTGATGCACAGACGGTAAAGAGTGTCGTTGTGTGGCTTCCTTGTAGCCCGCGGATAAACCCGCATGACATTTGACAAAAACGGAAAGAGGGATCGGACCGCCCACAATGGAAGTGCAGCCAAGGAAATCATTGGTGATGTTCCAGGTGAAATTCAAATCAGACGTCCATGGAGCCATAGAAGAAATAGTTGGTTACGGGCACATTGACGCTGCTGCTGTCCTAGATGCTGCTAGACGCACAGCCAGAGTGGAGGAAGGCCTTCTATTGACAGAATGAGGAAAGCGGTTCTGATATGAAGGGCGACAACGTCCCAGAGGGAGCGACACCAGCAAAAATCTCCTTAAAAGAACTCACAGATGCTTCACAACGTGGAAAACACAGAGGAAATCAGAAGCTGGTCCACGCTTAGAACGGAGTGTGGAGATTCGCCAGGGCACGTGGAAGGCACTCGCTCGGTGTGACGAGTTATGTGACAAGCGCAGGGCAGGGCTGTTCAGGCTCCTCTCGGTAGAACGCTCTGATTCTCGAGCTTTCTGATGTGCGTGTTACAGTGCGTGAGACACATGTCCGTTTTATATTTTGATGTTGCTCTTTTCACATTGCTCTATATACACTCAGCACTGGCACTGACACAGCTTTGAATGTTTGACAAGACCTAGTCAAGATCTCTGGACAATAGTAAGTCTTCTGTTGATTCTTAAGACTGCTTTGCACAGGGGCGCCTGGGTGGCTCAGTCAGTTAAGTGTCCGACTCTTGACTTCAACTCAGGTCACGATCTCACGGTTCGTGATTTCGAGCCCTGCGTCGGGCTCTGTGCTGATGGCTCGGAGCCTGGAGCCCGCTTCGGATTCTGTGTCTCCCTCTCTCTCTGCCCCTCCCCCACTCACACTCTGTCTCTCTCTCTCTCTCTCTCTCTCTCTCTCTCTCAAAAATAAATAAACATTAACAACTTTTGTAAAAAGAAGTGTGTTGGTTTTGCTGAGTGCTTGCTTACTTATAACCTCTTACCCTCCCAAGCCCCTACAAGGAGGGTGAGATTAATATCCCTGCCACTTTGCAAGAGGAACTGGGGCACAGGGAGGGCAAGAGACTTTCTTAGGTCACAGAAAGTGACAGAGGAAAATTCACAGCCAGGTGGTGGGGCTTCAGAGCCTGTGGGCCTGACTCCTCAGCCTGGCTGTCCTGCGTGGTCCTCACCCAGAGTCACGAGCTTCCCGGGAAAGTACAGAAAACATTGAAAAATTGGTCAAAGAAATAAATAAATATAAATATAAATAAATATATATATATAATTTCTAGAATATGAAAACTGTAAAAAAAAATACCAATCCATTTAAGTGCGTGCACACATAATATTGATCAACTTTAAAAGTAACCAGGTGTTCAGAAAAGGCCCTTCGTGTTTGAAAATAACGTGTAGGTTTGATTTTAGGATTTGAAATCATCCCTAAGTGTACAGTTTGATCATCCAGCATTTTAATTTTTTTTTTCAACGTTTTTTTATTTATTTTTGGGACAGAGAGGCAGAGCATGAACAGGGGAGGGGCAGAGAGAGAGGGAGACACAGAATCGGAAACAGGCTCCAGGCTCCGAGCCGTCAGCCCAGAGCCTGACGCGGGGCTTGAACTCACGGACCGCGAGATCGTGACCTGGCTGAAGTCGGACGCTTAACCGACTGCGCCACCCAGGCGCCCCTGTCATCCAGCATTTTAGCCAAACATAAGACAACTCCTTGTTTAAAACAAATGTATTAAAAAAAAAAATCTTTCAGGTTTTTTATAGCTGAATACATATGTATGTGAGGGGGGGTGTGGCTGCATTTTTAACTGTGGATTTCACGCGGGCAGGGGTCTCCCCTTTAAAAAAGGAGAGTCCACACATCAACATGGTCCTATCTTGCCCTAGACACTGGGTTCAAACGTCGTTCATTTGTAGATGGTCCCAACCAGCCCCCTCCCGGGCCAGGCCCTGGATCTGCGCGACCCGGCTCCCGGTCTGGGACCACCCCGCCATATTTCTGCATGTGGTGGTCCGCAGACTCCCGCTTCTCTGTCCCAGGGCCCCAACTCTAGAGCCAGGTTGCCTGGGTCCAAATCCCCATTCTCCTGCCATGCAATATACTACCTGGCGGGGACGGGGAGTCCCTAACCTCTCCGCTCTGCAGTGGAGATACAAACCCACCGAGCTGTAGGAGTTGTTTGTGGGGGCCCAGGTAGCACACAGCTCACAGAGTCCTCAGGGCATGCGCCCATTCAACAACAGTTTGCAGACACAACAGAAAAACTCCTGCCCTGGGTGAGCTTCCATCAGTGAGGAAGACGGATGGTACACAGAAACAGGAGTAGAGGTGTTCGCAGGGGGCGAGAAGTGACGTGGGGGGAGGGATCGGCAGGGTCGGGGGCCCCCACGTTTGGTTCAAGTGGTCGTGGAAGGTCGTTGTTCATCTGAATGAAGCAGGTGGGGAAGCCAGCCGGGACAAGTGGGGCGGGGGGGGGGAGGGTTCCAGGCAGAGGGAACAGTCGAGGCCAAGGTCCTGAGGCAGGAGTCTGCCTGTAGGTCCAAGGAACAGCAAAGGAGCCAGTGGCAGCTGGGTCAAAATGGGAGGGGTTGCATTCGTTCGCTGGGGCTGCAAAACGAAACATCATAGCCTGAGAGGCCCCAACAACAGAAACGCATTTTCTGGAAGCTCTGGAGTGGCTTAGGGCCCCACCCTAGTGACCTCATTTACCTCTTTAAAGACCCCATCTCCAAATACAGTCACCTTCGGGGGGGCTGGGAGTCAGGGCTCCCACGTGTGAATAATGGGGGGACCCACTTCAGTCCGTCACGTGGGGGAATGTCAGACGCAGTCTGAGAACGGAGGAACCACGTGCCCAGGCTCCAGCCCAACCGCGTCTCCCCATCCGCTCGAGCCCTCTTGGATAATGAGGTTTGGGGTGGAAGCCATGAGATTCACAAAGTGAGAATGAAGTTCCTGTGTTGTTTGCATTCCTCTCCCCTTCTGGAAGGAAGGCCGCCCTGATGGAGCCACTTCGGGCTCCATAAGCAAAGGGGGTGGTATTGAGGGAGGGTAGGGATGTGTGTTTTCTAGAACCTTCCGTGGCTGGGTCTCCTCGTCACAGGGGTGAGAGAAGAGACCGGCCCCCATCGTGCACCTGGACCTCAGACATGTAAGTGGCCCTGGGGCTCTGGGCTCACAAGGCCCCCATGGGATCCCCTCTTCCGGTTCGAGTCGGGAAGCTACTTTCTGCCTGAGGGCCTTGGTCTCCCCCGGGTCACTGCGAGGGTCTCCCAAGATACGCAGAGAAACCTCCACACGGGCCAGGCAGGGAGAAGCACTTTATGTGGGGCGGCTCTCCTTACCCCGGGGACTGTGTCCTCTGTGTCCCTGCCGTCGCCACAGTAAGGCTGAAGAAACCTGATTTTCCAGGAAGGATGCCTCTGACCGGGAGAGGTCAGGCCTGGACAAATCCCCACCTTCCCCAGAAGGGGGCACACTTTCTCAGAGGCCCCAGTGACAGTTCCGCCTGCTGGCGAATCGGAAAACCATGCCCGATGTTCAGCACAGCGTGGGCCACGGTGACCTCTGTAATTCCTGGGGCAATTCTGCAGCTTCTATCTCTTGGGAAAATTAAGCTACTTTTTTTTGAAAAATCTGATGCCACAGAGAGGGCAGCGAGACGTGGCTCTTCGTGACGGGAGGCAGAGGGGCAGGGGGATTGGGAACAGGCCCGGTGGACCCACACCACACAGGCAGCTCACACGACTTCTTGTGCAAACAGAGACCGTGGCCATTCTGTGCCTTTCCCACAATGGACAATTTCTGAAAAGTCTGGGGGGAAAAATCAAGTTGATCCGCTCAAAACATAGTATCTCCTCTCTCTCTCTCTCTCTGAAGTCTTCGTAATGAAGTGCTTAGTTTATCATTTCCTTGTCTTAGCTGGGACTGGTTGAAGACTGGGCTACGTTTGTTTAGACAAGCTCTATAATATTAAAAAGGAAGAAGGCAAAGTACATAGAGTTTTCAAGTCCAGAGAACATTCCGTTCCCTGGTCTCCAGTTTACAACTGAACATGCTTTTACGTTTAGAAGACAAGCTATAGCATGTAAAACGAATGTGGAAATAATCTGAAGTATGAGACATCCATTATTTATTATGTAATTGGAGAAAATGCTGGCCGGGAGAAATCTCTGGCTGAAAGCAAAGATGATTCGTCCTCGGTTGTTCTAAAGCAAAATTAAAGTGTACTGGTTTCTTCGATAATTACCTCGGCGGCGGGCAGTTCCCCTTTTAGCCTGCCCCACGAGACTTGCCAAGTTGGGTGTCACATACATCATCATTATGACCGGAAAGTGTGAGGGTTTCTTGGGTAAGAAAGACAAGTGTTCAAGTGTTGAGGGGAAAAAAAAAAAAAAAAAAGGTGTTAAATAATTTTTTGAAAGCACACTCCAAGTCTTAAATTTAGAACGATGATGTTGTTTTTGTCTCCAAAATCAGTCATCTTCGACGGCGCCCAAGAGACTGTAGAGACCTGTCCGTGCTTCAAAAGCGTTGCGATGATATTATTCTATAAACCGCCCCTATTATATTCAGTGCACATCACAATCTCTTCAAGGTATAAAAATAGTTCCAGTTCCATCATGGAAAAGAAATGCTTTGTAACCATCTCCTTTATGGTCTTTCATTAACAAAACCATCTCCCCGATGACACTTCCCTCCTGCCGTCCAAGACTTGTGGACCTCCACCTTTTGAATGGA
The DNA here is from genome assembly GCF_023721935.1 of Panthera uncia. Classification (NCBI taxonomy): domain Eukaryota; kingdom Metazoa; phylum Chordata; class Mammalia; order Carnivora; family Felidae; genus Panthera; species Panthera uncia. The sequence continues at coordinate 6,543,308 of NC_064810.1, read as the reverse complement.
TGTGACTTTTATGAAATGGTCCTCCCGCATCAGTGGCCCCTGGGATGAGGTTCCGGGGAGCCTCCCGGAGGGCAGCATCTCAACCACCTTCACTATCTCACGTTAGCTGCTTTATTTTCTTCCCGGCCCTCAATACCCTCTCAGCCATATTATTACGTGACTCCTGTATTGTCTTTCTCTCCCGACAAGAAAACAAATGCCGAGAAGACAGGGACGTTTTCTGTTTTATTCCCTTTGGTATCCCCAGCTTCTGGAAAAGCACTGGACACATAGTAGGTGCTCAACTGGTGATCCCGTGTGCAAGGAAATCCCACGTAGATTTGCCCTGAATGTGACTCCCTCCTTTGCCACAGTGGTTGTACATTGGATTCAAGCTGTGTGGTCTCAGTGACTCATAGAATGTAAGTCTTTTGTTTTTCAGCATTGGCAGCAGTAACCAGTCCTCAAAATCTTCTGAGGGGCTCTCCCTGCTATCATAGTACGGTCTCATAGTAACACTTTTTCTTTAAACCAGGCGATATTGTAAAGCATGTTGGAAACATTTCATCTCTTGCCTTCGTTTTCTGTTCAGTGTAAAAGACAAGCCCTGGATGCACACGGTGACCCCGATTGGTGATTCTCCCTCTCTGCTGACCAATAAGATACGTTCTTTTCGAGCATGGGTCATAGCACCCAGCTCACAGGGGGCGGGGGGAGGGGGGGAACCGAGCTTTCGTCAGGGCCCTGTGGTAGAGCCTATCTGGTCTTCCTCACTGTAGATGCTTAAACCATGCCAATAGTGGACCCAAATAACTTCATATTTTTCAAATGTAGAGAAGTTGGGTTATTTTTTAGCTGACGTGATTGTGAAATACGCTACAAACGCAGAAAAGTGTGCAAATCAGAAATGAGCCGTTCAGTGAATATCATAAAACAACCACCACCGCCTCCAAACCAAACCAACAAAGAACCACCCGTGTAACAGAGCCACAGGTCAAGAAATAGAGCCTCGAGAGCACCCAGGAGCCCCTAGTCCTCCCTCCTGGAGCTACACCCTCTTCCCCTCCAAAGACCGTGGTTCTCCTTTCCTGACTCTTGCTAAACGTTTCCTTACTCTTCTTTAGTTTATCACTGAAGCAAGACCAATTTGACACTATAGTTTATGTCTGCCTGTTTTTTAAACTTTCTAGGAGTGGAATTCTACAAAGTATTTTCTTGAGGACCTGGCTTCTTTTGCTCCTTATTATATTCGCAAGATTCATTCACGTTCGTGTAACTGTTGTTCAGTGTTCACTACATTATAGTAGTTTATGCTACGAAAATAACGTGTTCGTGAATCCATTCCATTGCTGATAGACAGCTGGGTCGCTTCCAGTCTAAAGATCATGCACAGAATGCTGCTAGGAAGACTCTTGTACAAGTCTCTTGGTAAACATAGACATGACTTTCTCCTGGGTCTCTATCTAGGAGTGGATTTTTTTTTTTTAACATTTATTTGTTTTCGAAAGACAGAGAGAAACAGAGCATGAGCAGGGGAGGGGCAGAGAGAGAGGGAGACACAGAATCTGAAACAGGCTCCAGGCTCCGAGCTGTCATCACAGAGCCCGACGCAGGGCTCGAACCCACAAACCATGAGATCATGACCTGAGCCGAAGTCGGAGGCTTAACCGACTGAGCCACCCAGGCACCCCTACCTAGGAGTGGAATTACTGAGAATGAAGCCATGCAGGTATTCATTTCAGTAGATAAAACCAAACTGTTTCCTTCAGTTATTAGAATTGTGGTTTATAGAAGAGAGTTTCCATTGCTCCTCACCTTCACCAGTTTTTGACACAGGCACTTCGTTTAGTTTTAGCCACTGTGGTGAGTGTGTTGTAGAACGTCGATATTTTTAATTTGCATATTTCCAATTACTGATGATGTTGAGCATTTTTTCCTATATTTATTGGCCTTTTGAATATCTTTCTTTGGCATGCATCCTCAAGTCTTTGTCCATTTTTCTCTTGCGTAATTTGAGGGTAGGGTGTAAACCTCATATCAAGGGGTCTTGCTAAGCTTACTTATTGATATCACTAGTTTACTTAAATCCTAATTTTTTAAATTCTCTCTATATTTAATTGCATCATTTGTGAATATTGACCTTTTTATTTTTCTTTGCAAAACTTACACTTTGTTTCTTTTTCTTGACTTATTGCACTGTCTAGTATCTCCAATGCAGAGGAGAATAAAAGTAGCAGCAGCAGACATCCTTGCCTTGTTGCTGATTTCAAAGGTAAAAGCTTTTAATATTGCACCATTAAGAATGAGAATCATTCGGGGCACCTGGGTGGCTCAGTCGGTTAAGTGTCCAACTTCAGCTCAGGTCATGATCTCTCAGTTTGTGAATTTAAGCCCTGGATTGGGACCTGTGCTGACAGCTCAGAGCCTTGAGCCTGCTTCGGATTCTGTGTCTCTCTCTCCCTCTCTGCCCCTCCCCTGCTTGCTCTCTGTTTCTCTCTCTCTTGAAAATAAATAAACATTAAAAAAAAAACAAAACAAAAACAAAAACAAAAAAAGAATGATAATCATTATCGGTTTTCTAAGACATCAGCTGACAAATCAAGGAAGTTCCTATCCATTCCTGGTATGCTATGACTTTTTGTCATGCATGAATATTGAATTTTATAAAATGCTTTCCAGGGGCGCCTGGGTGGGTCAGTCGGTTGGGTGTCCAACACTTGATTTCAGCTCAGGTCATGATTTCAGTGTAATGGGATTGAGCCCTGCATTGGCTCCTTGCTGAGCATGGAGCCTGTCTCAGTTTCTCTCTCTCTCTCCCTCTGCCCCTCTCCCCCACTTGTGTTCTCTCTCTCTCTAAAATATTAAAAACTAAAATAAGTAAAATAAAAATTAAAAAAAAATAAAATGCTTTCCCAGCATCTAGTGAGAAGGTCTTATTTTTCTCCTTTATTTTGTTAACATGGTAGATTTATAATCATTTATTTTCAAATGTTTACCAGCCTTGAATTCTTAAATTAAACCTAACTTGGTCATGATGTGCTGCCCTCTTTCTATGTTGGATTTGACTAGTTAAAATTTGGTTTCGGGTTTTTGCATCTATGTGGATTCATGAGATTGGCCTGTAATCGTCTTTTCTTGTGATGTCTTTGTCAGTTTTGTTTTGTTTGTTTTCTTTTTTTTAATCAGGGATATGCTCTTGTGAAAGGTTGAATAGTGGTCTTCTTTTTCGACTCTATAGAACATTTCGTGCAATTTTAGTGATTTTCGTTCTTTAAATCCTTGTTAGATTTGCCAGTGAATCCCTCCGATCCCAAGGATCTGTGTGTTTTTGCGTGTGTGTGTGTGTGTGTGTGTGTGTGTTCAGGGTGGAGAAGGGGGGGAGCAGTTAGTGTTAAATCCTTAATGTAATTATGTTAATAGTTATGGGACTATTCTGATTTTCCTTCTTCTAAATGTTGTCTGGGTATGTTACATTTTTCTAGGAATTTGTACAGTATTATCTTAATTTTTAAATGTTTTTCCAAAAGTTAGCCACAATATCTGCCTAACAGAAACTGTAGTGTTATCTCCTTTCTAATTCCCAGTATTGGTTACTTGTGTCTTTTTCTTTTTTTCAATCTGTCTTGCCAGAGATTTATCAATTTAATTACTCTTTTGAAAGAACTACCTTTTGGATTTGTTCAGCTTGCTATATAGATATATGACTCATCCATTTCTGCTATTATCTTTAATATTTCCTTTCCCCTCTTGGCAAGTTTTGGTTTCCATACTTTTATCTCCATGGGGTTCAACTTCTCAGCCTTTTCGATGCCCTTGCAAAAATCAGAGGGGGAAAAAGCAACATAAGACTCAAGTTTACCATCTTGGACTTTCCTCCTCCCCTGAACTCTGGCCTAGCAATTCTTTATTATTTTGTTGATTTCTTGATGCCTTCCAGAAGATTTTCAAAAACGATTTCCACCAGAATTCCTTGCTGCCCTGAATTACCTAGTCTACTATTATCTCATAGAATTCCTCTCTCAAACTTCACCACCATTGTTTTAGTGGCAAAGTGATGTGTTGATTATAGAATCCATGTTCCAAAGTATGACTCATATCCATTTTCCTGCTCATCAACCTGTGGGTAAGTGTATAGAATAATTGTAAAATTGTGCTGTTGGGTGGAGATCGACCCCTCCAGCTTCTGCTTTTTGAGGATCTTCCAGAAACTCTTAATCGATGGAACTACAAGAGTGGTTTCGTACTGGCCCAACTGAGATTTCATTCTTCCCAGGCGATAGAAATCTTTTTCTATCTTCTTTGGCTCTATTTGCTTCCTTACATTCTTCTGGGCTCTTGGTGGTCCTGTTTCAGGACATCTGACTGAATCTTCAGTTGCTCACAATTCTCTCCAAGGGCACAGTCTTCATGGATTGATTTTCATGAAAGTTCCTTCTTTTCATACAGACAGCAAGTAAAGAAAGGGCTTTTCCTCAGATTGAGGAATCCTGAGTCCGAATCTCTCCCGAGTACCAAGGAGAAAGAGCATCTGACTCAACCTTTTGGCTTAAAAAGTCACTTCTGAATTGGAACCCAAACTGCACGTGAACTTCCCCAAATGGCTGGAAACATGAGCACTGTGCAGGCATCCCACAGCCCCCTCCCATTTCCCTCCACCCAGGTCCTTGGGATCTGGTCTTCTTCAACCAACTTATCTGCCTCTGTAGGCATTCTGCTGCTAGGCAACACCCTCTGGTATCTTTCTCAATTATGTGATAATATCTCTTCATGAATGTTCTGACAAGTTCATGAATAAATTTAAGAAGCACAAGCTCCGAGAATACCCACAGAATAACGACGGATGCCACAAGCCACAAAATCATCAGTCTCATTCTTTCATAGCCATACCCTGAGCATATTTGTTTTGAGGCAGTAGAAGTTGTCAGGACATTTCTAGAAGTTGGGATGCCTCCACTGTCCCTTTAAGTTACCCTGTGTGGGCAGTAGACCGCTTACCCAACCACAGGCCCACAGCTGGAATTGTTGTAAAGCAGTGATATGCCACATGAACGTGTACATAAAATGAATCAATTTTTAAGGGCCAAAGAGAAATATCACCCATAATTCCACTGTCATAAAACCCCATAATTCCACTGTCATAAAACGACAAACAGTAACACTTGGGTATCTCTCTTTTCAACATTGTCTACTGTGTCCTTCCCAATATCGGGGAATAGCATGACATTTTTTTCTTTTCTTGTGAATTTCACAGGCAAAAACCGTCTTTTCCCAACATTTCCACTGCTTTGACTGTTGGTGAGACTGAATATTTCTTATACACCGGGTACTAGTTCCATTCCTTTTGTTCACGTCCCATGCCCATTCACACATTTTTTTGTGCCTGTAGCACTCGTTCAATAAAGATTTAGGAAAAAATCTTTGAATAATACTGTATCTTATGTATTATAATGTGAAATAAAGACCCACACAATTATTTTATTTTATTTTATTTTATTTTATTTTATTTTATTTTAATCAGCTCAGACCTCCTACCTTTTGACAGAACTAGAATCCCTACTTCCCTAGTTCTTCTGGGGTTGGAACTCCCAAAATTCTTGTCCTCCCCCTCCCCCCCCCACCCCCCACCCAGCTTGTCCTCACAGGCTTTAGATCCTTCCCTCTGGGGCTTCTATTTAATATAAAGAGAAGCCCACATAAAATTTTGACCTTTTTCCTGCTTCGGATTCTGTGTCTCTCTGTCTCTTTCTGCCCCACCCCCTGCTCACACTCTGCCTCTCTCTCTCTCTCTCTCAAAAATAAATAAACGTTAAAAAAAATGTTGAGCTTTTTTTGCAGCTTTGAAACAAAGGCTCCTATCTCTTCTATTTAGCATTTGTTCACTCAGTACATATTTATGGTGCCAAAATGCACCAGGCACAGTTCCCAGGGTTGGGAGTAAGGGAAGTCCATGCCCCAGTGGAATTTGTAGTATGGGGGAGGGGTGGGGTGGGGAGAGAAACAATTGACAGACAAACAAATGAATGTGTAATGCAACATAATGTCTGATGAGCTCTGAAGAAAAATAGAGCAGGATGGGTAAGGATTGACCTGGAAAACAGGGGTGATGAGAATGATATTGAGCAGAATTGTACATTCCACTTTGCCTCATATTGTGATCAACACAGCCATCTCGACTGTCCTTTCTTCCTGCTGTTCTACACACACACACACACACACACACACACACACACACTGGTGACCTCCAAGAACAGGGACAAGGTCAGTCTCATCTTTGCATGGCCACAAAGCCTCAGAAGGCACCTGTGCATGATGGACACAATTTTATTAAAACAAAGAAAATCTTTTCAGGGCGTGTCCATTAATTCAACGTGACCAAAGAGCAATTCCTGGACATTTCTCCAATCTTTGGGAGGTGTCCCCTGCCCTTGGGCAGCCTCTGTCTACCTGGTCAGTAATTTCTGGGGCTTTCCCAACGGCAGTTCACGCTTATGCAATATCTGCTCGATGCTACTCTGTGAGATGACATTTGAGGCCTCGGAGGACTTCGCTCCATTCGTCTCGTTGGGTTTCCAATCTGCATGTAACACACAGCTCCATCCATGGTGCCAACAAACATTGGCTCTTTGTCTCATCAGAAGGCAATCTTGTACTCCCACGCAGTCCCACAAATGCTTCTGACTCTAATAACCCATCATTAAACACCAGGCCACGTGGGAGGCCCTGGAGGCCAGGCAGGGAGGGCACATCACTTCTGAGAAAAAGGGGCCCCTTTCGCCGTCCGTGATAAAATGCCAAATTTGGCAAAATAAAAATAAGAGCCTTTGTTGCAAAGCTGCAAAAAAAAACAAAAAACAAAACAAAACAAAAAACAACTCACACTTTTATGTGAATTAAATTAAATAAGAAGCCAGCCCATGTTTCTTTGGATAAAGGTGTCTTAGGATGGGCAGCAAGGAGGAGACGCGGCAGGGGTGAAGTTTGGCTCTGACCTGGCCCTTGACCGAGCTAGTGAGACTCTTCGGCCAGCCACAGAAGAGAAAGTGAAACCTCAAAGATCTGGCTCTCTCAGATCAAAGCCAAGAACATGAGACAGCATTATGGAAAAAACACTTTAAGATAAAACCCTGCTAATGCGGTTTCTGATGAAAAGGGGTGATGGTTCTAGCCAGAGGCTGCTTTAACAAGATCAAACAACCTATAAATGGAGGACTGAGGTGAAAATTGGGTTCTCAACCTGCAGAAATAATCGTGGAGGTGTGTTTGGTGTTTTATCGCTAAACGATATATGCACACCCTGTATTCAGATGACCCTCTAATACCTCCAAGAGCCTGGCATCGTTATTTTGTAGGCTGAATCTCTGAAGTTTATCCGTCTAGCCATTGTGAGCTGAATCGTATCCCCTCAAATTCATACATCGGTGTCTTAATTCCCAGTACCTCAGAACGTGACTCTATTTGAAGAGCGGGTCTATAAAGGTGAATAATTTAAAATGAGGTCACTGGGGGGCACCTGGGTAACTCATTTGGTTAAGCGTCCGGCTCTTGATTTCAGCTCAAGTCATGATCTCATGGTCGTGAGATTGTACTCCGGGTCAGGCTCTGCACTGTCAGCACAGAGCCCGCTTGGGATTCCCTCCCCCTCTCTCTCTGCCCCTCCCCCATTGTCTCTCTTGCTCTCTCTCTCTCTCAAAAATAAGTAAACAAACTTTCAAAAAATAAAATAAAAATAAAATGAGGTCATTGGGTAGATCTTAATTCAATATGACTGTGTCTTTATAAGAAGAGATTAGGACACAGAGAAGCATGGAAGGACGACCATATGAGGACACACAGAGAAGACGACTATCCACAACCACGGATCGGGACCTCAGAAGACACCAAATCACCTGGCACCTGATGTGGGACTTCCAGCCTCTAGAACTAAGAAAATAAATGTCTGTGGGTCAAGCCCCCCCCACCCCTCACCAGTCCATGGTAATTTGCTATGGCCACTGAGCAAAAACTCCAACAAGGTCCCCCAGGGCTGGAGTGGGTGTCTGCTGTTCTGATAGAGGCCCTTCAGCTGCTGCACACCTGGGTCATATGCTGAGATGGCTTCAGTGGACAGCAGGGAGGTCCAGGGCCACCCGCTCCTCCTCCTTGCTCTCACCGCACCTCACTTTCCCATCCATTTCCATCCCCTTCCCTTTCTCCCTCCTCCACAAGGGGCTCCATGCATGCTGTGCCTCTGCAGAATGCACACTGTGTTTCGCCGAAGCCCCTATAACAGGTATTACTTATTTCATTATGTTTCTGACTCTTTTCCTTCAGGACAATTTTTAAGCCCAATCCTCTTGCAGGATGAATGTAACTTGTTACTTGCCATTGCTGCCCGAACTTCTGAAAAGGTTTTTATTTTGCCTTTGCCCTTGATGGATAGTTTGTGTGGGTATAGAATTCCACATAGAAAATTATCTTCCTCCATAGCAACCTTCTAGTTCCCAAAGTTCCTGCTGGGAAAGCCAAAGCCATCTGAGGGCTGATTCTTTATGTGTTGCCTTCTTTTCTCCTCCTGGAACCCTGAACAATATTCTTTTTGACATGGTGGTTCTGAAATTTCACAAAATATGCTTTAGTGTGGGTCTACTTTTATCCATTGTACTGGACCTTTACAATCTGCATGCCAGTGCCCTTCATTTCTTAAAAAGTTTCCTGAATTGTGTTTTAAAGACATCATCTTGTGTGTCGTCTCCTTCCGGAATGTCCACCATCTGAACACCGCACCTCCTGGACTGAGCTTCTCATTTCTTGTATTTTCTCCCTTTCTTCTCTGTCAATTTCCAATAGAGTTTTTCCACCACAAGGTCCGATCCTTCTACTTAGTCTTTCATTTCTGCTATCATGTTGTAACTTCCTCAAAGCTTGATAGGTTGTTGTTGGCCAAATGTTTTTTTTTATAGTACCCCAGTTTTGACTTTCATAGAACAAAAATCTTTGCCCTCTAAGAGGTTAACAGTAGGCATAGTCTCCGTTTCCTCCAGGTTTAAAATTTTTTTCATTGGGACATAATTCACATACCACAAAATTCACCCTTTCAAAGTATACATAATGGTTTCTTTCTCACAGAGTGTGCAACCATTGATCTGCTTTTTGTCCGTAGAGATTTGTGTATCCCACACATTTCATGTCAATGGAATCGTATAATATGTGCCTGTTTGCATCTGCCATCTTTGAATGGTGTTTTCAAGGTTCATCCATCACCGCATGAGTCAGTGCTTTATTCCTTTTTATGGATGTGTGATATTCCATTGTACGTACACACCGCATTTTATTTTCCCGTTCATCAGTGCGTGAACATTTGGGTTCTCTCTATCTTTTGGCTATGGTGAAAAACGCTGCTATGAACGTCCACAGGCAAGTTTTTGTGCGAGCATATGTTTCCATCTCTCTTGGGTTGATACCTGGAAGTAGAACCGCTGGGTCACGTGGTAAATGCTCTGTTTAACTGTTTTAGAAACGGCCAGAATGTTTTCCAAAGCACTGGTGCCATCTTACCTTCACGCCAGTAGCGTGGGGTGGGGGGGGGGGGGCGGCTGGTATCTCCACATCCTCTCCAACACTTGTTATAGTACTGTCTCCGTTGTAGCTATCCCAGCAGCTGCGAAGTGGCATCTCCATGTGTGTGTTTTTTTCCAAATCGCGGCAAAATGTACGTAACATAGAATGTGTCGTTTTAACAATCATGAAGTGTTGTGCTACCGTCACCAGCATCCTTCTCCAGAGCTTCTTCATCTTCCCAAACTGAAACTGTGTACCCATTACTCGAACTCCCGAACTCCCGAACTCCCCATCCTCACTCCCCCAGCCCCCGTGACCTCCACCTGCCTCCTATCTCTGTGCATCTGACTACTCCGGGGGCCTCCTACAGATGGAATCACATAGCACTTGTCCGGCTCATCGCCCTCCGCATCATGTCCTCGAGGCTCGTGCGTGTTATGGCCTGTGTCAGATCGCCTTCCTTTGTAAGGCTGAATAATGTTCCATGGCACGGATGGACTGCACTATGCTTGTCCGTTTGTCCATCAATTGCATTCAAGTTGTTTCCACCTTCCGGCTATTGTGAATAGCGCTGTGAGAACACAGATGTAACAACACAGTTTTAATTAATACTTCCCTGGTGGCTGATGATAACAAACTGTGCGGGGGGTGTGTGTGTGTGTGTGTGTGTGCGCGCGCGCACGCTATTAAATGTATTTTTGTCTTTTGGGTTCACCATTCTTCACAGATACTTGATAGTCAATCCTTGGCTACCTTGGGCTTCTGCTCGTTTTTAATCCACGGAAACGAGAAAGCGGATTGAAGCCTCTCCACATCTGCGCAGGGGCCATCCTTGGGGCCCGTCCACCGAGAGCTCCCCTGCAACGTGACCTGGCTGTGCCATTTGTTAGGGGACCGCTGCTGTAATTTCCTTTGGGCCTTTCTTTTGGACCAGGGAGGATGCTTCTCCTTATTGCCTGGAAGATGAAAGTCCGTCCGGCTGCCAGCCGAGGGAGCCCGGGGCTCTGCACCCGGCTGTGTGCTTCTTTCCTCCATGCGCCTGTTTTCTGCTGAGTCTCACCTGCCACTGTGCCCGAGGTCCCTCATTATAGCAGCTCTGGTCACAGCTCTCTGGAGGGTAAACCTTTAAGTCCACTGAGGCTGGATGAATGCTCCAGGGAGGGACCCAGCTGCTTCTGAAGCAACCTATACCCCATCATCCCTAATCAGACCCTTCCCACTCTTATGTCCAGAAGTACCACCTCCTGACCATCCACGTTCTGGACTGCTGGTGAGGGATTTGGCTTTCTTGAGCTTGGCCCAGCCCAGGACCATCCCCCTGAGCCCCAGCCTTCACAAGCCACTGTTGCTGTCTCTCTTAGTCTCCCCATCCATCCTGGGGGATTATAACTTTAAAAAAAAAATCTCCTTGGGGAGCCTGGGTGGCTCAGTCAGTTAAGCGTCCACCTTCGGCCCAGGTCATGATCTTGCAGTCGGTGGGTTCCAGCCCCGCGTCAGGCTCTGTCCCGACAGCTCGGAGCCTGGAGCCTGCTTCGGATCCTGTGTCTCCCTCTCTCTCCGCCCCACCCCTGCCTGTGCTCTGTTTCTCTCTGTCTTTCAAAAATGAATACACATTAAAAAAAATATTTTAAAAAAATCTCCTGATTGAGGATGGATAAGCGATTTCCATCTTTTCCGAATTTACCTGACGCCTTCACAGTGATGCCTCTGCTTTAGCAGGCTGCTTCCCACTTTACACAGAAGTCTCCTTTAATCCTTACGAGAGCCTCGGGGTGAGGGGTGCTCTAGTGACCCCCAAGTCACAGAGGAACAAACTGAAACTCAGGAAGTTTCAGTAACAAGCCCATAGCTACACAATAGTGATGTGCAGCTGAGATCTGCACCCTGACAGCTACCTGTGGATGCCCCACTTCTAACACTGAGCAAAACCCAGTAGTTATTGTCCCTTACACACGGCGAGGCTCTGCCCCAAGGATGTCACAAAGCCAGGCCCACCCTTGGGGACCAGGTGTAGAAGGGGGGGGGGGGACCCAACTGCAACCCTGCCCCCGAAAAGAGGCAGGGCACCGGACGTGGAGAGATACCACAGTGGTGCCCGGGGCTCCACCAGTGGGTTAAATAGGACAGGCGTCTACTCCACCCACACTGGCGGCCATGGAGACCTATGGCTGCTGGAACTTGGGGACGCTGCTTTGGAAGATTCTGTGACTTGTGTTGTATCTGGTTCTCAGCCCCCCTCTGTTGGAATCCCTTCTCGGGAACAATTCACAGCCAGAGGTAATTGGTGGAGGTCACAGGCTTCACCTTCAACGGCCTTTATTCGTCCGGGAATCGTGGAAAGTTGGCCCCAGGAGAGACTTGCAACACCTTCTGGATCTCCACGTTCGTCTTGGAGAAACTCAGAGGCCAAGTGTAGACCCAAGGCTCACAGCTGGTGAGGGCTTCTGTGGGGCAGGAGGAAGGTGTTGGGGGGGGGGGGGGGGGGGGAGAGCATGTGACCCGGCAGCACTCGGGCTGACACGCAACTTACACAGAGTCAGCCCCCCCACGACCTCCAACCATAAGTCGGCGGGAAGATGCGGTGACGACGGCCGGCACCCCGAGCCTGCAGGGGCTGTGCTCTGGCCTGAACTGTGTCCCTCCAGGGGACATGTTGAAGCCCTTGCCCCCAGTGCCTGAGACCGTGACCTTATTTGGACTTTTTGCAGTCATAATTGGTTAAATGAAGAAGAGATCTTGCCTGATCAGAGTGGGTCCTTCGTCCAGTGTGACTGGTGTCCCTCCCAGGAGAGGAAAGGAGGCCGGGAGCAGATTGAGGCTGGGGTGACGCAGCCAGAAGCCACGGGACACCAGCGACTGAAAGAGGCAAGGGAGGGTCCTCTCCTCCAGGGTCAGGGTCAGGGGAGCACAGCCCTGCCGACACCTTCACTCCAGGCCTCTGGCCTCCCGAACTGTGAGTCTACGGCACCGACTTCCGGCAGCCCCCGAACGCCCAGAGCATCCCCGTCACGTCACCGGGAAAAGCCTTGGGACGGCTGCCGCCCTGCGTGGCGTCCTCTGTCCTCATCCTCATTTTCATTCCTCTCTTTAAAAGTACCGGCTTCCAGGCCCGGTCGGTGGGGTGAATTTGGATGTTCTCTCCATGGGCACTCACATCCCCAGCTTGCTCCAGCCGTCTGTCCACCTGTTCTCCACTGCTCAGGAGGCGGCGGGGCTGGGGGTGAAGGCGGGGGGGCTGGGTCCCCCTGACCTGCAGCCAAAGGCGGGTGCGACAGGGCCCCCTACTCACACCCAACCTGAAGGACAACGTCGTGAGCTGGAGGGGGAAGGTCAGAGGTGAGAACACGGCAGTGCCGTTGGGCTAGGGATAAGCAGAAAGAAAGGGAAACTGAGTTTCCCTTATTTAAGTTCCTTTTATTTTAGACTTTTTTAAAATGTTTATTTATTTTTGAGAGAAACAGAGTATGAGTGGGAGAGGGGCAGAGACAGAAGGAGACACAGAATTCGAAGCAGGCTCCAGGCTCTGAGCTGTCAGCACAGAGCCCGACGCGGGGCTCGAACCCACGAACTGTGAGATCATTGACCTGAGCCGAAGTCAGGAGCTCAACCGACTGAGCCACCCAGGCGCCCCTCCCTTATTTAAGTTCTAAAGGTCGTATCTGCTGATTCAAATAATTAGGGTTATATAGAAGCGTATAAAGTCAGAACAGACATGCCCCTGCCTCTGCTTCTCCCCCAAACCTTCCCTCCGTTCAGAGGCCCCAGAAGCAACTATTCTGAGCATGTGCTGAATACACTTAGCAGAACACGCTTGGTCGCCCACACAAACATGCCCTGTCATCGTTTTGTTTTGCTTCGCTTTACTTTTTTATTTTTCTTTAGTAGGCTTCAAGCCCAGCACCGAGCCCAAGGTGGGGCTTGAACTCATGACCCTGAGATCAAGACCTGAGCTGAGATCAAGAGTCAGACGCTTAGCCCACTGAGCCACCCAGGCGCCCCGCGTCGTGTCACTTTAAAAACATCACGTTTGATGACCCGGTTCCTCACTCACCAGTCCATCATCGTCACCTTTCCACATCAACACGTGAGATTTCTCTCAGCAAGTGACTGGAACCGTCTCAGAGCAGCAGCTCTGTAGGGCGCCTGGGTGGCTCAGTCGGTTAAGCGTCCAACTCCTGGTTTCAGATCAGGTCATGATCTCACAGTTCAGGGGTTCAAGCCCTGCATCGGGCTCTGTGCTGACGGCTCAGAGCCTGGAGCCTGTTTCGGATTCTGCGTCTCCCTCTCTTTCTCTGTCCCTCCTGCTCACGCTCTGTCTCTCCCTCTCTCTCTCTAAAAATAAATAAACATTTTTTAAAAAATAAATTTAAAAACACCGTGGTATGTCCTCCCTGTAGGGATCTCTTTTTGTTTTATAACAGATATGAAACCTTATTTCATCAACTTGATAAACACATCAGAAACACAGCTACCCATCATTTTCTTGTGAATCTAAGCCAAGTGAATGTGGATTGAATGTAAATTTCAGTCTAAACTCAATGACCCTACTCTCCCTCCCGAATAAGCCCGTGTGAAAATTTTGAACAAGGTCGACTCCCCCTGTAAAACCACGAAGTAAGGATAAACAGAAGGACCCAAAACACGGAACCGAATTTCTGGATAGGCAAGATACGACTTCAGACCCTGGTGGGTAGGGCTGCTCCTCACGTAACTAATCCAGACGCCGTATGTCCCTCACAACGAATCCACTCGTAGCTGGAAAATGACAGAGCCTGGAGAACAATGTTTCCATCGAGGAGGGGAAGAGTAGAAACCTAGCCTCTCATACGGTTCGACGCCTAACACACATGCACACACGCTTCTTCGTGATTTTTGTGAGTAAAATCCAGCTCGAGCCCAGGGGAAAATCGCGGCCAGGAAAATCTTTCCTTTTTTCACTGGGCTCCAGCCACTGAGTATCAGCCTCCGGTGGCCTGCTTGGGTTAAACCTGTCCCCTTCCCACCCTGCCACACCCAGGCGCCAGCCGTGAGTGTTGAACTCCTGAGGTCAGCTCGGGCACCGGTAGAGGTTGGCTACTTCATTGCCTCATACCTGCGTTGCAAGTGACCACTGTCTCAGCGAGCGGGAAGCTCTTTAAGCCCACCGGCGGGGAGAAAGGGAAAAAAAAAACCAAACCCGAACCAAACAACAAAAACCCAAACACACGAGAAAACCGTGCGGAACGTCTCCAACGGCAGCATCGTGGACCTAAGCTGTTCATTTAAGGGCAGGTAGCAATAGGCTGTGGTGAGCCAGGACTTTCATCCGTAGGGTCACGGTGGCCTTAGAAAAATCCATGAGTGACAACCACGGCACCACAGATGACGAAAGATCAGTTCCGCGAGGCCTCTGCCAGAATGAGGCCACCACCGGCCACCGGGAAGTTCAGACAGGGCTCCCGGCCCCGCCAAGGAGTCTGGAGAGGCTGACTCCAGCCACAGCCTGGCTTGTGTTGTTCCGCCCCGTCTTGGGGTGTGGGGTGGGGGGTGCTCTGCTCTAGCAAAGGGTGCAGTTTCCACGTGCAGCCGCCCGCGCAGGGGGCTTTGGAGGAAAACGAAAAGACCTAGAACCGTTCCTGGAGGGATAATCTTTGGTCCTCTCCAAAGAAGCTTTGCTCTGCTCTCTGTTTTCATATTTATTTTTAAGCTGATCCATATCTATTTTTAAGCTATCCTAAACTAAATAATCAGCTCCTATTAATGACCCTAATTACTCGGCGCCGATTTTTAAATGCTGGTCTTGCAGCACGATCTCCACGGGTGGTTTTAATTAAGCCTAATTGCAGCTACGTCACAGCCAAATATACACCCCACACCAGTGATTAACAGGGCTTGGAATTTAGTTCATTGAATAGAGGTTTGCAGTGGGATGATGCTGTGTCTGAAACTGAAGCGGATCACGTGACTCCCCTTCCCCACGACCATGATGGCGGACTGGGCTGTTTACTGAAATAAAGTCATTTAGGATACGGTCCGGTACATCCTCAGAAGTTCAGGTCGCGGAGGTCTTCTTCCAAAAAAGAAGGTCTTCTAACGTGGCAGCATGATGTTGTCACTAGAGAAGTACTAATCCCCGGGCACCTGGGTGGCTCGGTTGGTCGAGGGACCCGCTCTTTTTAAAAATTGTTTTTCGTGTTTGTTTATTTTTGAGAGAGAGAGAGAGACAGAGTGAGAGTGGGGGTGGAGGGCGGGCAGAGAGAGAGGGAGACACGGCATCCGAAGGAGGCTCCAGGCTCTGGGCTGTCAGCACAGAGCCCGACGCAGGGCTCGAACTCACGGATCGCGAGATCATGACCTGAGCCGAAGCTGGATGCTCACCTGACGAAGCCATCCAGATGCCCCAGTTGAGGGACCCACTCTTGATTTCGGCCCAGGTGATCACACAGTGGTGATGGGGCCCCCCCATCAGGCCTCCAATGGGCGTGGTGCCTGCTTAAGATACTCTCTTCCTCCCTCTGCCCCTCCCCTCTCAAAAAAAAGCAATAATCCTAAGTTTAAATTCTTTTTTTTTTTTTTTTCACTTTCTGTGCAAAGCCCAATCGGTCCCCTTCAGCCTGTCCCTAGACACCAGCTTTTTCACGCTGACAACACACTCCCTCTCACCTACTTTATTCAGCTAAACCTTGCCTGACTCTCCAACACCTTCATGGCGTGGCGTTGCTCTTTGTTACATGTTAGGGGTGACAAAACCGAGGCTCAGAAAGGTGACCTGGTCAGCACGAGCTCTCCTCGGGCTGGCCTTAAGGATCGCCGGCTTGAAAACTCACCTGCGACATCTGGCTGGCCCTGGAGAGCTGTCACTCAGCACGACTCCCTGTGGGCGGGGCAACCAGCCCTCAGCCAGTCAGGAGCCCCTAACGACACCCCGTGACTCAGCTCCCTCCCCGTGGCCTCCTCCACCTGCCCATTCACGGTCCCCTCTGTACCATCTACATCGGCCCAGGATTTGACGTTTTTACTGGAGTCTTTCACAAGAGCAAGTAAAAAGCACCCTCAGGGTTGGGCTGTGGACTGCCCGATCCATTGGTCCACAACAAAGAAGCTGCCTACCATTGCTAGAAGGTTCCTCCGAGGAGGCCTATAGCTGTGAAGTTCTTGCAGTGCCTTGGTCAGAATGGACGTCAACTCATTCAAATCCAATGGCAAAACATGACATAGAGAGGGTCACTGTCAAGCAGGGTTTCATCGCTTTAGGGAAGTCCTCCCTTGTGGGAGTGTGCTCTCAAGCACGCGCTAGGTGCCCCGTGACAGTGACAGAGATTTTGAATGGATGACACTGTAAGCACATCGAATACAAATCACGTCCCATTTAGGGTGTGGCCCAAACCCACGCCCACACACTGGCCTTACCTTTCAACTGAAGCGAGGCTGGTTCCTTGTAGTCATGGTCAGAGATCTCTGGAGGTTTGGGACGTCGAGGGCTGGGTAGATTTGACCTTTGGATATCAGGACACTCAGCAGCACCCTTGACCTGGATGAAGTGTGTAGACAGATGAGGGCCACAGGCTTTGAAATCAGGCACCCGAGCTCCTCCATCATCAGCCATGTGACTACAGGCGCCTTACCCTAAACTCTCCGATTTCGGCATTTACAAAGCTGATGTAAATCTTTAAGAATATATCTATCACACTTAAATTATTGGGTCATTTGTGAGGTTTAAATTAATTAATGGAGATAAAGTGCGTCGCTCATAGCGAGCACCGCCAATACGTGTCAGAAAAGGGTCTTTTCAAAATCAGAATATTCCCCCCCCCCCGAATTTAGAATTATGATAATCTTACATAGCAAAGTGAAAGTAACCATAACTCTTAAATATTCACTAATGAACTGGCCGCTTAGAGAAGTAGCTGATGCCCAAATCCCTCCACGCCCACACCTGTCTGTTTTTTGTTTTGTTTTTTTAAGAGACAGAGTGCGAGCAGGGGAGAGGGGCAGAGAGAGAGAAAGAGAGAGAGAGAGAGAGAGAGAGAGAGAGAATTTTAAGCAAGCTCCACACTCAGCATGGAGCCAGACGCGGGACTCGATCCCACGATCCTGGGATCATGACCTGAGCTGAAATCAAGGGCCAGACAATCAACAGACTGAGCCACCCATGTGCCCCCTCCCCAATCTTGATCACATCTATTGGGTCATTGTCTGCACCAGCCTCACTTACAAACATTGAAACCATCTGAAAACACTGTGCAAAGACAATGCAAACTGATGACAAAGAGAAAGTTCCAACCTTGCCTAGGATGTAAGATTTCATGAAGTTAAACAGCGTGACTGAGGAACTTGGGGAATTGTTCAGTGTGCAGTAGATGCCAGTGTTGCAGTGATAACCTAAAACTTATTAGTTAAAAGCCAAAATACGTATTTCATCCTTTTAAGTTTTATTTTCTTCTTCCTTTTTTAATGTTTATTTTTGAGAGAGAGAGAGAGAGAGACAGAGAGTGAGCAGGGGAGGGGCAGAGAGAGAGAGGGAGACACAGAATCCGAAGCAGGCTCCAGGCTCCGAGCCATCAGCACAGAGCCCGACGCGGGGCTCGAACTCACCAGCTGTGAGATCATGACCTGAGCCGAAGTCAGACGCTTAACCAACTGAGCCACCCAGGTGCCCCTTAAGTTTTCTTTTCAAGATGACTTTCCAGTTGCTGCATGTGCCCCTCTAGTTGTGCAAAACCGTGTTCCCTGGCACACTTGGGTTCACTTTAACTGGCCTTTATTCAGTAGAAATGATCCTCCAAGAAAAGAGGTCCCTGTGCGTACGGGCCCCCATCTGGCATTTCCCAAGATGGCTTCACACATCATATCCTTCACTATGAAGTCTCTGGAGGCACAAATGGGAGACAAACAGGAGGAACAGGGCGAAGCTTGTGCCACCGATGTGTGGGATGGACATGGGGGAAGATAAGACAAGGCAAAAAGAAGCAGCAGCAGACAGACAAAAATAGGTCAGGATTCTGTTAAAGATGCTGCTTCCCGGAAAGGCAGCGTAGACCTTCTGTGGCCCCCGAAAGCAGGAAGTCCTCCCCCCGGAAGCCAGCAGAACCCTGCAGTGAATGGCCCAGAGCTCTTCTGACCGAGGACCAAGGCTGCCGCGTGCAAGAAGCATCATGGCCTGAGCCTGACGTTCAAGTGCAGGTGGAATGTAGGTTCAGAGTGGGTCCCTCCTGCACTTCTCCAGCGGCGCCTGGTTCGTTGGCCTTGCTGTGCTCTGTAACACCCCTCCCCCCCGTTTTCCCACCGACTTCCACTTGGCCCGTGCCCCGTGCTCCATGCCCTGGGGGGCGGTTCTATAGATATCACTGGGTGTACAGCTTCCGGCCTTCATGCTGTTCCCTGTGAAGGAGGGAATCCCATTACTGCCTTCTCTGCGAGTCGGCCGCCCCAGAAGTACGGTCTTCCAGGCCTCATCTTGCACAAATGACTCGTTGGTCCATCCACCACCGCGAAAATGCGCGTCACGTGTCGTGAAAAGCTGAAGGGATGTATTTCGTGTGCACAGAGATATAAGGTTTGCACGTTTCTGGCATTTAACTTCATTGAGGAAGGAGCGGGGCAGAAGTGAAGTCCACGTTTTTCGAAGCGAATTGTATTAAAAACCCACATCATGCAACATCTGTGTGAACCGGTCTCTGAGGACTCAATGTAAAATGGGTTGTTGATATAAATAGACATGCTTTTAAGCAGAGACAGATGTTCCAAACCAAAATGTTGGGAAAACACACTAAACAGTTAAGTTCAAAGACATCTTGGCTTTTATTTCTTTCCCAATAGGTGAGTCGTTGCCAGGCTAGGACAGCAAGGCGTGGAAGACAGAACATTTTGTTTCCCAATAGAAAGGCACGCTGTGCCACGGGAAGCAGGTGCGTGAAGAGCACACCCCCAAGAAGAGCGTCCACTTGCCTGTGCTGTGATACGTTCTCTTACTCATACATGCTCCTGGTGTTCATTGATTTATTTGAAGAACATTCCAGAGGTCTCCCGCACTCAGACCGCCTCAGAATATTATTTCAGGGAGTACTAAGTGGGAGGCTTTGGGAAATTAGTCACTGGAACTTGGGGGTGGGCGAGGCTGACGTCAGTGGGAGAAGAAGCTAGGAGCCGCCAGGGTTGTGGATCGAGAACAGGTCCTGGGATCAAGGTCCTCAGCGGGTCCGTGGAAAACACTGCTTGGTCAGTGGGAACAGGCCTGTCTCTCGTTTTCTCAGTACAAGGACCCGAGATCAGAAAGATAACAAACGAATCTGCTTTTCAGCAGGGGGGAACACGCTTGATGGGATTACCAAGAAAACCAGAGCCAGGCAGAAAGGTCATTTATAAATAGAGCGATACACATTTTTTGCACGTCAGACTCTGTGCTACGAAGCATGTTCACATCTATCCCCTCACTGAATGTGAGGCATGAAGTAAAGAATTTAAAATTCCAAAGGAATTAGAGACAGAAGGCGAGTACTTTGTATTTTGACCAGACTACCCTTTATATGGGAAAAAATTCTACTGGACCCTGCCAGAGCCGGACCTCCTTCCTTCCAGGACGATATAGCAAAGACATGAGCCTTCCTTGGAAGAAAGCTCTAGCTGCTTTGGGAGGAGCTGAAGGCTAATTTGGAGGTGCCAGTGCTGGGGAACGAAACAGGTTGGAACACCAACCCAGGGCTCATCTTTGGCGATCCCCTCACTGTCCCAGCGACAGCGAATCACGAATCACGTTGGGATGCACGTTATCTTCCTCCTGAACCCTAACATCATTATGTATGAGAAATTACTGCTCGGCCGTGCACACAGGCTGGGCAACGTGTCAGGAGTTGCAAAAGCAGCCCCTGAGTGTGTTGATGTAATATCATCGGTCAGGAATCTGGAGGTTTGGTCTCTAAGATGCCGGAGTATATGAATAAAATGCGTTCACCAGACATTCAAATGAGGCTACAGACGACGTACATGTAGACATCCTCTAGGAGACATGGTCAAGGCAAGACGTTCAGAGGCCAGTGTCCTCTGGCTGGCTGCACCAGAGGATGTGTTTTCCGGCTTCTCTTGCAGTGAGGTGGGCCATCTCACGGGGTGCCGGCCAACGGAAAATGGGCAGGAGGGACGGGAGCTACCAGGAGGCTTGGCCACAACACTCCTGGCCTGAACTTGGATACACCCTCCTCTTCGTCATGACCTTGGGGGTCATGTGTGGAGATGGCGCCTTCACAAGATGTGAGGAGACTGGATCCCTGAGTTATGCCGCTCAGAGGAGAGCCCAAAAGAGCGGCACGGTCTCCGTCAGACTACGGATGAGGGAAAACAGGTCTTTGCTCGACTGAGACGTCAAGATTTGGAAACCGTTTGTTACAGCAGCTGGTATTTCTTATTCCGACTCCTGCATCTAGTTTCCAGGAATTATAGGCAGATACTGCCAAGTAGGGTGCTTTTGAGTGACTTATTTTGCGGGTTTTTTTTTTTTTTTTTGATATGGTGGGCAGTTCAAAACTGGTCCCAAGAGATCAAGGGTTGGAAAGAAAGAAGCAGGGAATGAAAGGACACGTGTTGCTCACTCAGGATCCGAATCACAATAACTTCCCAGAGCAGAAGGAAATGAAAAGGGCTGTTGAGTTCATTCTCTGATTCTAAACATGGCTTCCTCCAGATCATCCTAGAGGGCTGGTCTGTTCCCTGTTCCTACAGGCAGCCGAACAGCGATCCAAAGCCCACCCTAGCATCCAGGGCTTTGTTGAGCTCCGATTCAAGCCTATTGGCATGCCGCATCTCGTTCCCATTCATTGCCTTCACCGAGGGAGCAGACTCTTGCTCTCAATTTCCACACCGTTGGTCTTTGTTGACTTGGCTACTGACATTGTATGAATTCCTCATCGTTCTTTCTTCTCTAGGAAAAATCATGCATTGCTCTTAAATGTATTTAATCCAACCAGCAATGGCTGAGGCTCAGTCTCTGCCCTCAAAGAGATAAGAGAGAGACATTAAAAAAAAAAAAGCTAACAGGACCACGTTATAATGGAGATGACAGCTACCAGCTTCAAGGGGAGCTTCCCAGAGAAGGTGGGTTTCAAGAGGCCCTAAAAATGCTGAGAGCCTGCAAGAGTTGGGAGAGGCATTAGAACATTCGAGAACTCTGGGAGCCAGGATGAGTGTGGGGCAAGATGGTGAGAAAACCATAGTGGAAACTTCCACTGAGGAGAGGAAAGAGGAGCGAGAGTGTCTGCCTCAGAAGAGGAGATGGTCACGATGGAAGCAGAGGCCAGAGAGGGAGAGGTGACGATGCTGTGCTACGCCTCGAGGAAGGAGGAGGGGGACAAGCCAAAAGACGCAGGTGGCCTGTAGAAGCTGAAGAAGGGAGAGGGACACATTCTCCACCACAGCCTCCAGTAGGAAGGCAGCCGGCCCTGTGCAAACCTGGACAGGAGGACTTCCGACCTCCAGAACTGTAAGATGATCAATTTGTGTTGATTTAAGCGACCAAATCGGTAGTAACTGGTTACAGCAGCCCCTGGAAACCAATACTGAGGACCTCAGCTTCGAGACTAGTGAGACTCTGATCTGAAACAATCAGAGTCTTTGACTCGAGAGGCTTTTGAGCAGAGGCATAAAGTTACTCATCCCACACGTATGCATGGGGTGAGTTCTGTGTAAGCCCCACAAAAACAGGTCCTTGCCCGTACTGGTCCCCAAGTGTCTTAGTACGGAGAAGAGTATCTGTCACCCAGATGAAACCCGGTCAGGTATTTTCTGGATGAATGGGCACATGGCTAGTAAATGCTACAATCTCTCCAGTGGACAACCTCACTCCCTCTCTCCTGAATTGTTTCAATATTCACCTCAGAGGCCCCTCGATCTTCGATCTTGTCTCCATTCCAATCTATTGTCGAATTCATTGTCCAATACAAACTCTGGTTATGTAGTTTTTATCCAAATGAAATTTAAATTTCTTCAAATGTTATTTAAAGCCCTCGATGACATGGCCTCAGATTACCTTCGGGAGCAGAAACCGTCTACACCCACGTAGTCTTCTGTCTACACTGGCATGACTTCACCATAAGCAGTGTTCCCTAACATGACTTCACCATCTCACTGTGCTGTTGGTTCTTCTGTTCTGGGAAACACTTGCAGGGAACAGTGTTAAGTTACTAACTTTCTCTTTAATCTCGGGAACTTCCCAGAAAAAAATCCACCTAAATGAATATCAAACCATTCAACTCTTTCAACAGATAGTCTCGAGGGTTGTCTATTCTCCAGGACTCTTGAGAGTCCTGCCTTAAAAGCCTCACCTTACTGTCCATGCTAATCCTAAACCGTGATATCCTGATCCTTCCCCAAACCCTGTCAAGCATCCTCCCCAAACTGCTAAGCTTCTGAAACCCTATAAATGTCCCAACTTTGCCTTAAGCATCAAAAACACCTCTTGGGCTCTGTGGAGAGGGGGATGCCCCTTACTGTGGTGAACAGTGAACTCAGCTTTGCCTTACCAGCAGGTTGCAAGTATTCGGGGCGAACAAACGTTAAACACCCAGCCAAATGTGCCACTTCCGGCTCCACTCTCGTAGAAGGCAGAATAAAGATCACTTGAAGATGCCCACGTCCTCATGCCAGGAATCTGTGAACATATAACATTTTAGGACAAAGAGGAATTAGAGTAACAGATGGGTTTGAGATGACTAATCAGTTTATTCCAAAATGGGGAGATCATGAGGCGCCTGGGTGGCTCAATCGGTTAAACGTCCAACTTCGGCTCAGGTCATGATCTCACGGTTTGTGGGTTCTAGCCCCACGTCCGGGCTCTGTGCTGACAGCTCGGAGCCTGGAGCCTGCTTCGGATTCTGTGTCTCCCTCTCTCTCTGCCCCTCCTCCACTCACACTCTGTCTCTCTCTGTCTCGAGAAATAAATAAACATTAAAAAAATTTTTTTTAATGGGGAGATTTTCCTGGATTATACAAGTAGGACCAGTGTAAACCCCAGGGTCCTTAAATGCAGAAGAGGAAACTGGGGAGCCAGGGTCAGACTGATGCAATGTGGGAAAGACTCAACCCACCATGAGTAGCTTTGGGGACAAAGCAAGGGGGCACGAGCCAGCAGGTGGCCTCTAGAAGGTGGAAACAGCAAGGAAATGGAGTTTCATGAATTAGAGGTGGGAGAAGAATCCTCTGTTGGAGAATAACACAATATCAATGGAAAAAACAACTGCCGAAGAAAATTAAGAGTTCGATTCAGCCTACAACCCTGGGAGAGGCCACAACAATGTTTGAAATCCTGGATGAGAATGGAAAATTATGAAGGTAAAATTGTCTCATCAAACGTCTCCAAGCTGTAACAACATCTCTACGCATTGACTGTTGAACTTGAATACACACAAAGCCCACTACATTTGAAAACAACCGCAAAGCTTGGTTTTTCTCAATCCACCAGAATTCCGAATTCTCAAATATGCACAATGCAACAGATTCAACCAGCTACTTGTAGTAAGCTAATTTTGAAAGCAGTGGGTTTTTTTTTTTAATGTTCTCAAATTATTTTACATTTAAGGAAAACATTGAAGATGGAAAGTGGGTACACTTTAATCTGGGTGATGTAAAATGTCGTGGTTGCTCCAAAAGAGAGATTATAGCTTGCCCAGCCCCAGAACGGCTGGTCCTCCGGGAATGGAGCGGGACTCCATTGGACTTTTGACATGAATGCAGGGACAGAGTGGGAAGGATGATAAATAAGACAAAAACAACGGCAGTTAATAGTCATTGAACACTTACCATGTGCCACTGATTCCTTTCATCTTTTTTGTTAATTGGGGTGAAACTCACATAACATACAGTTAGTCACTTTAGCGTGCACGCTTCCGTGGCATTTAGTACATCCACGATGTTGTGCAACTCCCAGCTCTTTCCAGTTTTAAATCTTTTTCGTCACCCTGACAAAGTACCCCTTACCCCTCAAAGAGGAACTCCTTATTCTCCTCTTCCTTCCTCCCGTAACCACTCATCTGCTTTCTGTCTCTATGAATGGGCCCCTCCAGGCATTTCAAATGAACGGAATCATGCAATATGTGACCTTTTGTGTCTGGTTTCTTTCTTAGAATATTTCCATCACCTCAAAAAGACACCCCATTCCTAAGAGCGGTCATCCTACTATCTATCCAGCCTCAGTCCCAAGCAACCACTAACCTACTTTCTGTCCCCATGTAATTGCCTATTCTGGACACTTCATATAAATGGAATTATACACTATGTGGTTTTTGTGGCTGGCTTCTTTCACTTAGCACAACATTTTCAGGATTCATTCACATTCTTTACAACTGCATGATGTCCCGCTGCATGTATATATCACAATTTATTGTGTGTATATCACAAGACAGTCATCTGTTGATGGGCATCTCGGTTGTTTCTATTTGGGGCCCTTATGAATATTACTGTTGTGAATGCTCGTGTACAAGTCTCTCTATGGACATGCATGTTCATGTCCCTTGGATACATCCCTAGGAGTGAAATTTCTCATTAAGATGGTAACTCGATGCTTCACTTTTTGAGAAGTAGTCTCCTTTCATCTTCATAGTAGCACAGAAACGGAATTTGAACTAGGTATGATCACGCACCCAAGGTGACTTCCAGTGAGAGGTAAAGCCATAATTTACATTCAGGCCAGTCTTACCCTAGAGTCCCTGCCCTTCTACCTCCTCGAGACTCCTTCCTATCAGCACATATGAGACAGAGAGTGGTGGGGGTTGGGGAGAGGAGGGAGCTGATGGGTATGTGCAGGGCATGACAGGAAGTAAAAGCTAGCAAGTGTAAGATTGTCCCCAGGTGCATTCTGAATAGAAGGCTGTGAAGGTGGATGGGGGCCAGATCCTAGAGGGCACTCAATGTCAGGATGACAGCCCAAGTCAGATAGCCCACAGTGGATGGGGGTTGAGGACCATTAAGGCCCTTTACGTACTCAGGTAAAAATGGCGGCCCAGAGTGGGCCAGGTGAAAGAACCCATTCTGGAGCACAGAGCTGAGAAAATGAAGAGTGCTGTGCACTTTCTGCATGACCTTTATGGTTAAATTGAAAGACTCCCCACCTTTTAGCAGGGAAGAGAAATGAACAACAGGTGCAAACACAGACGCGCATACAAGCAGCAACAGTAACCTCTGTAGCCACAGCCACAGTGGCTGCAGCAATTCACACAATTAAATAGAGAAGTCAGAAGAACCAGTACATAAAAATGCTGTAAATCTATTGAGATCCTTTTATCACAGGCACACAGAATTTTGCAATTTCAGGAGTCCCACAGACTTCTCGAAGATCTAATCTGCAGGCTTGGATCTCAAGTTTATTTATTTTGCTCTTGTCTCTCTTGTATATTAAGATGGATATTTGGCCCATTCATTTTTAGCTCTTTCCCCCAATATAAATACTTAAAGCTATAAATGTGCTTCTAAGTTCTGCTTTAGCTGCATTTCCCTGGTTTGGTATTTTCTTAATCACGCAGTTGTAAATATTTTCTTTTTATTTAAGTTTATTTATTTATTTTTAGTGAGAGAGAGAGGGAGAGAGAGGGAGAAGGGGAGGGGCAGAGAAAGAGGGAGAGAGAAAGGATCCCAAGCAGGCTCTGCACTGACAGTGTGCGGCTCAAATTCACTAACCATGAGATCATGACCTGAGCCAAAATCAAGAGTTGGACGCTTAACTGACTGAAGCCACCCAGGCACCCCATATCTATTTTCTAATTCCATTATGATTTCTTCCTTGAGCTTTTGGTTTGGTTATCTATTGCAGCATTGAAAAAGAAATAACTAGAAGCTTAAAATAATATCTTCTTTTCTCTCGTGATTTTATGGGTCATGAATTTGTGCAACTTTCAGCTGGATGATTCTTTTGCTCCCCTAAGAGCTGGCCCAGGTGACCGGTGATATTCAATTATTCAGATAGATGGGCTGGTCTGGAGGACAACCTCCCTCATGTGGTATCTTGGCAGGGATGGATAGGAGGTCAGCCTCTTGGCTGAGGCTTGACCTGGTCAAGAGGCTTGACCTGGATAGTGAACAAAGAAAACCACTAACCAAGATGGCCCACGTGAGAGTAATGCCCATGAGAAAAGTTTAAAAATACCTGACAGGGGAGCCTGGGTGGGTCGGTCGGTTAAGCATCCAACTCTTGATTTCAGCTCAGGTGGTGATCTCACAATTCGTGGGTTCATGAGATCCAGCTCCCATGTTGGGAGCAGATCCAGCTCCCATGTTGGGAGCAGAGCCTGCTTGGGATTCTCTCTCTCCTTGTCTCTCTGCCCCTCCTCCCTGACTCAAAATAAATAAATAAACATTATTTTTTTTTAAAAAGAGCTGGCCATGTGTGTGGTAAGGCAAAGATTTTTTTTCCCATGTACTCAAATATATTCAGGATTTTGACTGAGCAGTAGGGGTGACTAATGGCTTTGTTCTTCCTCAGAATCAGGTCACAGCAAGAGGGTTAGAAGATCTAGCTTATAGGAAGAAATGATGGAATTCCTGGAAGGTATGCCAAGAGAAGTTGTAGTCTCCCCCCTCTGGCAATTCTGAAAGAGAGCACAGCCAACTGTTTTGGTTAATAATCCGTACAAAATCTAGCCTAAATCATGGTGCTCATTCTAAATAATAATGGTGCCTCTGTTTAGGGGAGCTATGGATCCCTTCTGAGACAATGATGGATATTCCATTTATATGTTTTATCCGATTTAATCTCCTCGGCATTTTTGCATTTTTAGTTTTCATTATTATGCTTCCTTTGCCGGTGAAGGACTTAAAGTTCTGACAGGTTAAGTTACTCACACTGGGTCGTATGGCTGTTCAGTGGTAGAGCAGAGATGCAAGTCCAAGTTAGTTGGGGTTTGAGGATTCCAAGTATCAAAACCAACTCTGGCATCTCAGGCGAAATAGATAAGTATGTGTAGTAGTCGGGGCTCCCCAGAAACAATAGGAGATGTATGATGCATGAGAGAGGGTGGGAAATGGAAAGGGGCTCACGCAGTATGGAGGTGACAAGTCCCACAAGACACCGTCTGCAAGCTGGGGAACCAGAAAAGCCTACGGTGTGATCCCAGGATCCCCAGAAGAGTCATCTTTATAGAGACAGAAGGTAGATGATGGGTGATCGCTTAGGTCTAGGGGAGGGCAGCAGGGGGTCTGAAGTAGAAGAAAACTGAAGAAGAGGTGTCTGGGGGGCTCAGTCCGTTAAGCATCTGACTCTTGATTTCGGCTCAGGTCATGATCTCATGGCGGGTGGGTTCAAGCCCTGCGTCAGGCTCTACGCTGACAGTGCAGAGCCTACTTGGGATTCTCTCTCCCTCTCTCTGCCCCTCTCATGCTTCGCTTGCTCTTTCTCTCTCTCTCAAAATAAATAAATAAAATTAAAAAAATAAAGAGGATAGCTAAAAGGGACAGGGGTTCTCTGTGCAGTAATGAAAATATTCTAAACTTGATTGGGGTGATGGTTGCATAACTTTGTGAATATAGTAGAAACCACTGAGTGAGCTGTACGGTATGTGAGTTACAGCTCAATAAAGCTGTTACCAAAAAATTTTAACAGAGGGCATGCCTGCGTGGCTCAGTTGGTTAAGTGTCGGACTCTTGATTTCCATTCAGGTCATGATCCCAGCATCATAGGATCAAGTCCAAGTTGGGCTCCCTGCTGGGTGTGAAGCCTGCTTAAGATTCTCTCTTTCTCCCTCCATTCCTCTCCTGCTCATTCTCTTCTCTCTCTCTCTCTCTCTCTCTGTCAAAAATAAAAATAAAAAGATTTTTTTATTTTATTAAACATTTTTTAATGTTTATTTATTTTTGAGAGAGACAGAGACAGAGTGCAAGTGGGGGAGGGGCAGACAGAGCGGGAGTCACAGAGTCGGAAGCAGGGTCCAGGCTCTGAGCTGTCAGCACAGAGCCCAACGCGGGGCTCGAACCCACGAACTGCGAGATCATGATCTGAGCCAGACAGACACCCAATCGACTGAGCCACCCAGGCGCCCCCCAAAATAAAGTCTGGGAGGTCTGATGTCCAAGGGCAGGAGAGTTGGGTGTTCTAGCTCAAAAAGAGAAATCAAGAGACTTTGCCTTTCTTCTGCCTTTTTCTTCTCTTTGGGCCCTTAACAGGTTCGATGAAGCCCATCCCCATGTGTGAGGCAACTCTCTTCTCTTAGTCTCCCGAACCAAAGGCTAACCTCTTCTAGAAACACCCTCGCAGACACACCCAGAAATAACGTCTTATCAGCATCTAGGCAGGATCAGTCAAGCGAACGCATAAAATTATGTCCTAAAAGAAAATAAATAAACTGTACGTGGAGAAAAGTAGCCAATGAATGGCAGGGTTTAGGAACAGGTAAATTCTGTTGTTGATGTTGTTGAAGCTGCCCCGTCTGCGGTGCCTGGTCTGGCGGCCCTAGCAAAGGCCATGTGTTTGACCAGAACACTCGTGAATGAGGTACAACCGTGTTTCTTAAACCGCCACCACGTGGTTCTCTTCTGGTTACCTTTGGTTATTGATTTCTAACTTAATAGCCTCGTGGCTAGAGACTGTGGTGTGTGACTTAGTCATTTGAAATTCATGGGGCTTGTCTTTTAGCCCGGGACGTGTTGCACGACGTGGGTAAATATTCTTTGTGTGCGTCACAGGAAGGTGAATTCTATAGTCATGGTTCCATGATCCTTATACATCTGTGGGGCCAAGCGGGGGGCTCGAGAGAGGCTGTTTTCCCGGTGGTTCCCCGGTGGTTGTGATGGGTGACACTTCTAGCTCACCTGCGCACTGAGGGTGTGTAAGGGTAGGGCTTACCTGTAGCCTTAAGAAATAACAGCTTTGTTTTAACACTATAGGTTAAGAGATAACAGCCTTATCCTATCAGTCAAAGGATGGATTAGCGCCTGATTGGATTGGGGCAAGGGCCTGTTTGAACTGTTTCTCCCTGGGAACTATTCCTTTGTTCTGTTCCCAGGTGATAATAAGACGATGTGGTCGGCTATAAAAACTCTGTACCCCAGCTGTTCGAGACCGCACTCTGGTCAAGAGCTCCGGTCCCGATCGATCGGTTTGCCTTACCTCTCATGACAATAAACTTTGTTGTGACTGTCACTGGTGCCCGTAGCATTCTGTTTCAGGAGTCGTGTGGATGCAACAGGTGCAGCCAGTTGGGAGCCTCACGTGGTGGCAGGGGCCTCCTGCTGGACTCCCTACCTTTGATGGCACCAGGCTTCGCTTCCAGCTCTCTTCCCGCTCCCAAAGTTGCAGGAGTGGATGCCCCAGTTCACCTGCTTTACTCTCAAGGTGAAGACCGCGCCGGGCTCAGCACACCCTGCCCCCACCTGCAAGTGCCCGACTTCAACCAGCCTCTCGTGCACATCTTCCAGAGCTTCGGCTAGCTTGTGGATGCACGTCAAGGGATTCCTTAAAAAGTCTCTCATTCGGGACGTAAGACACTAAAAATACAAAGGGAGAAGGGCCACGCCAAGTACAAAAGCAGAACGACCCACAATCTGCAACCATCTGCCCAGAAAAACAACCCCTTACCTACAGAAATCAGCCAAGGTAGCCAGCCTGCTGCAAGAGGGAAAACCACTTTCTCCACCGACAATCCGGGAAGGCAGGCAACAATCTCTGTAACGAGCAGCCCAAAGGGGCCAGCGCCTCATTAATAACTGACCCTTTTCCCGTCCTTCCTTCCGATTTAGGCCCAGCACACCCCAGAAAGCTAAACAGGCGCCTGTCACCCATCACAGGAGACACCCCGCTTCTAGGCAGCAACCTGAAGCTTCCCCGGGCAGATAGCCTCCATCAGGGCGCCCCCGGAGCCTTCTCTTTCCTCCACTACGAAGCTTTCCCTCTCCTCCACCCACCTCTGCGGCTCTTTCAAGACAGGGTGATGGTGGCCGACTCCCCCGTCATGGCCGCCTCAGAGTAAACAGCCTTGGCTTCTCCCATTTGGGTAGACTTGGTTTATTTCGTTTAGTTATTTGGATTGTTTTAACCATCACTTTCAGTTGTTCCTTAGCCTGTAATGTGGTCTGGTACTTGTCAATTGGTGGGTCTGTTTTGTTCCTTTCTCACAAATTTCCAGAATACAGACTTGGCCCTCAACACGGACTCAGCAATGCTCCCTTGTCCACTTCCCTTCCCTACCCGAGCCTCACACCGACAGGCTTCTCTGCTGCCTCGGTTCTTCACACGGTGGCCAGAAAGATGCTTCCAGAATGCAATTCCGCTCACCTTACTACCCGGATCCACCACTACCTTCAACCCCTCCTGTGGTCTATTCAGGAGATAATCGCTAAGATCCCAGTTCATTGTGTTGGGTGTATTACTCTCAAATTAATTCCTCATGAGAATGGGGGGGATACTCAGATATGGTGAAATTAACAGAATTCTCTTGTCATTCCATGTAACAACTTGTGGTTAATGTCTGTACCAGGAATGCAGCGCCACGTAAAGGGCTGGAATTCGGACCTGCATTCCTGGCTCTCGGTCTGACTTCACTGTGCCAGAAGAAAGATGTTGCGTAACAGAAAGATGTTCTGTAACACAAACCAGACCTTTGTGGGGAGGTGGCCTATCCGTGGGCATCGCTCGTGCACCTGAGGACAAAGCAGGCATGAAGGTTCTGCCTATAAAGGAAATAACTAGGTGGAACCCAAAACCTCTGTGACAGTTATAATAGGGGGGGAGGAAAGAGAAGGGGGGGGCGGGGAGGGACGACCTTGAACTTTGCAAAAATTTCTTTCTGCTCTTGGAGCATGCCGGAGCACCTGTCCTATCAAGCCACTGCTAGAAGCCTTCTGGGTCACTTGGCTCTGATTTGAACAGGACTGAGGTCAGGAAAACCCTTCCTGAAAAGTGACATTTAGACTGAGACCTGCAGGAAGGATCTCAGAAACAAAAATCCTCGCTCAGAATTTCAGCTGCGCTGGCTACGGATGGCTGCAGGAATCTGGAATCATAGATAGAAGCCTTTTACAAGCAAGGGGTTAATTCAGCATCCTAAATCTAGTATGCATTAGTCAAATAAAGTTCTGTGGGGGAAAGGGGGTGGGGGGACCGTGTACCTCTCTCATTGATGGTTGTCATACTGATAAAGTCCTTATCAGAGAGGAAGGTTTTCAAGACTGTAATTCATTTTCACCCATTGGTTTACTTTGAGTTTGCCAGAAAAATCATTGTTTTTTTTTTTTAATTTTTTTTAACATTTTATTTATTTTTGAGAGACAGAGAGAGAGAGAGCATGAGCAGGGGAGGGGCAGAGAGAGAGGGAGACACATTATCTGAAGCTGGCTCCAGGCTCTGAGAGGTCAGCACAGAGCCCGACGCAGAGCTCAGACCCACTAACCGTGAGATCCTGACCTGAGCCGAAGTTGGACACCCAACTAACTGAGCCACCCAGGTGCCCCCAGAAAAATCATTGTTAACTAAGCATCAGATTCCATTTAAATCAAAATAATTCCTATTTACATAATTTAAAGAAGGTCTTTGGAGAAGTGGGAAATAGGCTTTGCTGAAGTATTAGCTCCTGCCCAGCTCAGCTCGGAGCAAACACTGTCTCCTTAATCCAGGCACAGCCCTGCAGGGATGTCCAGGACTCCAGACCCACTTCCTAAGAAAGAAACAGGCTGTTAACAGTCCAAGTCGTATGCCCCTCCTTACTGTAGTAAGTTGATTCATTCCTTTGTCTGACGTAATTAAACTGAACTTTGGAAAGTCACTCCTATTCTATTACCAGCAGTGGGACAGAACAAAGACAAGAAAATAATGTCTTAGGCTTCTTCTCGGTTTTTCACTTTACGTTCTACCAGATTCTCAAATTTCCAACAATTGACTAGGCTCTCAAATTAGAGGCGTGTAAACAATACTACTTTATACAAAAGCATAGCATCCCGTCATTTGGGGATACAGTGTGGCCAATGGCCATACGTGGGTTTCCAGCATAGATTGTGCCAAAACGCTGTACGTGTGGCCTGGTCTATAGACTATGCGACAGATAGATGATAGATAGATGATAGATAGATAGATAGATAGATAGATGGATAATGTAACTGGGGCCCAAGGATATAAGAACACCTAGCTGCAGGAATCCCAAAGAGATCAGGTTCGGCCACTTTCCGCTGACAAAATCCAAAGGCAGAGAGACGTTTGCTGGCGACACAGAAAGGAATTTATTTCAGGGACGCCAACACTGGAAAGACAGCTGACTAACATCTCAGGGGTTGTCTCCAAAGTACCGAAAACACTTCCAGGTTTATACAAGGGAAATGTGGGACAAGGGTCGGTGGGTACATGCAGCTGGACAGCCAAGGTCAGGTGGATCATTATCTTGAGGTCAATCACGTGGGGCTTGCAGGCTCAGGGCAGTTCCCTGTGGCTTGAGGGGGTAATTTCGGTTTCCATCAAGGGATGCTTTGCCCGCTGGGTCCTTTGCCCGAGTTAAGAAATGACGAGAGAAAAGAGCTCTAAAAGTCTGATATATAAGGGAAACCATTTTAGATTTCTTTCTAAATCAGCGTGACCGTACGTAAACTTTGTTCAAACCCAGAGCCTGGTTTATGATCCACCCCCCCCACGGACTGTACACCTGCTTTGTGAATGAGCAGCCGAAAGGACAACCATCTTGTTCTAGAGATATCCATCGGGGCTCCTGCTTTCTGCATTCCTTGATGTTAAAACTCACAATTCCTGCCTATATGCTAATCTATAATCTTTTGAGCTGTTACAAGATGTAAAAAAAGCACATACCTCTGTAAAATCTGTTCGTTCTCCGAAGCATTTTCTTCCCCGTAAAGAGCATGGTTCCCGGACAGCCGTCCCAACTTGGGCTCAGAGAAAACTCTCTTTCTTTCTTTTAGCAATTCTAAAAGTTCTGTTCATTTTGAATCAGCAAAGATAAGCTGGAAGGAAGAACTTAGAAGAATAGACTGAGGTCAAAATGGAGGTAGGTGAAGCACTCTTTCAAATACACAGATGATAAATAGATACGCAGACAGACAGAGCCATTGACCATCAGTATGGCCACTGAGTCTCCCAACACCACTGAGGTAGATGCTGTGCTTCCCATATCACATCTGAGGCCCAGAGAGGGTCAGCCCCCAGCTGAGGTCACACAACGACTGAGTTGACAGAGACAAGATCTGACCCGGGATCTAATCTATGCTGTCTGGCCGCCTATCAAAATACATCTGAAATAGAACAAAGCTTTTAATACCGCTGGTTCCTGCCGAATTGAATTACATTCTAGTGTACCACTGATGGAAATTACGGTTGTAGGGGCGCCTGGGTGACTCAGTTGGTTAAGCATCCGACTTTGACTCAGGTCGTGATCTCGCAGTTCACAGGTTCGAGCCCCACATCGGGCTCTGTGCTGACAGCTCGGAGCCTGGAGCCTCCTTCGGATTCTGTGTCTCCCTCTCTCTCTCCCCCTCCCCCACTCAGGCTCTGTCTCTCTCTCTCTCCCTCTCAAAAATAAGCAAACATAAAAAAAAAAAAAGGAAAATATCCAGTTGTAGAAAAACAAAAATAAATCAAAGTTCTGCCTACTGTACAGATGGCCACCAACTTACAATGGGTCTACTCACAACTCTATGACTTTGTGATGGTGTGAAAGGGATGTGTGTTCAGGAAGAACCCGATTTCGCAGTTTGAATCTTGATCTTTTCCAGGCTAGCGATGTGCACATACTCTCTCATGATGCTGCTTCAAAATTACCCGACATAATTCAACACTTTATTATAAGTTTTATGTCAGATAATTTTGCCCAACTTTGGGCTAACATTAAGCATTCTCATTTAAGCGTGTCTAAGACAGGCTCAGCTAAGCCACGACGTTAGGTAGGTAGGCGTAGGAATGCATTTTTGACTTATATTTTTTCAAGTTGTGATGGGTTTATCGGGATGTGTCCCCGTCGTTAAGTTGAGGAAGATCTATATATGGGTCCAAATGTGGCTGCTTTTCACCTCTTTCTCTTAAGGTTGAGTTCGAAAATTAAGTTTTCACAGGTTTCCAGTCCCAAACTTGGCAGCTTAGCCTGTTAAGTTAAACAAAGAAGCCACTAGATTGCAGGGGCTCTAATACCCTGGCGGCTTAGGTAGCAAAACAAAATTTAAACCTGGAAATGCCTCAAATGTATAAAATAGAAGCCTAAGGATGACCAGTCACAAACAGCCAACCATGCTTTAAGTGATAGGCAATCAACAAATTCCCGTCTTTGCTCCCACACCCTCTCTCCCCTGGGGCCTGTGGGTCGGGGAGGGAGAGGGTGGTGGGGGACACATTACAGCTTCCAGTTTAGCACTGCCCAATCCAGAGTTCTGCTCAGATAAACTCAACATTTTTAATATCCCTCCATGTATCTGTTAACAGGACCCGAAGATATTTGTTAAATGGTTAAAGAAGACAAGTGAGGTGATACAAACGTTAACACTTTATCAAGAGGACAGTCTGTCTCCATCAAGGGGAACTGGGAAATGAGGCAGATGTCAGAAAGCTTTTATAGCATAAAGAATAAGGAATAAGAAATAAGGAAGTAAAGCGCAGAGCCCAGAGTTGGCTTGGTGTTTGGGGATTGGCCGACTGGGTACATTGCATTTCTGGGCAAGCAGGGCATTTACAGGAACCTGGAAGTTATCTGTTTGGGTTTGCCAAACACATGGTCTCTGGGCAAGAGAAGCTCTTTCCGGTCGAGAATTGACTTCGACGATACCAAAAGCCGCAGAGTTTAGTGACCACTTTGGCCCTCCAGGCCAGGGCGATGGTGGTTCCGGGGGCCTTGTATGACCTTCTTCCTTGAGGGCCGTGCTGAAAAAGGCTGAGAGCACTGCTGGGGTTCAGCCTCTGTATCTGTATCTCTCCTGACTTTTTCCAGGTTGCTCCTGAAATTCCCGCATTTCCTGGTAAGCCTGATGCTACTACAAAGTAACTATTTTATGAAAGGTGTCCTCTAGCAAGATGGGGATTTTTTTTCGTAAAATTTATGGTTTAATGACATCATAACAAATGTTATTGCTCCTTCTGCAAACTGTGCGTGGCTTTCACTCAGCAAATATCTACCGAGCCCCTACTACCTGCTGAGTGAATGGTGTAAGGGAGAACCAAGAATGTGTATCACTCAGAGGCCTGCGTGTTCGCCCTCGCTATGTTATACCACTGGGGAAAACGGGGCATCTGATTCAGGTAGATCTAGAATGTTCTTACGAATATGATAAATTACGTAACGGGGCCAAGTCCTCATGATACAGGAAAAGAGAAGCAATGACTTGGTCAAGCGAACACAAAAGCAAAACTTCTCATCTTAGACCCACGATAGTGACCCAAAGCAGAGAGCCTAAAATTAACATCTAGTTTATCAGTAATCATAAGTGATGTTCTAGGACTGAATGTCACTAACAAGGATGTCGAGTTCTTATTGTGAGAGAGAGAGAAGGATATTCAAATGTCATTTCAATTGAAATAAGCCCATGTTCTTTAAACTATTCAATATCAGCATTAAATATGGTGCAAAACTATTCATATTATTCTAACTTTGGTCTATATAATTCCTCTAAGTTCTAAAGCACCAACTTTTTTTAAATGGACATTAGCATGGAACGCTAGCATGAGACAGTATTTATAGGCTCAGATTTTTCCCATCTATGCTTAGTTATAATGTTGCTTTATGAACAAAATCAGTTAAAGAGTTGAGAATTTGAAAGGGAGACGTGGAAAATTAATTTTTTATTTTATCGAAGAGAGTGCATTAAATGTCTTTTTAAGGCTACTCCAGAGTCTCCATAAACATGGTAAATAGTGAAGAATTCAAATTTACAATGGCCGTAAAAGCTTTATCAACCAAATTGTTTTATCACGTCAAAAACGTCTAAAAAAAAAAAAATAAGATGTCTAAAAAATACCTAAATAAAATCGGAAAATACAGGTTCTCAGTCAAAGCTGTTTGTTAAAAGAATAAACTTTAAACTCTCTGGAGTTGACCTTATTTCCAGTAGCATTCCCGTCTCTGGAAGATGCCTCCTTCCCTTTACTCCTTTCCAGAAGCCCATTGGCTGGTTTGACACGTTCACATTCCCAAAGCAGATCTACTATGAGAGACTGGCGAATCAACAGTGGGCTACCATCACAGACTCAGCGACACCCACCAATTCCACGGGCCCCGAAGGCTGGGGTGCCAGGCTGGGGGCCACCGGGACGTCACCTTCTGGGTGGCGAAACCTCTGCTTGTGCAATCCCAGCCAGGCCCATCGAGCAAAGCGCAGCGTATAGATTCTTCTACGTTCTGTTTATCTCATGGGTCTCTGATGGGTCCGGTGACTCATCCCCAGCCCTGTCAGAACTTTCTACGTCTTGATAACATCTGGATGACTAATGCCTACGACACCTGGCGAGCTCCGAGAAGGCACTGTTTGTTCAGAGCACACTCATTCCAATAGAATCCAGAAGTTGGTGGTGACCACTGGCAGCTATGTCCCCATGGACCCTAAACCAGAGGAGTCGGTCTAGTCTCACTCGTTGGCTCTGATGAATCCAAGTCAGTGCCTCCCGGGACTGGAGGTCAAGGCGTATGATAGTCACCCACCCAGAAGATAGCATGATCTTTGGAGTGTGACCGGCTGGCACAGGGCAGCTCGTGACCCCCCCTCCTCCCATCGAGATTCATTTTAAATCACCTTTGTTCCAGCCATCAAAGGGAATATTTACTGTTATTGTACTGACTCCTCTTACCGTACACAAGGCCACACCTAAAACACACAGGCTGTCAAAGCACACAAAGGGGCCATTGTGCAAACATGAGCCAGTGAACTAGACGGGGTAATAAACATACGATTAGCAGCTGTGCTCCGGGGCCCCTGCAACTTACCTTAGTGTGTGTGTGTGTGTGTGTGTGTGTGGCCATTGGGCTTGTACTGTATTTATTTCAAAAGCTGCAACTTCCTCATGATCATAATTAAATATCTGGGCATTTGCTCTGCATTAAAATAATCCAGCTGCGAATAAACATCATACTGGGGAGGGAATCCCGGGCTAAGGTGGAAAGTTGCGGGTCTGGTCCTTGGTTCATGCTGGGAGACCTCAGAAACACACCATCCCCTTCAGGACCTTGAAAAATGAGATCAGAATACAGCAGAGCAGTTCTCAAGGTGTGGCCTAGGAACCCCGGGGGGGGGGGGGGGGGGTCCCTGAGCCACTTTCTGGGGCCCTGTGGGGTCAGAAGTCGTTTCATAAGAGTCATTTGCCTTGTCCACTCTTGCTCCACGGTGCACACGGAGTGTTCCAGAGGCTTTATGCCGTGTGATACGACGGATTGACTTCAGAGGCAGATGTGAGAATCCGACTGCCTTCTGTCAAGCCAGGCATTAAGATTTACAAAAATGTAAAGCAATGCCAGGCTCCACACTAATTGTCTGTTGTTTTACAACATCGTTCCCCTTTCATTAAAAAAAAAAAAAATGTTATTCATGTGAACATGTAATAGTTTCATTGTAATTATTTTTAAATAAATATTTTAAACACTATTCACTTCTGATTTCCAATACGGTAAAAATTGGTAGAAACCACAGACCCAAGACACATTAACAATGTAAGGAATCCTGAGACCAAAATGCTTGGCAATCACTGCCCTACGTCATTTTTAGGGTCCTTTGCCATTCTGTAATTTGGTTCCCCCTCGCCTTGTTCTTGGTTTTTTTCCCCCTTTTTCCCCATCATGCACTTATTTCCATTTTAATTACTGAGTAGTTATTTTTTCTAATGTTCATTTATTTTTGAGAGAGACTGGGAGCAGGGGAGGGGCAGAGAGAGAAAGGGGGGACCGAGGATCCAAAGCGGGTTCTGCACTGACAGCAACGAGCCTGATGCGGAGCTTGAACTCATGAACCGCGAGATCATGACCTGAGCTGAAGTCCGACGCTCAACCGACTGAGCCCCCCGGGCGCCCCAGAATACTTAGTTATTATGCTTATCACCTATCATGCATGTTCCCCCACGTTCGTGTAAACTCCAGGAGGGCTGACGTATGTGTCCTTTTGTGTGTTAATGTACACCAGGCTGCCCAGAACGGCAGGTGCTTGGTGAATACTGGCGGATGGGTAGCGGGGAGAGAGGAAGGTGTGTAGCTCTCCTGCTATCTGAATAATCGACAGACCAAGGTGTTCTACCTCTGTTTTATGGGAGAAACGGATGCATTGGAAATGAAGGGCCCTGCAAGATCGCGTGGTAGGGGGCAAAGCCGGAACTCCCCGTCACAGCTGTCTTAGTCACATGACTCTATCATCCAACCCCCGTAAGGCAGTGCCTTTTCCCGTAGATCCCAAGGGCATTCAAGCCCGCCGGAACTGGAATATGTAGACAGCCAACGTCCAGGTGACCCCGAAAGGGGCGGGGACAGCCCTTCCCCAGTGCACAAGTTCCTCAGAGGCCTTCGCAGGGTCTGAGCAGGAAACTCAGACCCACGCAGGTGGTGCAGGAGCCCCGAGTCTGTGAGCAGACACAGGCTTTGGAATCCATTGAAAGCCTTCCGAGTTCACCCTGGTGGCACAGGTCAGGCCCCGTTTACCAGGCCTGGAACATTCCAGCTACGTCAGGTGTGCCTCTGAAGGCCACCCATCACTTTTGCTCCTGATAAGTCCATGATTAAGTAACCACAACCACAGACCAGGCCGTGCTGCCTCTTCTGGAAATCTCTGGGAATGAAGAGATTCGATCAGCCAGCCAGGCACCCCACTGAGTTCACCTCTCTGTCAGCCTCCCCCGCCTGGGAATGACCCCCTACCAACTCCTCTGAAAGGTGATTCCTTCGTCCGTGAACACTCAGGGCCTAGGTGAAAGGACAATCTTCCGGGCCCTAAGGAAGCTTACGGTCTCTGGGAAGAAACTCTGGCGAAACTGTCACCGCCCAGGAGGTAAGACCCAGGGGTGACCTCGGACAGCCAGTGAGGCTACTGTAAGGACCAGGTGCGAAATAGGGCCTGGTCCTCGGTGGGCACCCAGTGCGTTTAAGTCACGCTTGCCCTAGTCCATTTGAGTCACTGTAACAACTGGGTGTTGCAGCACAGACTGGGTGCCTTATAAACAACAGAAACTTATTCCTCACAGTTCTGGAGGCTGGGATGCCCAAGACCAAGATGCTGGCAGGGTCAAGGTCGGGTGAGAGCCCAGCTCCTGGTGCATAACTGGCTGGCTTCTCACTGTGTCCCCAACAGGGCAAGGGACAAGAGAGCTTTCTCCAGCTGCCTTTCTAAGGGCACCAGTCCCGTTCATGAGGGCTCTGTGCTTGTGACCCAGTCATTTCCCAAAGACCCCACCTCCAAATACCCTCACGTTGGGGTTAGATTTCAATACATGCATTTGGAAGCCGCACAAACATTCAGACCGTAGCGATGATCGTTACAACAGGCCAATAAATCTCTGTTTTTTTTTTTTCTCCTCAATCCCTTGCCTTCCTCTTGGCTGGACCTTGAGGCTCACGGTGAGGCTGGTGGGGGTGTGGGAGGCCAAGCTGGCCACGCACATGAAAGCCACACCAAGCTGTTTAGATTTTCACAGCACGGACGCACCGAATGCTTTTGAGCAGGGGAATAACCTAATCAGAGCAATACATCGGGAAGCCTATCTGCCTGGTCAGTGTAGTATTGATTGAGAGGAAGCTACCAGAAGGAGAACGTCTGATTGGAAAGTGACGACCTGACCCTATTGTGCCGTCCCTCTCAGATTCGTGAAGACAGAAAGAAGAGATTGATTGCTAGAGAAATTGAAGAGCCAGAATACACGGGCCCTGGTTCCAGGTTGACTTGGGTTGGGCAAGAGAGAGTAGAGTCTGTGAGGATTGCCCCTGGTCCACCAGGACATAACCTGGGAGGAGGGGCACATTTCAGGGACGGATGCCCTGGAGACTTCTGCTTCTCCTGCAGGTATCCGTTCTTAGCACCGACTCATCTAGCTAAAGACTACACTTCCCAGCCTCCCTTGCCGCCGGACGAAGTCATGTGACTAAGTCCAGACCAATAAGAATGAGCAGGACCACCATGTGCCATTCTGAATAGTGACCTTAAAGGGAAGTCCCTTCCTTTCTTTGCCGGGGAGGAACAGGGAGGCAGTAGTGAGCCATCTTCAGTCAGGGGACAAAGGGCAGAACGAGATGGGAGGGGCCTAGGTCCCAAGGTCACTGAGCCACCAAACCAGCCTCAGACCACCTTCCCCAGGTGTTATACTAGGGAACGATCAAATTCTCTGTCACTTAAGCCCCTGTATTTTTGGAATCTTGTCACTGACATATATGTGCAAGTGTCATTCTGCACGCGGGGAGACCCGTTTGCTTTTGTTGTATTTTAAGTGACTGGGAGGTTGAGGGACTGTGTCTCTGCACCGAGGGCTCTCAGAGCCACTGGCCCTCTGTCCTCAGGCTCTGCACTGACTCGTGGCATGGAAAGCCACCCGTGAAGCATCCCCGCCCGGGGACAGAGGCCACTGTCTGTGTGCAGACAGGTCTGCGGCATGCATCTGGACAGTAACGGACCCTTCACATCTGCTCTGGTGGGACCCAGCCAGGAAACACACCCAACTGAGTGAAGGCCTCGGGGTCACCAGGATTTCATAAAAACCAGTTGTGTGGGTGTGACCTGCCAGGCTGGTTGGAGAAGCAGATAAGGCGAATGTGACAGATGTCACCCGTTCCAAAGCGGGATATTTCACACAGAGTCGTGTATCTTCGAGGGTACTTCTACAAAAAGAGCTAACCAGGCGTCAGTGACTGTCACCCAGAGGAAGAGTCCTAGTGACATGCTTTGCATTAGTCACTATTTGTTCAACGGCTTGCTTAGCAAGGTTATAGGTTACCAGAGCAGTTAGTAATGAAAGATACTTTGGATAAGAAAACTCAGGAGTCATAAAGATCGGAGACACTGTGATGCACTGAATGTAGCCAGATTCATTCATTCGCTCACTCATTCATTCATTCATTCATTCACTGAGGGGATATTCATCCACAGCTAGAACATGCCAGATGCTGCTAAAGGTGCTGGGACACGGCAATGAACAAGGTAGACAAGCGTTCTGCTCTCTCTGAGCTTGCGTTTTAGTACGCTGGGGAAAGACAACAAAATCAAATGAACAGATAAATTAACAGGATAGCACGGTAATTTTGTAGCGGTAAATGCAAGGAAGAGCGTTATCGGCATGCGGTGATAGTGACTGGAAGGTGAGGCATCTCCTGACCAAAGGTCAGAAGGGACTACCTTGAATGACATTTATCCTAGAGGATGAGAAAGAGCAGCCTCGCAGAGACAGGGGAAGGAGCGGTCCACAGAGCAGCAAGTGCAAAGGCCCTGAGGTAGGAGCACATTCGGGCATTCCGGGCGAAGATGGGAGCTTGTGTGCTGGAGCGTGAGGAGCAAGGAGAGGATGATGGGATGGGAGACGAGGCAGGGCAGGTCTTCCAGGGGCTGGAAGGAGTGGGATTCTATTCTACGTGGAATAGAATCCTCTATTTGGAGGATTCTGAGGAGAGCAGTGGCATCACAGGATTTATTTTCTGAAAGACTGTGTTGGCTGCCGCGTGGAGGGTGGATAGTAGGAAGTCTGGAGCAGAGGGGTGCCTGACAGTTAGGAGACGGATGCATCGTCAAGGTGAGTGACATGGCGACAAGGGTATGGAAGCAGAAAGAGCAAGGAGCGATCGGATTTGAAAGATGTTCTGGAAATAGAGTTCACAGGACTTGGCTGATGTCCTAGGGGCTGAGGGAAGAGACTGGAAACCAAGGATGACTCCCAGGGCCTCTGAGTGCCTGCTGGATCCCGAGATGTGAAACCCTTTTCGGGTCCAAGCCACCTTCCTCACCTATGTGTTACCCCCACTGTGGTCCCCTGTCCGGCTCCCCTGCTTCCACGACTCTGGTCCCCACGGTCTACGCTGGATCGTGTTGCACAACACTCTCACTGCTAACAGATGGGCTGCGAGGAAAGCCCAGTGTCTCATGCACGGCAAGCAGACAGGCAGACAGGTGCTCCCCGTGTGGGACCGTCCTTGTGTGGCAGAACGCGGACGTGGCTTCTGCCCAGGGAGGGGCTGAGGGCGCCAGGCGGAGAAGTCTGCATTGAAGAAATAATACCCAGGCAGAAACCCCATCTCAAGAGACCAGAAGTGAGGGAACGAGGAGGTCCCGATGCTCGGGAGCCCGCCGTGGCTCTGGGCTGGCCGAGACTCAGTCCGCCCCCTGCCAGACCACGGGGCTGGTGGTTGGTGGACTGTGATCCCAGTCCAGAGGTCCACAGGACCAGCCCAGTTTTCTTACCAACTCCAGAATGGGTATTGGATCAGATCCAAAGTCAAGGGGCCCCAGAGAACCCAGCCAGAAGCTAGGAAAGAACAGGAGCGGGAGGGCCAAAGATGACCTTCTGGTTCCTTCTAATCTTCTGGTCATCAACCACTTCACACTATGGTTAACAAGTAATTGCCCTGCATCCACAAGTTCTTAGCCTTTTATCTTTATAAATATTTTTCCCCCCACCTGAGTTGTAAACGGTGACTCAGCCCTCAGATTGTACTTAACATCGCCACACGTAACTGCCACCTTGAAGTGCACATCGCCCTCACTGGCTGCGATGTCCCCCACCGTGGTTTCATTAATCCCTTCCTCTCGCCTTCTTGTAGAGAATGTCAAAGACCCAAGTCACCACCTAATTCAACTTTTGATTCCTTCCTGCATTTTTAATTCACTCAAAACTTTCTTACTCGGGCAAAGATCCCTCGCTTTCTTTCTTTCTTTTTGAAGTGTCTGGTTCCGTTTATACGAAATTTCCA
Organism: Panthera uncia; assembly: GCF_023721935.1. Classification (NCBI taxonomy): domain Eukaryota; kingdom Metazoa; phylum Chordata; class Mammalia; order Carnivora; family Felidae; genus Panthera; species Panthera uncia. The sequence goes on along the minus strand of NC_064810.1, from coordinate 6,500,010 downwards.
GAACAGGCAAATCCATGGGGACAGAAGGGATCCCTTGCTTTCTGAGAAAGCTTTGAGTCTTGACTTCCATCCCTCATGCCCATTTCCTGGCCCTCCTCTCAGGGTCACTGCTCCCAAGGAGGTTGTCTGAGTTTCCTGTAGCTGCTATAACAGATCACTGCAAACTCATGGCTTAGAGCAACGGAAATTTACTCTCTCACAATCTGGAGGCCACAGGTTCAAAGTCAAGGTCGGCAGGGCCGGGCCCCTCTGAGGCTCTGGGTGAGGGTCCTTCTTTGCCTCCTCCTTCCTGGTCGCTCCAGGTGGTCCTTAGCTCTGCCTTGGTCTGCACATGACCGTCTTCTCTTCTCCCTGTGTCCCCCCTGGACATTTGTCATCAATTTAGGGCTTGCCGGGGGTAACCCAGGATGATTTCATCTTGCGGATCTCCACTTACTACCTTCTGCAAAAACATTTTATCCAAACAAGGTCCCATTCGTGAGGCTGCAAGGGTTAGGAAGTAGACATCTTTTGGGGGGAGGGAGCTACCTTTCAACCCACTTCAGGAACCCAGCTGTCATCCCTGGGGGAGAGTTACTGCAAAGGCCGAGAGAAGGGGAGCCCACCCACATGAAGGTGAAACAGAAGCTGAAAGGTGGGTGAGGCTCCCTTGCTGGCCATGTGGCTGCAGTGACTGAGACGTGTTTCAGCCAAGTTTCATACACAGCCCACCACGGGGCTTCGGGCTGCTCTCAGATGACGGAACTGACTGATAGGACAGCCTCAAATACCAAAGGTCAAGCTGTACCTTGTTCAGCAAAGAATAAGGAAGTCAATGTCATTGTTCGTCATTGGCAGTCAAGTCCACACAAAGAGCAGATGCCTGGTGTGGGCCCTCAGCTTAGCCAGCTGGAGGGGGGTGGAGGGGGGTGGCAAGACGCTGGCCAGGCTGAGTCACAGTTTCCTCACTGGTTCACCAGGGACTCGGGGCTAACAGGGCGTGTTCTGCTTATCACAGGGCAGGGGCAGGGCAGCTGATGTCTGCGAAACAGTCTGCAAAGTGTGAAGGGTTAGACCCACACAAGCGGCGTGCCCTTCTGTTTGCGTCAGGGGAAAAACACTCTTCAGTGAAAATTTCAAAAGATTTCAGTCTTGCATCCCTTAGAAGTTCATCCTGTGACTTTGGGCAAGTCACTTGAAGTGGAGATAGGAATGCGATCCAAAATAAGGAATGTCATAGAAGGCAAGTCTAGGAAAGGTACAGAGTACTACATAAATGCCAGATGCTACCATGATTACGGTTTTTCCTACTTCAGCGAAGACTTATAAAAGACATTGCATAATGTAGTTACATCTTTTTATGGATAAAACCTTTAACATATGCGTCCATACTTACTATCCAACATTCTACATGTTCGCTGGAAAGGCGATAAAAATTCACCCATGAGCTCATTAGCGTCATTGACCCAACAGATATGTGTTGAGTCTTATGTATCAGGAATTGTTCTGAGCTTTGCAGAAAAGTAGTGAACAAAACGGATACAGTCCCTGCCCTAATGGAGCAGAACTTGGGCTGGAGAGATAGAGAATGAATTGGGGGGGAAAAAAAAAAGATGTAAAGAATATTCAATAATGATATGTACTCAAGAAAAAAAAAACCATGCGGGTCTGATGGGAGTGGTTGAAATGTTGGTGGGGTAGCCAGGGAAGGTCACAGCACAGGTGACTATTTAGGGAAAATCAGAGGCAGTAAGGGAAAGAACTCTCCCAGGAGAAGAAGGAGCCTGCCTGGCATCTGGGGGAGGCCAGAGGCTGGTGCCCGGCAGGGGTGCAGGATGGAGGACAGAGGACGGATCACGGACATGGAAGGAGGCCAGGTCACAAGGCATTGAGGGGCCTGGCGGGCTCTTGAGCTTTTCGTCCAAGCCACATGGGCCATTGGATGGTTTCTGCTGGGGAAGGACAGGATGACAGATGTTTCAACAGCATACCTGTGAGAATAGACATCTAGAAGTCTTTAGAAATAAGCATAAGTATTTCAATTCACAAGTTATACTGCAAGTCATTGAAAATTGTCAAATGATGTCATTATATCTTAATAAAACTGAATGGAATAAGTGATAAGTAGATGCTAGATGCTAGCTAGCTAGATAGATGTAGAATGGTTGTTTTTCCTAGACTATAGCAAATGGTTCTTGCAGAGAAACAGTCTACTCATTTTGCTATACAAATGCCAAAGTACAGGGTGAAAATAAAGAAACAGGAAGGCACCACTCACCACATTTAGTCAACAATCTTCTTGCTCCCCAAGCTCAAACTAGCGGCGCCCAAGCTGAGAAGGAGACGGGTTTCCCTGGTCTCCCTCCCACAGCGCTGCGGAAGGCCAGGTGGGCGGTCAGGTGAAACCCAGCCTGATCCTGCCTGACGTGACTTTGTGTCTTCCTCCCCTGCTCAGGCTGGTCCAGGAAGAGAACATGAGACGTTAGCCCACTCTGGGGGCAGAAGATGCCATAAATTTCTTTTTTATTTTTATTTATTTATTTTTGGAGGTTAGTGTGGATATTTATCATTTTCACATGAATAGGATCATACTGTCCAGATTATTTAGCCAATCGCCTTCTTCACTTGGCTGTATGTCTTGGAAATCTTTCTACCAAAACCAAAATCAACCTTGTTTTTTTCCTGGAATTCTTTTTTTTTTTTTTT
>NC_064810.1:6495587-6497225 GCF_023721935.1 Panthera uncia | reverse complement strand
GGAATTCTTTTTTTTTTTTTTTGTATTTTTATTTTATTTTTTTAATTTACATCCAAGTTAGTCAGCATATAGTGCAACAATGATTTCAGGAGTAGATTCCTTAAGCCCTTTACCCATTTAGTCCATCCCCCCTCCCACAACCCCTCCAGTAACCCTGTTTGTTCTTCATATTTAAGAGTCTCTTATGTTTTTGTCCCCCTCCCTGTTTTTATATTATATTTGCTTCCCTTCCCTTGTGTTCATCTGTTTTGTCTCTTAAAGTCCTCATATGAGTGAAGTCCTATGAGACTTGTCTTTCTCTGACTCATTTCGCTTAGCATAATACCCTCCAGTTCCATCCACATACTTGCAAATGGCAAGATTTCCTTCTTTTTGATTGCCGAGTAATACTCCATTTTATATATGTACCACATCTTCTTTATCCGTTCATCCATCGATGGACATTTGGGCTCTTTCCATACTTTGGCTATTGTTGATAGTGATGCTATAAACATTGGGGTGCATGTGTCCCTTTGAAACAGCACACCTATATCCCTTGGATAAATACCTAGTAGTGCAATTGCTGTGTTGTAGGGTAGTTCTATTTTTAGTTTTTTGAGGAATCTCCATATTGTTTTCCAGAGTGGCTGCACCAGCTTGCTTTCCCACCAACAAGGCAAAAGAGATCCTCTTTCTCCGCATCCTCGCCAACATCTGTTGTTGCCTGAGTTGTTAATGTCAGCCACTCTGACAGGTGTGAGGTGGTATCTCGTTGTGGTTTTGATCTGTATTTCCCTGATGATGACTCATGTTGAGCATTGTTTCATGTGTCGATTGGCCATCTGGATGTCTTCTTTGGAGAAGTGTCTATTCACGTCTTTCGCCCATTTCTTCACTGGATTATTTGTTTTCTGGGTGTTGAGTTTGATAAGTTCTTTATAGATTTTGGATACTAACCCTTTATCTGATATGTCGTTTGTAAATATCTTCTTCCATTCCTTCGGTTGCCTTTTAGTTTTGCTGATTGTTTCCTTCACTCTGCAGAAGATTTTTATTTTGATGAGATCCCAGTAGTTCATTTTTGCTTTTGTTTCCCTTGCCTCCGGAGATGTGTTGAGTAAGAAGTTGCTGCAGCCAAGGTCAAAGAGGTTTTTGCCTGCTTTCTCCTCAAGGATTTTGATGGCTTCCTGTCTTACGTTTAGGTCTTTCATCCATTTTGAGTTTATTTTTGTGTATGGTGTAAGAAAGTGGTCCAGGTTCATTTTTCTGCATGTTGTTGTCCAGCTTTCCCAGCAACACTTGCTGAAGAGACTGTCTTATTCCATTGGATATTCTTTCCTGCTTTGTCAAAGATTAGTTGGCCATATGTTTCATTTCTGGGTCTATTTCTGGGTTCTCAATTCTGTTCCATTGATTTGAGTGTCTGTTTTTGGGCCAGTACCAGTACCATACTGTCTTGATGATTACAGCTTTGTAATACAGCTTGAGGTCCAAAGATGCGGTGAGTTTCATTGTGCAGCCCAACAGTTCCCCAGGTACCTGCAGATGGAGACTGGACACTGGCTATAGGAGAAGTGTATATCATATATATATATATATATATATATATATATATATATATATAAAATATATATTTTATATTTTATATATTTTATAAAT
>NC_064810.1:6319320-6495487 GCF_023721935.1 Panthera uncia | reverse complement strand
ATATATATATATATATATATATATATAAAATATATATATAAAATATATATTTTATATTTTATATATTTTATAAATATATAAATATTTATTTATATTATATATATATAATATAATAAATATATTATATATATTATATATATAATTATATAAAATAAATATATAAAATAAATATATATATATAAAATATATATATATTTACATCACGAAAGGAACGGAATACTGACACATGCTATAACATGGATGTCCCTTGAGGACATGATGCTGAGTGACAGAAACCCATCACAAAACACCACATACTGTACAATCTCATTCATGCAGAGAGTCCACAAGAGGCAATTCTAGAGACAAAATCAGATTGGTGGTTATTTGGGACTTAGGGACAATAGGGTGATAGCTAACGGAAACAGGTTTTCTTTTTAAGGTGATGAGATGTTCTAAAATTGACTGCATAGTAGTTGTACAGCTCCGTGAAAAGTCTAAAATAAAAACGATTGAATTGTGTACTTTAAGTGGGTCGGTTTTATGGTATGTGAATTAGATCTCAATAGAGTGTGTGCGTGTGTATGTGTGTGTGTGTGCACATATACATACCTACACACACACACAAAAACAAGGTTTTTTCGTGACTTCTAAAAAATGTTAATAATCCCTAATGGAAGTATTTATGCCCAGCCAGGAGAGAGACTTTTTAAAGAAAATTTTATTATTATTTTTTTTTTTTTTAGAGAGAGAGAGAGAGCATGAGCAGGGGAGAGAAAGAATCTCAAGCAGGCTCCACTCTCAGTGCTCAGTGCCCAACACGGGGCTCAATCCCAAGACCCCGGCATCATAACCTGAGCCAGAATCAAGAGTCAGACGCTCAACCAACTGAACCTCCCAGGCACCCCCAGGAGAACCTACTAAAAGTGCATTTTGAACCTCTGTTGTCACACAGGAAAGGATAGTTTGAAGAGATCGACCGAGATGACCCAGTCTCTGCCTGTGACGTGGCTAATGGGGCCCTGAACGTGGAGAAAGCCCGGGACAGACGCCCCCCCGGGACCAACTATATCATTTGGAGGGCCCATTGCAAAATGAAAACGGACCTCTTGTTTCAGACAGTTACTCAGAATTTCAAGATGCCAAGTGGAACCCTGTCCTTTTCTCCAGCCATGGGGGCGGGCGCTGTTCTTACCGCATGAACCCGCCTGTCAGCTCTGCTTCGTGTTGACGAAAGGGTATTTCTTCGCCAAAAAACAGGGGACTCCCACAGCATTCTGTGAGACTCTTCCAAAAGATGGGTGCTGGTGTTTCTCTCCCTTGACAGCTAAGTGTGGAGAATCGCTTTCCTCCTTGTCCTCCACCCGGCCCAAAAGGCATGTTCAAGTGCGGTGGTGAAATTTTTGGCATTTAAGAGGTAAAAGAAAGCATTAGCTGGGAGCAAAGGACATGAGGAGGTGTGACTTACATAACAGCTACAAAACAAGAGGTACTAATAGCTGAGTGGGTCTGAAATAGACAAAGAGACCAAAATTCCTAAGTGCCAAGGAGCCGGGGAAACCTTGCAGCAATTGGAAAACCATTCTTCAAAAGAATGGACACCCCCCGAATATCCCAACATCTTCGCGATTGATTCACATGCCTGCTTGAGGGTGTTGCATTATTTAGCTTTAAAGCATTAATCCAGGTTCCATTTGCCACCGAAGCGGCAGGTGAATTAACGTTTACTTAATCACTTGCTAGGCTGACCGCCACAGCAGTGACTAACTCTTCGCTTGTGCGAGGCCTAGTGTGGCTCAGTGTTGGGTTTGCAAGGCAGACAGTCAGGCTGATGAGCTGAGCATTATCCAGTTGAGTGCATACTGTGGGAATCATTCTGTGATTCAGAAAAAAAAAAGCACACGCAACTCCAAAATCATATATCTGTACCGGTCTGACTCACACTGCAGACACATTTATTTAGGGATTATCGATTTTACAGCATACAAAGGGTCTTTTGCTATTTTTGTTGTTCAGACTTGCCTAAAGCATGGCATCGTGCAGTTTAATACCACGGCGGATTTTGAAGGTGTTTTATATACTCCGAGAGTAATACCTTATAAGGGAAAATGCCAGCAAGGGCCAGTCGGCCTGGAAATAACCCCCAGCCCCAGCCCTGCCAGGAAATAGCCGCATGACCGCAGGTAAGGGATTGATCCTCCTTGGGCCTCAGTTTCCTTATAAAAACAGGAGCTGATCTCACTTATCAGATCTCTGAAGTTTTTTCCAGTTTTAAAATTCAGTGTTTTCATTCCACCACCGAAGACAAGCGAATTATGGTGAAGGAAACCGTAGGCTCCTATTGATGGCATTGGTCTTGACTTTATTCCTTGTTGTGAACCAAAGTCCTGCTCAGAGTGTAGAGCAAAGCGGCCATCAGAAGGCTGGAAGGGATGGTCAGAGGATCTGCTGCCGGTTTATCACACACTTGGGCTTGGACTTGGCACTGTGTGGCCGTGCATAAGAAACACTAACTCATTTCATCCCAAGGCAGCCTTTGGAGAAATGTCGCATTGCTACTATGCAAACTTGACCGAGAAGGAAACGGAGGCTCGGAGAGGTAAAGTAATACCTTCCGAGGGCCCCACTGGATGCCTAGTGAAAAAGACTGAACTGGGTTTTGACCCAGGGAGTCTTACCCTACAAGTTACCCTTCGGAGGTTCAGATCACAGGCTGTATCTAGTTTTTAATGCCTTTGTACCCACGGGGAACCCAACCAATAAATGAGGCTGCCACGAAGCAGAAGAAACAACAACCGGCCATCAGGAAAAGTCACCGACCTCCAGGATGTCCCGTGTTGGCTATTCTAGACACTCTTCCCCAAGAGTATAGATACCGCCTGCTCTTACATAGCTTGGGACCACCCTGTCAGGAGGCTGGGAGGCTGCCCCACGACCCCAAGTCGCCCCAGCTTCCTGGTAACTGATGCCAGCCTGCAAATGGGCAACAACGGAGAGCCGCTTGGATCGCGAATGTGGTGTCTGAGCACGCGGAGGTGGGGAGAGGTGCGGGTTATAAACCTTCACTTCGTCCTTTCCTTGACCCCAACATACATCCGTGGGGTCCCTGCTGCTGCCAGACCCCGCCCACTCCGTGACTGCAAGGTAAATAAATAGTCGACAGAGGAAATTCAAGTGCCAGAATACGCGTGAGTTCCGCGATGCCCGTCTGTAAGTGCGTTTCCCCTCCCCCATCCTGCCCCTGCCCCCAGGATCTCCAGAGTTTCCTGTTTCTGTGTGATTTTTACAGTGCTGTGGACTCATTTTTATGTCTTTAAGGGCAGGGACTAGGCTTCATTGGTCTCTGTCTTCTCAGCAGCTGACACTGTGTTTGCTGACTGGGTAAATGATACACTTCCGACCAAATGACATCTTTTGTGATTACAACTAGAAACCACACGTACTGTATGTTGACTATTGATTTGGATTTCAAGGTAAATACAGACATGTTTCTAAGGAAACGTGTTTGGTTTTTTCTCAGGGTTTTTGTGTTTTTTTTGTTGTTTTTTTTTTTTTTTTTTTTACAGAATGACTTGGGAAGCTAATCATTTTTAATAATTATGTCTGGATTCTAAAAAACTCCTGACTGCATTTCAGTCTCTAGACATTTGGTATTTAAACACACATGTTCTCCTGTAATATTCCTTTCCTCTTCTCTTCCGTGAGTGTCCCTCTTTCTGGAGAGCAAAGAGTCAAGATAGCTTTTAAACTCAGTTTGACATAGTGCATCTGATCATTTCACCCCGCGTGCCTTCTGACTTTTAATTTCCTTCTAACACGTTCGACTTTTGATCTTGAAGCACAAGGGCTGTCCTTTTATTAGGTTTAATTTACTGTAAAGCTCAGTGTTCCCTGTGAATCAAGCCATAATAGTGAATAATCACAGGCTTCATTCAGTCAGCCAGGTTTTCGTTCTGCTGAGTAACTAGGAAACCGACTAGTAACAGGAAGGTTAAAAAATGTTAGGAACCCTGCTATCGCCCCAGAGCTAGGATCAAGCCATTTTATCATTTGCACATGACTGTCCAAGCGGACAGGGGGATCAGCCATGGCACAGGACCCGGGGCAAGGGGGCCGTTTGGATGGGCCCAGGGCTCCCTGGAAGGGAAAGCAGGGGGTGACAGGGGCTTGATTAGAGTCCAGATTCGGGGCTGGCATGTGACCTCACTATCTCTCCCCCGGCTTCCCACACCTCTTTCAGCTCTGCCATTTGTGCCTCTGGCCAGATCATTTTCAGTAGGGTTTCACCCAGTATATTTGAGAGGGTAGGGATAATTCCCTTCTTTTTTTCTTTTCTACATATATGGCATTTTTTGCAAAGGGTTTTTCATAAAATGAAAAGAGAAGAGCTTGGAAAAAGACACTGAATCAATGTATCATTTTGAGATTCTCTCTACCACTTGCTCAAGGCCCTGATAAGTTCTTTACCCGTTTGGTTCTGTGTAGACTGCTCATCACAGCCTGACGACATAGGTTCTGTAATCACCTTTTCTTCTGTAGAGGCGAGAACCTCCTTCACAAGTCAGAGCAGAAGAAAATAGTTGCCAGGAACGGATTATCTCCCATGCCCCTCTTCTGACATCTTTCTGCTCAGATAGGTGGTCAAACAGCCCAGCATGACCAAAGGTCCCCTCCGGGCCCCCAGCCTGGATCCGCCCCTGCAGGAGGGAAGATGGCTTCCCAAAGCATCAGTGGACATCAATGACTCGGGGAGCCTCTGAGCTTGGACCGAACACCCGTGGTCACCGGAGCCCCACTTTGGGCGACTGAACTTAATGCAACAGCTGTAGACATCACACTTCTCAGGCTCCATCAAGGGCTGGATGAGTAGCCTGGGGGAAAAGTCCCTCTATTCGCTGAAACTGCAGCACCCATGAGTCAGTATTTTCTGCTACAGTTAAAAAAAAAAAAAAAAAAAAAAAAGTAGCATACTGTTCACATCTCCATGGTAACTTACTATGGATCTGCATTCCATTTATGAAACTCCTTCTTGACCTATCTGTGATTTCTGATCCAGGATTGAATATAAACTGAGAAGCCATCAGAATCCAATCAGTCTCCTCGAAATATCAACACCCTCTACATGGGGGTGGGGGTGGGGGTGGGGGTGTTTCAGCGGTGTAGACTCTGCCTCTGACCCATGCAGGGGTGATGCCGGAAGAGCCTCAGGGGCCGGTGGCAACATTAAAGTGCACTAGTATCTCAATTATCCGGGTAACGCCAGATTTAGGGTTGCCATGGAAACCGGGAACCTTGGTAACCGAGAGTGAGATGGTTCCTGTCTCTTCACATCACTGCAGTCCCCGAGATGCGCCAACTTTCAGTCCCTTGGCCTTCCCTAAGCTGGGCTGTTTTATTTTATACCACCTTCAGGAGTCTAAATTTTCCTCCAAAATATTGAGAGCCCGAGTAGGAAATGCGCGCATTTCTAGGCATGGACTCAAGTATTTCGTTAGCAACAGAAACCGGCAGTAGGGGTGACGGTTGTGACCGGGATTGGGAGTCAGATAAACTTGAGTTTCAGCGTGAATTTCCCATTCATATGTTTTATGGCCCCGCAAGTTATTTCCCCAAGGTTCAATTGCCGCACACTGTCAAGCGGGGACAACGATGCTTCGGAGGATGGTGAGCACTCACCCGGAGCCACTCAGCCAAGGCTGGTTACCATCCAGGCACCGCTCAACTCTAGGGGGCGCCCCTCACACGAGGCCGGAGGCTGGGGGCTCCCCGGAGCAGGGCAGACTCGGCGACCCAGCCAGGGGCCCAGTTCGGACGTGTAGCATCTCAGGCGCATTTTTAGAGACTCTTCGTGCCAGAATGATGAGAACTCCCGAGGCCGGGAGGAGATCCAGGAATGCGGCCTGAGTGAGTCCCTCACTACCCAAGTGTCGCAGCCCCTCGGTGCCACCACCCCGCTCCTGCCCACTTCCAGAGGCACGCTTGGTGTGGAGGCCTCGGGACGAGGGGAGGAAACCGGATCCGCCAAGGGGAGGCCCTCCCCCTGACCTCCCCGGGCTCGAGTATCCGGCCCACCGCGGTCCCAGAACCGCAGGCGAGGGACGCAGCCGGGTGACAGCGGGCGCGGAGCGGGGTCCCAGCCGGAAGGAGCCAGCTCCGCCCCCGCTCCCCTCCCGTCGAGTCCTCACCCCTCCCCTCTTCCCTCCCACTCCTCCGCACCCCTCCCTCCCCCACCCTCCTCTGTTCTCACCCCACCCCTTTCCTCCCCTCCCCCACCCCTCCTTTCTCCCCCTCCCTCCTCCCCTCTTCCTCCCTCTCCGCCCCTCCCCCCGCCTCCTCCCCTCCCCTCTCTCCTCCTGTCTCCTCCCCTACTCTCTTTCCCCTCCCCCTTGTCCCTCCTCCCCTCCCCTCCCCTCCCCTCTGTCGTCTTCCCCCCTCCTCCTCCCCCCTCCCTCCTCCCTCCTCCCTCCCGGCGCTGAAGAGCGCGCCGCGAAGGGGACTGGCCGGTTACTTCCTCCGGTGGCGGCACGGAGCGCAGTGCGTCCCCAGCCTCGAGCGCCCGGAGCCGCCCGCCCGCGTCCGGTCAGCGTCCCGGCCCCCGGCCCCGGTGCCCGCGGCTCGGACCCCCGCCCCGTCGCCCTCGCCCGCGTCCGACGCGCACCGCGGAGCCCGGCCCCGAGCCGCCGCCGGCCCTGCCCGAAGCGGCGCGGTAAGAGCGGGGTCCAGGACAGCGCCCTCCGGCGCGGCTTCTCTCCCGGGGCCCCGGACCGCGGGCGGGGGGACGCGGGTGGCCCCGAGGTCCGGATCCCCAGGCGCGGCGGGGCGGCGACTGCTCCCCGGCTTCGGGCTCGCTCCCGGGGCCGGGGCGGCTCGGGGAGGTGGGGGGGCGCGGGGGCCCGGGCAGGGCGCGGGTGGGCCCGGCCGTGACGCTCCGAGGCGGCCGCGAACTTGGGCCGCGGCCCCCGGCGGCCGAGCCGCCGGGCGGGGCGCGCCCGCTTGCTTCACTTGCTTTTGTTTTTAAGAGGAAACGCGGGTCTGGTGGGGGGGGCTTCTGCCGCAGGGCGCCCCCGCGGGCCGATTTCGCGGAGGGTGAGGGGGGAGTGGGACACAGTGGAGGGTGTCGGGGCGGCCCCGGCGCGCCCGGCTTTGCGGGTGACTTACCCGAGCGCACCGGGCCCGGTGGGATCGCGGGCGCCCGAAACACCTGGCGGCTGCACCCGCCTCCCCCCCCCCCCCCCCCCCGCCCCCGAAAACGTGCCCAGCACCGGCTCACCTGCTCCGCCGCTCCGGGGCCCGATCGGGGGCGGTGGGCGAGGGAGGCGCCCGGGAGGGCGAGCCCCCCCGCGGGCGCCCCGGGACTTCTGGATCTGGGCCCTCGGTGCCGGCAGGCGAGCGTGGGAGCCTGTCGGAAACGCGGGTGTGGGTGCGCAGGGCTGCCTTTCTTTTCGCGTTCTTAAAGGATTTTGAATGAAAGGTTGCCGTTTGTGCGTGTGTGGGTTGTTTGCTTTGGTTTCGAGCCCAGGAGACTTTTAAGATGTTGGCCTGTATTCGGTTTCGGGGTAAGCTTAAACTGCTAGGTGACGTGCTACTTATTCAGAAAGTAAAGAAGTGAGCAGTCCCCCCTTTGGACATAGAGGTGATTTATTTTAATTCACCGGTAAGAGATCATATTTGTCCTGGACAATGGAAGCGCCCGTGCGCCCTCGGCCTGTCCACACCACCTCCAATCAGGGAGATAAATCTCCAAGTTAAGGTTTATTAAAATTCTGAGTAATATCACAGTATAGTTATAGTTAGCACCATGGGCCCTGCAGGGAAATATTCACTCATTTCTGGGATTAGTCATTCCTCTCTCTCTCTAAATTGATAACTTTCAAAAGAAAAGGCAAAACCAGCCTTCAAAAGTAGCCTATGGGTCTGTTTTGGCTTTTGTTTTTCAAATTTACCTCAATACCGACCTGTGCTCTGATCTTGTTCCTGTATGGGTACTGTCCTTAGGCAAATTCTCTTTGTTTTAAAATTTTATTGTTCTCAGATCTTCCATTTCTGCCTTTTTTTTTTTTTCCTTTTTTTGTTCAAAAGCAGCCATCAATAGGGCAACCTGAAAGGGACCTAAATTTGAAATTGATTCAGGTGAAGAAACTTGACCTTAATGCCACCTTAAGAAGCCTTGTGGAGTAAAATAAGCGAATTTAAATTCCATTAGTTATGTGTCTGCCTGAAACCATTGGAGGGACACTTTGATTCTACGTGGTTCTTACAAAACAGATGAAATGCCGGACAACAAAAGAATTCTATTCTGTAGCTAGTAATCAGAGCTTTTTCTGTGGGGATGGTAGGCTGCCTTTTCTCCTGATATTTGTACCCCAAACCAGGCGAGCTTTTTCTATCGCCTTCCATACCAGTTCTCTGTCCATCCCTGGAGGCTGGGAAAAAAAAATGTACAATAAAGTCAGCAAGTTGTCTGCAAACGAGACTTAGAAAAAGTGCTTGGCCCAGTGGGCTCGGGAGAGAGAATTGGTAACAGTTAAGGCGTCTTTTCGTTTAGGTCTTCTGTTTGAGGTTGCTTGATTTAATCGACAGGTAACAGCATTTAGTTTATCCAGATAAATAACATAAAGCTCTGAGTGAAGGAGCATTTCCTGCGGTAAAGAGGAGTGAGCAGGGCCCTGGTCTAATAATATTTTTATGCTCTCTAGGCTCCACAGTGATGTGGTGGGAAAGGCCCAGGCCTCATCATTCGGGTTACCCACCCAAGGACTGATCTGGACTGTAGTCGTGCTGTAGCTGTGTGGTCCTGGGCAAGTCATTGGAGGTCTCTGGGCCTCGGTTGCCCTGTAAGATGCAACATCGCTGTATAATGTTACAACATCCGCCTCTCAGAAACGTAGGGCAGATTCAGTGAAGTGAGAATGTGTGGTCCCCCAGCTTGGGCTTGGCTCTTGTGACTAGGATGGTGTCAGTGCAGGGATCATTAGTAGGGAATATTGATTCTTGAGCACCTGAGCCACTAAGTGGAGATTCTGAGCCACTGTGGCCACGTTTGATCCCGGACAATCCTTCCTCTGCTCCCTTCTCCTCCATAGGACTATTAATTTATTGTCTGTGTTTTCCAGCCTCCACTGGCCACCATGATAATGTTTTCCAGCCTCCACTGGCCACCATGATAATTACTCGCACTCTGAGGGTTTTAACAGCCCTCTCCAGTGTCTCTTGCCTGCTCTGTGGCATAGACTTCTCCTCCCACGCTACCTCTCTAGCCCAGGGTGTGTGTGTGTGTGTGTGTGTGTGTGTGTCCGCGTGCGTTCATGCACAGGTGCGTGTCTAGTAGCTGGGAGGTCTGGTTTAGCCATAATGTTGATCATAAGAGGAAACAAAGTACAAACTCAAAGTAGTCACGGGGAAATGTCCTACTCTCCACCTCCAATAAGCCCTATCAATTGCGCAACACTTTAATTACTCAGAGTTCCTGGTTGTAACAGGTGGGAGCACCCCCCGGGGAGATCGTGGGGGGAGGACGATTCGGGGTACCTTGTAAAGCTTCCTATAGACCTTCAGTTCCATAGCCTGTAAGCTGGGGGGCGGGGGCGGGGGTGAGTGAGGCTTGCCCATTGCTATTATTGGTGCTAACCCAGCTTCTTTGAAAATGAGTTTTAGTCGCTCTGTATGTTTATCTACCCCTCTGGTGGCATGATCTTGGTACCTTTCTCGCCTATTAATATAGAACTTACTCCACCAATTATATGTTAGGGCTCCAAATAAGTTTTCAGCCTACATCACTGTCCCCTTGCAGGCCACGTAAGCAACTATAAATTTTCTAACAGCCACATTAAATATAGGCAAGTAAATGAAGTTAATTTCCATGTTCCAAGTCACTGAATACCTTCAGAATATTATACAAACGTGCCGTCAGTCCACAGTCGTTACTGAGATACTTCACTTTTTTCTACAGAACCTTTGAAATCTTGTGTGTTTGCCATGCAGAGCTCAGCTCAGCCCATCCCAGCCCCATGCCAAGCACTTGGCAGTCCACGCAGGGCTGGTGGCTATAGCACAGTGGTCAGCACAGGTCCACCTGGTAAAGCCCAGACTCTTATCAGAGCCAGTAAGACCGATGCGTACCCAGCATTACTCCCCCTGGAAGAAACACAGCTGAGCTACACACACAGCAGACACGTTTTCAGTGTGTGTAGACAATACTGGAGGGATCCGGGGCTTTGGACTGAAGCAGTGGTTCTGGGAACCTTTTACGTCCTACCTGGGAGTGTTCGCTCGTAGCTTAGGCAGGAGAAAGAGCCTCCTAGGCTCCTTCCAGCATGCTGGTCTGGGTCCACCAGGAGCCGCCTGGGTGTGGGAGCAGGGGGCTGGCCCTTAGCTCCCAAGTGGAGCTGACTGCCCCGGGGACATGACCGTGGAAAGCAGCTTACCCCCACCTGTCCTATAGTCCTTGCTCAGCTCCCTGAACCAGGCTCCCTTGGGAGGCCCTGACCAGCCAGCCAGAAAGTGCCTTCATCTGTGTGCCTGGAATCTAAGTGGATTCGGTGGAGAATCAGCATTATTATTTAATTGCTTAAATAGCATACCCTTTGCGAGAAAGGCCTTTTAAGTAAGAACTGGCCTTCAGTTTTGAATGACTGGTTGTGCTGTAGACGTTGACAGACTCCACCAGAATTAGGGTTGACCTAGCCAGTAAAGACTTCTTAAAAATGTGATGTTTGTTGCCCCTGACTTTATTTCTTTTCCTTCTTTTTTTTTTTTTTTTTTTTTTTTAAGATGAATGATTTTGGAGTCAAGAACATGGACCAGGTAGCCCCTGTGTCTAACAGTTACAGAGGGACACTCAAGGTGAGTGAGCTAAGTCTTAATTTAAACGTGTTTTTTTAAAAAAAATATTGGAAAACTCAATCTCTAGGATCGTAAAACGATGCGCCGGGTCCCAGAAGACTGGCTTTAGCCCCGGCCTTTTAATATACAGGCTGTGTGACTCTGGATTGTTTGCTTAGTCTCTCTGGACCTCAGTTTTCTAGTCTATAAAATGGGTATCCTGATGCTTGTTTCTGCTTGTCTTCCACGCTAGGAAACCATTTAATTCGCAGATGGTGAGGCCTTTGTGGTTTATTTCTGAGACTCCTACCAGCTGAAAAATCCTGTGATTCTCAGTGGGACAGTGCTGGAGAAGCTGTCTCTACTGCGGTTCTGTTCACCTGTGCATTTCCTGGGGTCACGGGCTGGGTTGTTTAAGAACTGACCAGGGGGGCGCCTGGGTGGCTCAGTCGGTTAAGCGTCCGACTTCAGCTCAGGTCACGATCTCGCGGTCCGTGAGTTCGAGCCCCGTGTCGGGCTCTGGGCTGATGGCTCGGAGCCTGGAGCCTGCTTCAGATTCTGTGTCTCCCTCTCTCTCTGCCCCTCCCCCGTTCATGCTCTGTCTCTCTCTGTCCCAAAAATAAATAAATGTTAAAAAAAAAAAAAAAAAAGAACTGACCAGGGAAGAGCGGAGAGGAGGAAGGCCCGCCTCCCGGGGGGGGGGGGGTCCTTCCTTCCGAAGGGTCTGTGCCCACCGGGCTGCTGGCAGCCTGCTGCCACACGGCCACAGAACGGCACGCCTCTCTGCGTAAACCAAAACACAGGTGAAAGACGAAGGAGGCTTTTCTGGTGTCTAAGAGCCAAATTCCATGCAGCTTCTACCTTCGTTCCTTTGGGGAACATTCTGAAGTAGCAGAAACTGATAATTTCCCGTTTGCTTTCTTCAAACGTGACAGCGAGACCTGATTGTTTTTTTAGCCTCGCGCAGTAAACGCCTGTAGAAGCAGGGATTTTTCGATTGGCCTCCACCAAGCTTAGTGTTTCGTACGGTGACGGAGCTTCGTCGTGTTGCATGATCGTTTGTGTATCCTTAGGAGGTGATTTGTCCGGGAGAGTCCCCGACGGCCAAAAATGGGCCCAGGCTTTTCTTGCGTATTAGGAAGGTCAGGAAACTTCCAGCCAGTGAGTTTGCTCGTTTGATTTGGTCAGATGTTTTCCACGTGGCAGAGGCTGTATAAGAAATCATGGTGTTAGGTTTGAAACCACACCCCTAGAGAGGAGAATTCTTCCAGACGTTAAAAGAACCTGATGATGCTCATGTGATCTCTGGGTTCGGAGAAGAAACAGTCGTTGCTGACATTGATGTGTTGGTACACTCAGTGGGAATTTGTATTGTCTTTTGGCTTCCTGACTTTAAAAAAAGAACTTCCAGCCAGGAAAGGAAAGGCATTTCTTGGTCACCTGGGGAAATGTTACTGGGAATTAAAAAAAAAAAAAAAAAAATTAATTGGCTATTTCACTGAAATTGGTCCTGTGGTATAGTTTATAAATCCAGATGAGGATTTCGAACTTACTTGATTGTTTATTCCCTTAGGTTTCTGGCAGTCAGACATTAGAGTCTCGGGTTTTGGGGGGCTGGGCTCCCATATCGTTGGGACATCGCTGTGTTGAGTGTTTTAGGCTGCAGTCCAACTTCTGCCTGCCCTCTTACGTAATGCATCATTCATTGTTCCGCATTTCTAGAAAGAAAGCACACAAACCGATTTTATTTGTAAATGTGTTGCACATTTTTAAATTGATGACTCAACAGATGGTTCATTGTATTACACATAACACGGGATTTCCAGTGTATGTTGGAAAAACATAAGCATCTTTTACATTGTTACTCAGCAAGTCAGGCAGTGATGAATCAAGACTTCATCTGTTACTTATAAACAAGTCTTCCATTAAAGGCTACTTTCATAACTGTTAGATGAAATTATCTTAGATCGACACAGTGTGGGGTTTATCTTTCTCTGTGTCGCCATTCTCTTTTTCCCCTAAGCTATAGATAGTTGAACTTGAAACCTTTTTCCTTTGGAAATCTTTCTCCTTAGTAGATGATGTGGGGTAGAGGTCTTTTCAACACCTTAACTTTTATAAAAGTAAACCTTAAGGTGTTTTTTTCATATCTGTTACTATTTTCTGGACCATTGGAGTTGATGAGTGAAAAAAAAAACACCTACTTTCAATTAAAGTGTTTCATGGTTAAACATAAAGATAACTGCTTCCACAAATAAAGTAATTTATTTCACTGTTTGCTTCTCAGTCTTCATTCAGTCATTCGTCTTCCCTTTAACGGCAATGAGCTAAAACTGCCCGACTGAGGGTACTTTTTGCTTTTGTGCCCAGTCTGACTGAATTTCCCTCTGATGTAGTGGAGGGACCAGGTGTTTGGACCAGGTGGGTCTCTTAGTCCCGTCCGGTCCTGTTCTTCCAAAGTTCCATTATTTTTAGGTTTGTTTACTTCGTTTCTTCGTTGAAGTTAATTATTAAGCCATTAAGAATAAATTCCTGGGTTATCCTGACTCTGCGAGGTCAGTGAAATGATCCCGAGTAAAATGGAACCCTCCCCATCACTTTGACTGTCTCGTAAGTCTGGTCTGAGAGCGCTGAGTGGTCTGGTCCATTGGTGGCTTTATAATTGCCAGTTTCGTCAGGCTATGTCGGGACGATTACCCATGGACCACTTTTAAAACAGGTAATTAAATGGGTTGAAATATTAATTTCAATTTTCTTCTCCATCTGTTTCCCAGCGCCAGCCAGCTTTGGACACCTTCGATGGGTCCCTGTTTGCTGTTTTCCCCTCTCTAAATGAAGAGCAGACACTTCAGGAAGTGCCCACAGGCTTGGATTCAATTTCTCATGGTAATTTGCTACTCAGACTTGACAAAGTGTGCCTGGTTTCCTCCCCTAGTTCGGTTACTAAAGAGGCGACCATTTGTAAGCGGCCACGGTTGGTGTCTTCAGTCTTTGGCATGCAAAGTCAGTGACTCTGGACCTGGGAGAAGACAGTTTTCTCACTATGAACATGCTGGCTCTGGTGTCTTCCACTGCCAGGCGCCCCCCAGCCAGAGCAAATGCCCTGCTGGGACCAACCTGTAGGGGAGCCCCTGAGATTTCCACTGGGATGTTTGCAACACTGTAGCCAGCCTGGGTCCGGTCTCCCAGGCGCACCTGCAAAGCCGATGATTAAAATGCACCCCGGCTTCTCTTCTGGGGTCTCCTCATTAGTTAGATCATCCACCCCACCCCGGAGTCTTGGGGCAACAAATGACACTTGCTAATATCCGCCCGCCCGTATGTATTTATTTCTGTAGTTCTTAATGTCATGGCTTATTGTTTTTAAAGGGACAGCAGTCAGATAATGCCTGTACAATTACTGGGATAGGGTTATTCGTTGGAAACATTCCAGAGATTACTTTGTCATACGAAGTAGGTGCTGGAAAATACAGCCCAGAAAACTAATTAAAACACAGATGCCTGCATAAGTATACCATCATGCAGTCGTTTATCATTCATGAAATTGCTGAGGGAACCCGGAGAAGATTGGTTTTCAATAAAAGTTGCAGGTGCGCTGACGTGACGGGGGCTAAATGCTGTGTGTTCGCATTACACCAGAAGGCCCTTTGCCTGCTGCTTATTTTAATGGAGGTAACTTCAGATTGTACATTTACAGGGGCACCTGGGTGGCCCAGTCAGTTAAGCGTCCCACTTCGGCTCAGGTCATGATCTCACAGCTCGTGAGTTCGAGCCCCACGTCGGGCTCTGTCTCTCTCTCCTTCAAAAATGAATAAACATTTTTTAAAAAATTCTTTTAAGTGGCAAATTATACATTTACCGTCCCTTAAAACCTTTGACCAAAACCACTTACTGTCTTTCATTGTTTAAAAATTTTAAAAGAGATTTAGATAGAAATTTCACCTAAGGATAATGGCAAAATAATTTGCAAAATAGAATAAAACTTGCATTTTATTTTCATAAGAGTAGCTGTGAGATGTAGGATATTTTCTGAATTTCTACCCCTCCCTGCCCAAATTTTTGATAATATTTATACTCTCTTAAGGAATTACGTCAAGGTTTGAGATCAAAATTGTTCTTTCCTGAAAACTTAACAAGATTTCTCCCCTGAATTCAGTATCTGGTCGTGCCAGCTTCCAGTCGTTATGTCCCCATGGGGTTTCTTTCTAGATGCATCCAGCTGTGAGTTACCTCTGTTAACGCCGTGCAGCAAGGCCGTGATGAGTCAAGCCTTAAAAGCTACCTTCAGCGGCTTCAAGAAGGAGCAGCACCGTCTTGGCATCCCAAAGAGTAAGGGCCACTTTTTCCAGTAGTTTCTCTGAGTCTGGGTTGTACTGGAAGAACGAATCTGACCGTCGTTGCTTGGGATTGCTTGGGATGACGGCTGGTTCTTCCCCAAGCAGCTTGCAGGCTGGCGGGGGTATGCGTAACCCGAGCCAGCGATGGTTTCAAACCCCTCAACCGGCGGAACACTCAGTCCGGCACCGTTGTTACTGTCTTAGAGTTTACTGGGTGTCTTTCCCCTCTGCCCGGTCTCTGGTACACATCTGGACTTTGCGGGCAGATCAGGAACGACGCTGCTCTCACTGCCTCCCTCCCGTTTTCTCCCTGTGTGTGTCTGTCCTTCCCTCCCCCGGACAGACCCCTGGCTGTGGACCGAGCAGCAAGTATGCCAGTGGCTCCTCTGGGCCACCAGCGAGTTCAGCCTGGTCAACGTCAATCTCCAGAGGTTCGGCATGAATGGCCACGTGTTATGCAACCTGGGCAAGGAGCGTTTTCTGGAGCTGGCACCTGACTTTGTGGGCGACATTCTCTGGGAGCATCTGGAGCAGATGATCAAAGGTACCCGCTGGGGGGCCTGGCTCCTGCTCGCCGAGGAGAGCCGTGGCAGGGCAGAGGGATGGAAGGGGGAGCAGTGCTCTGTAAACGTATGGTTGGGGTTCCGAATTACGTAAAGTGCCTGAAAATGCCACCGGAGTGAGTCAGATGTGTGGCCGTGATTAGAGGGTTTTTAATCCACTGAAGTGTGTGTGTGTGTGTGTGTGTGTGTGTGTGTGTAATGGAGCATAGCCATGAGGCAGTGACCTGAGTCACTAACTCGTTGACCGTGGTCAGACGGCATGTGTCAGAGGAGTGCGTGTTGGCTCAGATATGGAGGCCAGCAGAATTCCCAGGTGCTGGGGCGCATCTTAGAGAACCCGAAGGAGCAAGTTGCCCTGAGTGAAAGGGAGCTTTTATTCAGACACACTCTGTGAATTTTACAGTAAGTTTTCCTAAGACCCAATGGAATGCAACAACGAGAATTTCCTCTGGTTTTATCTATTTAAACAAATGCAGAAGTGATTGATATATGTTTACATGCTGACATGTTCTGCAGAAACTGGCCATTGGACAAAAAGAACTCTCATCAGAGAGAAAGTCTTTAATTTTTTTTTAATGTTTATTTTTGAGAGAGAGAGAGGCAGAGCGTGAGCAAGGGAGGGGCAGAGAGGCAGGGACACACAGAATCCCAAGCAGGCTCTGGGCTCCGAGCTGTCAGCACAGACCTCGACGTGGGGCTCGAACTTGTGAACTGTGAGATCATGACCCAAATCGAAGTCGGACGCTTAACCGGCTGAGCCACCCAGACGCCCCCAGAAAGTCTTGATTTAGACCTTATAAGAGTGTTGGCAGCAATGTTAACAACACATCTAGCTAAAAAGAAAAAAAAAATTATAGGAAAGGATCAAGTTATAAATATAAGAAAATCAGTTCATTGGTAGAGTTCAGAGAAATAGTCCTCATTCACTTGATTTTAAACACTGTGTTTCAACACCTTTTACAGACCCAGGATCTTTGAAAGACCTTAGGTTTCAGCCACCATTTCTTTTAGGCTGTGACTTCTGGGGGCCAAGGAAGCTTATTTGTGAAGACCCCCAAATCCTTCCTGAACTTGGACAAGTCTGATTTGACAAGTTTCTGGTTAATCTGCTCACTGGCGGGTTGGGCCTGTCTTACCATCACTCAGGGTGTGAGTCTGTGTGGGTCTGGATTTGTGGGTGTGTGTGGTTCAGTGTGTTTGTAGGGAGTAAGCACACACAGAGAATGCTAATAACCTTTTCCTTTTCAAAGTTCCCAGCCCCTGGGACAGATGGAACCTCATGAATATCTAACTACCTCTTGACGGCAGGGGTGAAATTCACGGTCTAGATATTTGAAATGATGCAGTAGAACATTTAGCTTGGCCAGTGACAGCGTTCGTGGCGGAAAACTCACTCTAGTTATTAGAAAATGTGTTGCTGTCTCCGGTTTTTTAAAAAGACCAAATGACACAGATTACCGTCTGATTAAATGTGGAGCACAGGGGCTCCTGGGTGGCTCAGTCGGCTGAGCGTCCGACTTTGGCTCAGGTCATGATCTCGCGGTTTATGAGTTCAAGTCCCACACTGGGCTGTCTGCTGTCACCACAGAGCCCCCGTCAGATCCTCTGTTCCCCTCTCTCTCTGCCCCTCCCCCGCTCGCACTCTCTGTCTCTATCAAAAATAAATTTAAAAAAATCTTTAAAAAAATTTTTTTTTAAATTTTTTTTTTTTTTTATTTATTTTTGAGAGAGAGAGACAGAGACAGAGTGTGAGCAGGGGAGGGGCGGAGAGAGAGGGAGACACAGAATCGGAAGCAGGCTCCAGGCTCTGAGCTGTCAGCACAGAGCCCGACGCGGGGCTCAAACTCACGGACCGCGAGATCATGACCTGAGCTGAAGTCGGCTGCTCAACTGACTGAGCCACCCAGGCGCCCCAGGAAGCTAAAAAAATTTTTAAAAACGTGAAGCGTAAACGCATTTCGATATTCTAAAATAACCATACGATAGTACTTGGGGAATAAATGTTTTTAATCTTGATTTGCAATCCTATGCCTCCTGTATCTGTTTTTCAGAAAACCAAGAAAAGACAGAAGATCAGTATGAAGAAAATTCACACCTCAACTCAGTTCCTCATTGGATTAATAGCAATTCACTAGGTCAGTCCAATCGATTCTTGCCCTGAAGACCTTGGTTTCAAGCTTTTCTATTAAATTGGGACTCTCCACCCCCACGAAAAAAAATCAATAAAAATAAATTTGGACTCCCTGGCGCACAGTCTAGACCTGCACTGTCCCCATGTGGTGACAACACATGGCTCTTGATGCGTGGCTGGTCCACGTTGAGACGTGTGGTAAATAATACACATCTGCAACGATAATTGGTAATATTGAGTCAGATAAAAGGTTAAAATTAATTTCACCTGTTTATTTACAGTTTGCTGTTGCGGCTACTGGAAAATCTAACGTTGCCTGAGTGCCTGGCATGATCTTTGCCTGGCCAGTGCCGTCTAAGGCAGTCCGTAGAGCCCAGGGGCAGAGCGAAGGGTGCTGACTGCTGTAGTCAGAGCTGGTGTAATCAGTAAGAGGTGACAGGCACGGGAAGCATGTAGAAAGCAATTCTAAATTTGCTCTGAACTTTGGAGTTCAGAGAAGTGTCCTGGAATTCGGGTCTTCCCTTCTGGTCACTGACACTGATGAGTGTGGATTACAGATGGTCCCCCCACCAGCCCCCCCCCCCCCCCCCCCAGCCAGCAGAGGGAGGGGATGTTCCCTTGCAAGGCACGCGCTGGGTGGCAAATCACTTACTCCCTCCGAGCCTTAGAAACTGAAAGAGCCAGTGACCTCTGCGATCCCGAGGCAGGATGAAAGCATTTGATAAACCAGAGCCGTAGAAATGCTGACATCGAGGCACCGCATCTCGGTCCGGGGAATTTTGGAAAAGGGCTCCCTGGCTTCAGAAGAGCTGTTGCCGAAGCCCCCTTCCCCCCACGGTTTCGTGGAGGGTTAGAGCGCGCAGAACGGGTTGTGTTCGGTTCGGTTCGAGGGCACAGAGGGTCTCTGATGACCACGTCGCTCCTGCCTAACAACTCTGCCGTCCGATCGTTGTGTCGCAGGCTTTGGCGTGGAGCAGGCAGCGTATGGCGTGCAGACACAGAATTACCCCAAAGGCGGCCTCCTGGACGTGTGTCCATCATCCTCAGCACCCAGCGTGCTCGGTTCTGAGCAGGACTTTCAGATGCTCCCCAAGTCTCGACTCAACACCGTCAGCGTCAATTACTGCCCCGTCAGTCAGGACTTCCCAGGCGGCAGCTTGAACCTTCTCGCTGGCGGTTCTGGTAAGTCAGGGCTCCAGGCTTGATTCAGACAGTCGGACAGTGAGGGGAGCTTCTCACGCAGCTTGGCCTGGATTCAGCCTTTGGAGGAGGGCGCGGGTCCCCTCTGTGTCCCAAGTGCTGTCGGGCACTGCTGCAGGGGACAGATGGGCTCCGCAAACATCGACTCCCGCTATGTTTCACGCTCCGAGCCGGGCACCGCGGGTATTGAGCAAACAAGGCATGGTCTCTGCTCTCGCAGCTGGATTCCTCCACTCAGTGGGCTATTTTGGGAGAAAACGTAGGAATGTGACATTCCTGCATGTGGGAGAAAACGTAGGAATATGACAGATTTCTTTTTATGGAGGTGCACACGTACAACGCACAAATCTCGGCTTGTACTGCCGGCTGACTGTTTACATATATGCCCCTGAGTAAGTAACAGCCACCCAGATGGAGATAGAGAAGCTTCCAGCCTCCCAGAAGACCCCGTCACGTGCCTTCCATCGGTAGCGTCCACACAGCAAGAGGAAACCATTGTCTTGACTGCTGTCATCATAGATTAGATTTTCCTGCCCATGAGCTTGATATAAATGGAATCCTAGCGCTCTGTTTTCTTGTGCCTTTTGTTCCTCATTGCGTCTGAGACCCATGCATGTGGTTGGATGTGGCAGACCGTTGTCCTTTTCTTTCTTTTTTTTTTTTGTTTTAAGTGTGAGTGGGGGAGGGGCAGAGAGAGAGGGAGACCCAGAATCCGAAGCGGGCTCCAGGCTCCGAGCCGTCAGCACAGAGCCCGAGGTGGGGCTCGAACCCACGAACTGGGAGATCATGACTTGAGCCGAAGTCGGGGGCTTAACAGGCGCCCCCGGTTGTCCTTTTCATTGCTGTGTAATACTCCATCCTGCAGAGCTGCGCTTGGTTCAGCCATGCTGCTGCTGGGTGCTGAGGTTGCATGGCACATTAGTCGTCAGGACCGAGTGCCTCGTGGAGGAGCTTTGTGAGCAGTCCCCAGGGGGGTTGGTGTCCATGCTGCTGCAAAGCCCCAGACCAGCCCGAGGTCCC
The DNA here is from genome assembly GCF_023721935.1 of Panthera uncia. NCBI lineage: Eukaryota > Metazoa > Chordata > Mammalia > Carnivora > Felidae > Panthera > Panthera uncia. Next base: position 6,475,436 of record NC_064810.1, on the reverse strand, counting down.
TCGCGGCTCGGTAACACCGGACGGTCCCCTGCCCCGGAGGAGTCAGCGTCCGTGCCCGGTTGTCTTTGCCAGGAAAGCCCCGGGACCGTGACTCCCCCGAGAACGGCACGGACAGCTTCGAGAGCTCAGACTCGCTGCTGCAGTCCTGGAACAGCCAGTCGTCGCTGCTGGACGTGCAGCGAGTGCCTTCCTTCGAGAGCTTCGAGGACGACTGCAGCCAGTCCCTGTGCCTCAACAAGCCGACCATGTCCTTCAAGGACTACATCCAGGAGCGGAGAGACCCGGTGGAGCAGGGCAAACCAGTCATACCTGCGGCGGTGCTGGCCGGCTTCACAGGTGAGCGCATCGCCCGGGTCTCCCCGTCACCTCCCCGGGCCCCGCCCGGCCGCAGCGCCGCATTATTTATCCAGGGTGTTTCTGGTTGGAGCACATTGTATTCACACCCCGCGTTGCCTGCGTGGCCGTCATCCCGAATCGGGCAGGCCGCATCCCTGATTTCTAAAACGGCCAGCGTTGCAGGGATTTTCGCACACCCAGCTCGGTGGCGGGGATGCGCTTCCAGGGGCGGCTCCCTCACCTGGGGTGTGCAGGGCCGGCCTGCAGCGGAGACGGCTGGGGCGCACGCACGGGGCCTGCGGAGGCCTTAGCTCTGACTCACCCCCTCCAGGAATTCCAAAGAACGTCAGCCAGCCCAGGGAGGGACAGGAGCCCGCCTGCAATAACACGGGGGCTGTTTACCTTTTCGGGTTTCTAAAATCCATCTTATTTTTAAGATTTGGGCGAGAACTATTTTAGGCAACGGATAAATATTAAGGCTGTTTCTGGAAGCAGATATTTCCAGTGCTTGAGCAAAATTACCAAGATTTTTTTTTTTTCATTGCTTCATAGGTCCTTAGATGTGTGTGGGTGTTTTTGTTTTTTTTTTTTTCATATTTTGACCATATGGAGCCACTGGATTAAAAAAAATACCTATGGAAAAACAACTCACAGGTTAAAATAAGAATACAGAGGGATCCTTTTTTTTTTTTTTTTTTTTTTCTTTCTGTCGTCCCAAACGTCCACAGAAATGGGCTTGATGAGAGAATAAACAGCCATGGTGGTCTTCATTTTAAGATTCGTTACCATTTGCCAACTGTCAGCTCTTTGTGGCTAACTAGGTGCGAATAGGGTTGGCGATCCTTGGGACAGCCCAGCGCAGGTGAGGGCAGTAACCTGCTTTACGGTTGGGGCGGTTGGCTCAGAAGTAGACAGCTTTCCAGGCACATAGGTAACCTGGTTGTGTCTGCTTCCAGAACTCCTGCCCTTCGTGTTTTCTAGCCTTATTGATGATGGCCATGGGGTCTTGAGGAACAGCTCTTTGATGGGTGTGTGATTCAGGGCAAGACACCTGGCATCTGAGCACATCTCCTCTTTAAAACAATGTTACAGGGGTGCCAGGGCGGCTCAGTCGGTTAAGCCTCTGACTTTGGCTCAGGTCATGATCTCACGGTTCGTGGGTTCGAGCCCCGCGTCGATCTCGGCGCTGACAGCTCGGAGCCTGGAGCCTGCTTCGGATTCTGTGTCTCCCTCCCTCTCTGCCCCTCTCCTGCTCATGCTTTTGCTCTCACTCTCAAAAATAAATAAATAAAAAAAAAAAACACATTAAAAATAAATAAAAGAGTGTTACAGGGCGCCTGGGTGGCTCAGTCTGTTAAGCATCCACCTCTTGGTTTCAGCTCAGGTCATGATCTCACGGTTCGTGAGTTCGAGCCCCGTGTCAGGCTCTGTGCTGACAGTGCGGAGCCTGCAGATTCTCTTTCTCCCTCTCTCTCTGCCCCTTCCCCACTCACTCTGTCTCTCTCTCTCTCTCTCTCAAAATAAGTAAACTTTAAAAAAATAAATAAAATACAGTGATAACCCTCTTCACAAGGTGGGGGTTCTAAATATTACCCAGGAGAGTTATATGAAAAGCAAAGCATCCCTCACCAGAGGTGGTGAAGCAATGGATACAACCCCAGATGCCCAAGTCACTGTTGAGTAAACTGAGTCCTGGATTAAGCAATTTACCCACCCTCATTCTAGTCAGGAAGGTGCAGCGTAGGATTCCATGAATGGCGTGCCTCATTCTGTGGGGAAACGCCCCTTCAGCCACCCCCACCCCTGTCCTGCTGGGTGGCTCTAGAAATAAACCCTGAAACTTATTACATAAGGAACAATTAAACAGAATGAGGAATCTTTTTGAAAAGATTTTAAGGCATCTCTGCACCCACCGTGGGGCTCGAACTCACAACCCCGAGGTCAAGAGTCGCACGCTCCCCCGACCGAGCCAGCCGGGCACCCTCAAGCTGAGGAATTTTCATGTCTAGAGTCGGTGGCCCTGAGTTTTTTTCCAGAAGACCGAACTCGGCGATCCTTAAGGGCTCAGTGACCCCTTGTTTCTGGAGTGGGAGGCGGGGAGGAAGACGCCCTATTCGGTCTCTAGCCTGGTGCCGTTGAAGTGTCACCACCCTTGAACCGGGTCGTCATGTTGGCCCCCTGTCCGGAGGAGGGTCTCACATGGCTCGGGCAGCCGAGGTCACTAGGAGGACGAAAGCCTTGCCGAACTGTAAATCTGTAAAAACGTGTAACCCGCCCCTTCCCCCCCCCCAGGAAGCGGACCTATTCAGCTGTGGCAGTTCCTCCTGGAATTACTCTCGGACAAGTCCTGCCAGCCGTTCATCAGCTGGACCGGGGACGGATGGGAGTTCAAGCTCGCTGACCCGGATGAGGTACGGCCAGGGCTCGGGAAGTCCATCTCTGGGCTCAGAACCCTGATTTCCTCACCTTAGGCCCAGCTGGGCACACGGCAGCCTCCACGGCTACTAACGAGAGCGGCTCTAGTGTCCCGTGGGTGTGCACGTGGGCACTGGGCAGGCTTCTCCCGTCTTGCTCTCTCCTCTGATATAGAGGCACAAGCAGTAAACTGAGGGTCTCTCCCGACCACCCGCAAATGCCGTGGGGAGTTTGCCTTTTCCCCCCGCAGCCCCGTGCTGGTCCTCGGGGCTTCCCCTCTGCAGGAGGAGGCCGGGGGCAGATCCGAGACCCTCCCCTGCGGGCCTCAGAGAGGCCCGTGATCTCTGGCAGCAGGAAGGTGCAAAGAAGCACCGAGGAATGCATACCGTCCCGTGGCTCGGGACCACACCCGGCAGCTGTTGGCTGGGGTGCCTGGAATAGGAGCCCCGGGGGGAGAGGGGGGACACAGCGTTTCCCTTGTGTCGGGGCCGCCTGACCGTGAACCATCGGCTTCAGGCCGCAGGAGGCGGCGCGGCGGGTGGGGGCCCCTCCCTCCGTCCTCAGAGACACGGTGCCCTGGCAGGTGCACTGAAACAGAGCACACACCCCCAGGGCTCGTGAGGGCCGGCCCGGTTCTCTCCGGGTAAGCGGGCACGACCACCCTCATCGGGGGAGAAGGTCCCCCCGCTGTTTCTTTACCTGCCCAGTTGAAGTCTCTCCCTCCGTGTCCGCCGCAGGTGGCCCGCCGGTGGGGGAAGAGGAAAAACAAGCCCAAGATGAACTACGAGAAGCTGAGCCGCGGTTTGCGCTACTATTACGACAAGAACATCATCCACAAGACGTCGGGCAAGCGCTACGTGTACCGCTTCGTGTGCGACCTGCAGCACCTGCTGGGGTTCACCCCCGAGGAACTGCACGCCATCCTGGGCGTCCAGCCCGACACGGAGGACTGAGGCCCGCGGGGCCCCGACCGGAGCCGGCCCCGCCCGCGTGGGCCCCCCCGACCCCCCACCCCGAGGACCCTGACAGGCGGCGTTGATCGCGTCCCGGAGAGTCGCCGCGGAGCAGTGGCCTTGTTCCCTCCGAAACCGCGGGTTTTCCGCCACCGGGAAGCACGGTTTCTCGCTCGGAGAGCCTGCCGACTTGGAACACGCTGCTGATGACGCTCTTAGCGTTAGAACGGCCGACAAAGAAGCACTGGGAAGCCGCCCTGGCCGCCCCCCACCCCCGAGCAGGCTGTGTGACCGGAACGCCCTGGCTCTCGGAGAGTCTCAAAGGAGCGAGCCTGTCTGGGGCACGCGCATTTTGGGTTTTTTTGTTTTTGTTTGTTTGTTTCTCGTAAGTTTCTTTCCGCCTCTGGCGGCCGGGAATCACAAAGGCAGGGGTGTTCTGTTCGGTTCAGAGAGGCGGAGGGGCGGTGCAGGGAGACTGTGGTGCCGTTTCAGGAGTCAGGTTTGTGTATATATGACTGTAATCTCCTCATTGCTGTCTGAATCCTCTAATGGTCCTATTTAACAAAAACTGTACATTGTAATTTAAAATAATTCCGTAAGCGTACGTGGAGCGGGAATGCAGAGCCCGTGCGGCATTCTGCAAACGTCGCGTCTGCCCGGCCAGACGCAGAAGTTGTAAAGCCGTGTGTTATTTACATTCAATATGCCTACAGGTGTAAGTTCTGAGAGGGTCAGTCCCTTGTTTTTGTTTTGTTTTGCCCGGATTATCATCCGGCAAGGACTTTGTACATTTGGGAATTTTTATAAAAACACTTAATGTTATTATCTGGAGGCACATGTAGCCTCCGCTTTCTCCTTAATTGTAACGTAAAAGCTATAGAGCAGTATTTTTCTTGACGAATGGCATATGTTTTCCATTTCTGTGCATGCCTTTAAACCAGTTGATACGCAAACCTTCTTTTATTTTTTAGTTCGACCGTGTTTCCCCGACGACTAACGTCCCCTGACCAGCCATTCCCTTCCCATGGTCCACCTCCGCGCCCCAAATTATTCTGTATGATTAAAATAAGAATGCTATTTTTGGAAATATGTGGCTCCTTTTCAGAGATCAGGAAGGATTTATGTAGCAGCTATTTTTACTGCAGAAGTAATTCACTGGAAAAAATGCAATTTGTAAGAAAGCTTTATTTTTATCTGCACTCCATGTAAAGTTAAACGTATTGTACAGAGCTGAAGGTTGGGGCCGGTGGGGGGCGGGGAGGGGGACCTTCACGAAGTCTCTTGGTCGTGAACGAAACTCGAATTTTTTCCCTGGCCTGGCTCACCTGTCGGGTCGTGGGCTGTCTGGACACGCACGATGCTGTTCCTTTCTGCTCAGTGCCCGCAGCGACACGGGTCTTTGTTCCTATTTTCGTGGAAGCTGAATGCCCAGAGGCAAAGAGAGGGCACAGAAAACGGGAGAGAGAATCCTTTGGAGGGGTCGACTTGCAGAAATGTTTTGCGCCCGACGGGAGACTCCCGTGGTTGTTTCGAAGGAGCGCCTGGGTCCGCGTGCAGTCAGGACGCTTGTAAATGATCGAGTCGACCTGGTTTCGGAGGCTCACCGACTTCACTCGCAATGTGAGAGGCCACTCAGAGGAGTGGCTGACGTCCCCGGAGAGGAGTCCATCTATGTATTGAGACCACGAAACTGGGTGCGGGGGGCAGCTGGGAACAGCAACACCAGAGCTGGGGACTCTGTCTCAGTACCTACCCAAGACCGTTTCCAGTGTCTTTAAGCACAGGATGTTTTTCTCAAGCGGGACATGTTTATCACTCAGACATCTGTTTATAACATCAACAGACATGTGACCGGGAATGTCTTTCTGCCAAAGGGGATCTTAGCCCTTGGCTCATTTTAAATGGGGTTGAACCACATGAAATTGCCAATATTTGACTTTTTTTTAGAAACTTACAAAGTTGGCAGTTTCATGTGGTTCAACCTAAGTTACAGAAACCAAAGTCCATCATAAACCTTTGGTGTGGTCATGCACAGAACTGAAGTATAAAGATTTTGTAATCTGGCCTTTTCTCTCGCAAATAATAAAGTATTTTGTTTATATATACGCCTCCTGGTAAGGGTCCTCATTCTTCCCACCCCGACAGGGGATGAGGGGAGGTGGTATGATATTGAGCTCTGATCCATTGTCCTCTCAGCAGCTTTCCGTCTATTGAGAGTCACAAGTCCATTTAACCGGTTTTACACACAGGTCACCTAGTAAATCATGACCAAATCGCAGCCACCTGTGAGCTCTTCCTGACGGAATCCTGAGAAAGTGTTTGCTTAAAGCAAAAAAAAAAAAAATTCTTTTAAGAAGGGGTTAGAATGGAAAGACACAGGTGTCTTGTCTTTGCCAAGGGGTCGGCAGAGGGAACACAAGGGATGGTAGGATGTTGATGTGAGGAACATAAGAATTTCAGTCTCCAAAACTTTCTCCAGGGTGCCTGACATTGCTGAGCTGACTGAGGTTGGGGTGATGATCCTGGGACACCTGTTCTCAAAACACACTGCAGAATTAGGATAGGGCACCTGGGTGGCTCAGTCTGTTAAGTATCTCACTCTTGATTGTGGCTCAGGTCATGATCTCATGGGTTTGTGAGATCGAACCCAGCGTGCTGACAGCACGGAGCCTACTTGGTATTCTCTCTCTCTCTCTCTCTCTAATAAGCTAAAAACACAAGTTAGGATGCCAACAAAGAGGTGGGTTATAATCAGTGATGTGCTGGATCCCCCTCACCACAGGCTAGAGAGAGAGCAGGTCCCTTCCCAACTTCGCATCAATGACATACTGGCACCTTGAAAGTGGTCGTGATGAGAGCATTTATACCATGGAAATCAGCGGACACTACAAATCAGGGCTCCCTTCAAGGCCCCTCAGGGAGCTGGTTGTTAAACGTTTACCAAAACACCACTGGCATCGGTGTTCACCATGTTAGTAATTAGAACAAATTTTGCAATGCAATTCCTTTTTAAAATAACATTGTTATGAAAATAACTTTTCCAAAAAAACAAAGGGAGCATTGTTTTACATGTTTCCAAATTTCTCTGTCTGGTTGAAAGGAGAGCTGGGTTCTTATATTTTCTTCTGCATTTTGTCTCTTGCAATATATTTTGGAGGAAATCAGGTCTCACACAGATACGTAATTGGAACAGAGGAGTATTTGGGAGATGTTTAGGATAATTGTGTGTATTTTATACTAAACCTAACCTGGCAAATGAAAGTTATTTAAAGGTTCACTGCAGTTGGAATATGAAACCATATCAATAAACTTTCCTATGATTACAGTAAATTCCATTGGTCTGTCTTGCACTTTGAGTGGATCATTTACCCAGGGGTGATTTTGTAACATCACACATTAGTCATTTGGAAAATATTGCTTCAAAATGTTGACACATTTCAATGTCTAATATCAAACAATCACATTAATTACCACCATCACCAATTTCACCAGGAAAGTACTGAGAATCTATCAAGCTCACAGTGGCAATATAAATTTTCAGAAATTCAGATTTTCACTTGAAAGTTCAATTTTTATCATTAGCAACAAATAGTCTTAAGTTTCTTTGAAATGACATACTCATTTCATTTGCTTGTGAGGAAATACCTGTCAGATACCCAAGTCTGAATAAACATAACATGTCAGTTGTTCTTGCAGGTAAAAATGGCGTCCATGGATAAAATGGTTAGTTTAGCTTGCAACTCACATAAATGCATGATGCATTTCCCCGGACAACCAATCTACCTTAGCATGCAGCAGTTCTTCGTGTGTACTGTTACCCAGAAGTTAAAAACGTGTATTTACTCATTAATAAAATTACTTTTTACTCCTTTATCAAGGACATTTTTAAATGGAACTGGTATTTTTTTTTTTCCCTACCAGTACATGGTGGTGAAGAATGCAGTGATGGCTGGGACAGTTAATGCTAAGGCCCCAGCAATTTTATACACCTTTGCCTTTGCAAAGTATCTGAAAGGGTGTCAGAGCCCCACAGATATCTGTGGACCTCACTTTGAGAAATGTTCTGGAAAGCAGAGCAGCTCACCCAGAACGGAGTGGAACAGGGACCAGAAGGTGACCAGGAATCAGGTGAAGAGAATTTTCCTTTCTCCTTCCAGATCCAGGGTCCATCCTTCCAATCTTACCCTTTCATAGCCAGTTAAGATGAGCAGTTTTATGTAAAACAAAAAGAATTATTTAATGTTCTACCTGATAAGGAAATAAGGTGAAATGGATATTCTCCTTTTCCATATGTCACTCCAATTCTCTCTCTTTTTTTAAGTTTTTTTGCTTGAGAGAGAGAGAGGAGAGACAGAATCCCAACCAGGCTCCATGCCATCAGGGCAGAGCCCAGTGTGGGGCTCAAACCCACAAACCACGAGATCATGACCCAAGCTGAGACCAAGAGTCGAACACTTAACTGGCCAAGCCACCCAAGTTCTTCTCTAAATCTTTTTTGGATGTAGTGTATTTCACATTTTAAAAGTTTATTTTTCTTAACATAGTCAAAACTGAAGTCATGAAGGGCAAACAACTCAGCCCACCCCATGTCCTGGTTGTTCCCCATACAGAGGCCTCAGAGGTCCTCAGATCTGCAAATGGTGGACACTCAAAGCTATAACGATTCGGAGCCTGAAGGGGCTGCTCCATTGGGTGGGTGAGCTAGTGAGGTACAGAATGTGGGAGCCAGAGCAGGTGGAGACAGAACAGGGTGGGTGGGGAGGGCAGTAACCTCTCTCATCACCTCTTTGGAAACATCAAGCAAGTTGACAGTAGAGTTTGTCGTGCTGTGGCCTGCCCTTGGGTTACGGTTCTCACCCAACTATTCATGCACTGCTGCATGACCTTGGGCATGTGACTTCATTACACGGTGCCTCAGTTCCCCCTCCATAAAGTGGAGTCACGGGGCGGTCGTGGGTGGATGAATCCATCATTTGTTTAAGATTGTGGGAAGTTAGTGACCTGGGGGTCTCCATTTAAGTCATGAGCAAAGGGGTCTGTGAAGAAAATACAGCTCCTGACCATCATGTCCCTGTTTTCATAAGAAGAAACCCAGGCTGCAGAGTTCGGCAAGAAAGCTGGCGTTTAATTCAATCAGGACTCAGACTTAGGCCTTCCGTTTCCAGATGCTGTTCTCTTGCCATGATAACCATGCTGCGTTTTGTTTAAATCATTATAAATCCTACCCAGGGGCTCCCCCAAGCTTCCAGTTCCTCCTTCTGTTCTGTTTTGAACACAGTGCACAGCCCTTGAATTTTAAAATTATCCACGAGCCTTCTACCCAAAGGACACACAGTCCTCATACACGCAGCAGCTGGTCACGGCTAGTTTAGTTTGAGCAGATGCGTGAATCCCATAATCGGGGCCAGATGTTAATCTGTCTTTTCTGAAAAAGCTGCACAAAAGGGTGAGGCTCAATGCAGTGAAGGGGGAAACCCCTTATTGTGTAATTCTTTTGAAACGCCTGGGCAGGGTTTGAACATGTGATTCTACTTGAAATCTGACATTCAGGGAAATACGATTTTTGTCATAGCTGGTGATGACACCTTCACAACTGGAATGGACATCGCCTTTGTCCATGTGCTATGAGTAACTGTCCCCTCCTTGCCTCCCCAAGTCATGTTCAGTGGCAAGACAGCCCAGGATTGCCAAATCTGACCCCCACCAGCAGTTTCCATATCTATGGTTTCATACTCTCCAAACAGCCAGGGCTCAACGCACACGTGTGTTTGCATGCCATGGGGCTGGAAATGCTGATTCACGGGAGCCCATGGCCCAGATTGGCTGGCAAATGACGTGTCCTGGGGATGCTGGGGGCAACAAACGGTACAAAGAACATGAGGTCTCGAGCAAGAAGATTGTGCATCAGCTGTGGCCCATCTCCACGTAAAGCCCATGAGAAACACCTTTGCCATTTGCTCGTAAACTCCATCAAATTGGCTAACAAAGAGGTTATTTTTCATCACGGCACAAATGTGTAATTAACAATTGTTAAATACAATAGCATTGGCATCATCTCCCTGGGATTCCGGGAGGTCGGTTTCGTTATGTTCATTTTATAGATGTGGGAACGGAGGCTTGGAGAGGTTAAAGCCCTATGTTCAAACTGGAGGGGCTTCTTTGGACTCAGCGGTGGCCTCTGATCTGTCCTGACCGTGGACTCCAGCTTGGGGGTGGTCGAGGCCTCCAGGGCTTGGAGCCCAGAGCCACCCCCGCCTCAGACGAGGGGCTGGACGGGCTCTCAGCACTGTCACCCTCATCTGCCCCATCCATCCTAGGCATTTCCATCAGTGGTACAGGTGTTCTTAGCCTTTCCGCCCTGGGGATGAAGTGAGTGCCTCATCTCACGGACACAGCACCTTGGTCAGAGCTCTCAGGCCCTGAGCAATCAGACTAGTATTTTCGATCAAGTTTACACGAGCCTGGGCTTCTGCTTCCCCAAACAATGTATGAATCCCATAAGACCCTCCAAGGGGAGCCCCAACAGTTTAGTTAACTTTTATTCAGTCATTTTTGTATTCACCCCTCCCCCAACCATTCATTCACAAGCAGCTCTTAAATGTCAACCACTAGGAACGTAGAGATCACAGAAAGCCAGATACTCTATGCTTTTCTAGGAGCCAGTTAAGTGAAGGAAACCAGGAGTAACGACGTTAAGAGCAGCTGAATTCCATCTAGCACCAAGGCCTGGGTCCCAGTGCTACCCTTGCACCTGTGGCTGGCGTTTCTCCAACAGCTGTGCGTGACAGCGGTGGCATTGCAACAAGAGGTGACAAGGAATCAACCTTACTGGGCGCTGGGGTAGGTGTTGGGGGTCCACAAGTTCACCGAAATGTCTCTGAGCTCAACCCTGCAGCCGGGAATGAGACGATCCTCTGAACACGTGTGCACGCACAAACACACATGCACACTCACACTTACACGTGCGCACACAGCACCCTCTGCTTGCCTCTGTCTCTGTCCCTCTTTCTGTTGGTCACCACGTCTCTTCTCTTCTCTATCGGCTTCCTGGGGCGGCTGTCACACAACACCCACCTTGGGAGGCTCAAACAAGGTAAATCTGTCATCTCCCACTTCTGGAGGACAGAAGTCCCCAAGCAAGGTGTTGGGGGGCAAGATTCCCTGCAGAGGACTATGAGGGAGGATCTGTTCCGGGCCCTGCTCCCTGTCTTGTCACTGGCCATCTTCCCCAGTGTCGCCATATTGCCTTCTCTCCCCACACGTTCCTGCCCACGTTTCCTCTTCTGTGAGGACACAGTCCCACGGGATTAGGGCCCGTGATTTTAACTTGATTACCTTTGTAAAGACTCCATTTATAAGTAAGGTCCCATTCTGAGGTCCTGGGGGTGAGGACTTCAATATTTGAATTCTGCAAGAACATAGTTCAACCCGTAACGTCTCCCAACACTAAAGAAGTTAAGATCAGCAGAAGCAGACCTGGGGACGCTGGTCCTTGCACGCGGACTTGGGCCAGTGGTAGAGGTACACTACAAATTCAAGGGCAACTATTAGAAATTATTTTAATTTTTTAAAGTTTATTTATTTTTATCTTGAGAGGGAGCACAAGCAAGGGAGGGGCAAGGAGAAGGAGAGACAGAATCCCAAGCAGGCTCTGCACCATAAGCACAGAGCCTGATGGGGGGCTTGAACTTACAAACTGTGAGGTCATGACCCAAGCCGAGATCAAGAGTTGGACCCTTAACCAACCGAGCCACCCAGGTGCCCCAACTACTACAAATTCTTGAAAGAAGTTTGATTCCAAGAGAGAAGATAAAACAAAATCCTATAAATTGCTCAACTAAAACCACAGAATGCAGAAAAGGAGTTAAAAAAAAAAAGAAACGGGGGCGCCTGGGTGGCGCAGTCGGTTAAGCGTCCGACTTCAGCCAGGTCACGATCTCGCGGTCCGTGAGTTCGAGCCCCGCGTCAGACTCTGGGCTGATGGCTTGGAGCCTGGAGCCTGTTTCCGATTCTGTGTCTCCCTCTCTCTCTGCCCCTCCCCCGTTCATGCTCTGTCTCTCTCTGTCCCAAAAATAAATAAAAAACGTTGAAAAAAAAAATTAAAAAAAAAAAAAAAGAAACAGAACAAGGGTGACAAAGGAAAACAGTCAGAAATGTGATAGGTATCAATCCACAAATATTGATAATCACTTTAAATGTTAATGGTCTAAATATATGAATTAAAAGACAGAGACTGAATGGATAAACACACACGCACACACACACAAAACAAGACTCAACTCTATGTTATCTACAAGAAACTCACTTTCACTATAAAGACACAGATTAAGAGTACAGGGATAGAGAAAGGTATACCACAGTGATAGTAATTTTAAAAAGCTGGGATCACTGTATTAATGTCACACAAGCTGAATACAGAGCAAGGAAAATGACCAGGGGCTCCGGGGGAGGGAGGGAGGGAGGGAGGGAGGGAGGGAGGAATGAACAGGGGGAGCCCTGGGGGATTTTCAGGGCAGCAAAACTATTCTGTAGACTCTGGACCGGTACGCTTATGACAGAGTGTATTTTTTGAACACCGGAGAATGCACAACACAGAGAGTGATTCCTAATGTAAGTTACGGACTTTAGATGAGAATAATATACCAATGCTGCTTCATCACTAGTATGAAGTGTGCATATACTACATATACTACTACTTCAAACGTAAAATTAACTAAAAAAAATAAAATCTAGGGGCACCTGGGTGGCTCAGCTGGTTAAGAGTCCGACCCTTGATTTCGGCTCGGTTCAAGATCTCACGGGTTGTGGGATCCGGCCCCTAGCCAGGCCGTGTGCTGACAACACAGAACATGCTTGGGATTCTCTCTCTCTCTCCCTCTCTCTGCCCCTCCCCAATTATGCGCAAATGCTCTCTTTCTCTCTCTCAAAATAAATAAATAATTTTTCAAAAGTCTACTTAAACAGCTCTCGCTTCAGACCATGGGCCACCTCCTCCCTCATCACCAAACCTGCTCAGAGTACTTGTTCTGTCCATCCAGAGGGCCCCCACAGCCTAAGCCTGGAACCCCTCAGCACACCTGACCAGCCTTACTGACTTCTCTCTTTCCCTCTCAGACAAGGAGAGTGGGAACGGCCTCTTCCATCAGGGTCCCAGGGGACGGACGAGGGGCTTGGAGCCGGACTCTGCCGCAGAGATACTGGGCCCCTCCAGGGGCCCACTTCGAAGGTGACTCGCTGGACTGGGGACCTTCCCCCAGGCACCGCGGGAGACATAGCTGTGGATGGAGGGCCACACGAGGGAAATGGCCACCGAGTCACCCTGTAGTAGCATTATCCCCTCGCAGGAGCACCAGGATTGGACAAGGACAGGCTGGCTGCACAGAACCCACGACATTGTAAGACCCTGCCAGTTCCTGACTTCTCCCCAGTTGTCAGGATTGGAATCCTGGTCCCTTAGTAGCTTTGGGGACAGACCCAGAGTGACCTGCCCACTCACAGTGACCACAGAAAGGAGGGAGGGAGCCTCCGAGGAGGGAGATCCCTGGGACCTTTTCGGGCAGGACCGGGAGTCCCTGGAGCAGAGGGAAACTTCGAGTCAGGACGGTGGGCCTCGCCCGGGAACCTGACACTCTGCCCCGACTTCCCCGGTGCACAGAGAGGGACCCTACCTGGCTCTGCTTTGACCGCCTAGGTTTGTCATCGGGCCAGATGGGCCGAGCTCCCGGCTGGGATCCGCCCTTCCCGCCTCCCCCGGTGCTTGTGTAAGTGAGACCACGTTCTACGTCAGCAAAGTCAGGCAGAGCTGTTTTCTAGAAACTGATTGGCCTCCCCTCCCCCCAGCCCAACCGACGTGCCCCGGTCGCCGAGCACTTGTTTACCTTAGAGACAGAACTCTCCCCTGAGTGGTCAGTTGGGAACCACAGGACGCTGGCCCTCGGAGGCAGTGCTGTGGTCGGAGGCCGAGCCGTGGAGGCCCGCGCAGCCACGCAGGGCCCGCCGTCGGCCACGGGATGTGCGTTTCAGCTGGTCCTGAAGCACCTGTGCGGTGCGGGGAGGGGATTTCTGGAAGCCTGAGACACCTCGTGTTTCCCGGGGCCGTGCTGGCATGTGCTGTGGTGCTGGTTCTGACAGTGAGGAGAAAACACAGTCCAAGAAGCGCGAAGACACTGGGCGAGAGGTGTCCAGCCTGCGGTGAGGTCTGCAGAGGACGCCGTGAGAGCCCTGGCCCAGCCTCACGGGCCGATGACGCCCTCGGGCCGCCCCCGCTCACCTCACAAATCCCGAGCTCCTCGGCGACGGGCATACACCTGAGCAGCGCCTCACTGCGGGACTCTGTTGGCTTTCTGAAACAGGCACACGAGAGCCAGTCTCCTACACTTCCCCAAGTCACTGATGAAAACGCCATCTTGAGGGCATCGGAGAAGGATCGAGAACAAGGTCGGAAGGAAATAACGCATAATCGGGGCGAAAACCCTCACTGTCCAGAAAGTCCGGAAACACTCAACCAAGAAATTTCGAGACGGAGGCAGAGAGGTCAGGAAAGGGAGGGGGAAGAAAGGCTGGAGCGGGCGAAGGCACGCGGGGAGCAGGGCCCGAAAGATCAAGCAGGCCCGTCACGGCCTGGGGCTGAGCACCTGCTGCGGGCCATCCCCTCGCCTGACCTCCCTGGAGATGGCGGGGCCGCCGGGAGCGGGGACGTCGAGCACAGGGGGGCGGCGGGGAACGGCCATCGTCCCCTGCAGCGGGCAGCAGGTGATCGGAAGGATGTCGCTGGTGATGCTGGCGTCGCTGTGTCCCCTCGGAGTCCCGAAGGGGGGCATCGAGACAGAGCCAGACAGCGGCGGGAAGACCAGCACCTGACCGCAGAGCCAACAGGACGGGCAAACAGTCTCCGAACCCAGGAAGCCGCCCTGCAGCGTGAAAATTCCCAGCCTGAGAGTGAGATTCAGCAGCTGAAGCTCCAACTTCAGAGCCTGCAGGATGCACGGGACGAACATATCCTGCAGCGTCACAGGAAATGGTTTCGAGAGGAAGCGCGGTGCTTGGAAATCAAGAGGAAACTGGCCAACCTGTATAGAGACATAAACTGCACGTACCAGCTTCGCAACCTGTACAAGAAGATGGCCCAGGACTTGGGCCGAGAGCTGGAGAGAAACTCCCGCTACTGTCACCAGGAGGTCCTCGCCCACTGGGACAGAGCCCAGAAGAGCTGGGCGGCAGCTGTGTCCACCGAGAGGAAGCTCGAGGCGCTAAGGGCAGAAAACGACCACATCAGGCAGCTGCTGGCCCGCCGGGAGTCCAGCTGCCAGCCTTTCCCGAGGGGCCCTTTCGCTCCCGCTGCTCCCCCCACAGCCCAGAGAGGCCGGGAAGGGTCGGGGGGTCCCCTGGGTCACCAGGGTCCCCACTGTGAGGGCTCAGGGATCCGGGGTCGCCTGTGGGATTGACTCAGCTCAGGGCAGCGGGGCCCTGAACACCCACACCCCCGCGCACACCTGCACGCATTTCTGCGACAAATTTCTGATCGTCCTCGCTTTCCTTATGCTGCTGTCACTACGCTCACGCTATACTTGTCTTCCTAGGGGAGCAGCATAGCTTTACCGCAGCATCATATTAATAGAGCTGCGTGAATGTTCTCACGAATACATGATTTCCCCCTCAGACGCTTTAGAAACATGGAAGTATTGCGTTTTGATTTAAATTGACATCACTCGTCCTTCAAACATTCTCTAAGGTTGACATAGAATAAGGTCGGACATAAAAGTGTCCAAAACAAGACCACTTCTGCGCCCTAGGACTAGGGTCACAAATCTGCAGAAGTCATCTAATATTTACACGAATAACATTCGGTTGGTTTTAAAAACAACGAGAAAAAAACGTAAACCACATCCCACTCAAACTTGCACAAAATTGTTATCAGCATAGTCCCACGTTTATATTTTAGCCCTACATTTATGTTTTCGTCCTAAATTCGTGGGATTAGTTTAGTCCTAAATTTATAGATGGGAAAATTTAAGAATTTGCAACCGTTTCTTTCTTGTTCTGTCATTTTTTTCTTAATCTTTGTGGTTTTAAGATGCTGTTGTTGACCATTTATAAATTTTATGCAGTCAAAAAAAGTTTTCTCTCGATGGCAAACACACACTCACATGCACCCGTGCACACACGCACACACACACACACACACACACACGCACACAGGCACACACACGTGCACATGTGTAGAATGTAGGCTCTTTTAGTTCTTTCTTGAGTACCTTTCCTGAGTACCTTTCTCTTTAGTTCCATGATGCACAATCTAGGCTTTCAGTTCTTTCTTGAGTACCTGAAAATGTAAAAATAGAATTGAAAATTTTAAAAATTGTTTTTAGATAAATAAATAACTGAAAAGCAAAAACGTGTGTGTGCGATGTGTAAACAGAGGAAAGACCCCTTGATCTCATCCCCAGAAAGCAGGTGCCCTGTGTATCAGCCAGGGTCCCAGCCAGGAGCACTTCTCCCCCAGGGTGCAGAGGAGGACGAGGCGAGGAGATAGTCCCCAGCTCCAGCACGGATGAGGGCAGGACCTAGGAGGCGGGCTCCCAGGCACCAGCACCAGGGGAACCTGGTCCCACCTCGGTCCGGAGGGAGGAGAGGGATGTGGCCTCAGCTGAGCCCAGTGGGGGCTGTCGAGGGAACAGGGAAATGCCCCCTCTGTCCTCCGGTCCCCCTTGGACTGCTGGAGAGGGACGGCCCCCCGGGGGGGCTGGGAATGCAGGCAGAGGGGTCAGCCTCGGGCACAGAGCAGGCAGACAGGGTCCAGACGCAATTCGGAGAAGGACCAGCACCCTTGACTCTATTTGATGCAAAGTGTGTGTGTGTGTTACTTCCTTCATTCTGTTTATTTAGTAAATGTCTGTGCAGCTTCTATGATGTGTGTTCCAGCGCATGGGAGGCAGTGATGGAAAGGACAGCCCAGTGAGCCCGTGGACCCCGGAGCTTAGGTTGTAGGAGGGGCAAGGCCAGGTGATAAAGACCAAAGGGACAAAGGATGGTAATCTCTGCTCTGTAGACGGTTCCAATAGGGTGATGGCTAACCAGGGTCAGAGATCACACCCGGAGGTGACATTCAGGCTGAGAGTAAAGCTAACAGGAGGTAGCCTGGGAGGGGAGGGGGCAGAACGTTCCAGGCAGAGAGAACAAGAGTATAAAGGCCTGAGGGCTGTGCTTCTGGGGCAGGGGAACTGGGGCAAAGGTGACAGGGAAGGGGATGGGGGGGGGCAGGGCAATTGCACAGACGTCTCTGTGGTGCAGGGGGGGATGCCAGGGGCAGGGGTAGGCCTGGAGGGAGAGGGTGGCCGCTGGGGACGTGTGTGATGTGTGTCCTGCGCAGATCTCCGAGGCTGTGAGGACAGGGGACGTGGTGTGGGGGAGGGGGCTCACGGTCCGCATGGAGCACTGGGTGCTCATCATGGTGATGGGGGAGGACAGACTGGGGCTGTGTCTGGGCAGCTGGGGGTGCTCAGAGGAGAGCCAGGAAGAAGGCCTCGCATCTTTCCTGAGAACCCCGAGGGCTGTCCGCACGTCCCCGGGGAGCCCTTAGAAGAATCTCTACGGGGAGCCCTGAACACTCAGGAGGGCGCGGACCGTTCCAGCAGGAAGCCAGCTTTCCGAGGAGGGGAGTCCGCAGCAGGCACGTCGGTCTGGGCTCCCACCACGCTCCCACCGCACCCGAAGCCCTCGCGAGCAGGTGGTCTCCCCTCCCAGGGGCTCCCACAACAGGGACCCCAAGCACGGCTACAGGAGGGGCCTGAGTGCAGGGGGAGGATTCCCAAGCGGGCACTCAGACCCCCGAGCGCCGACCCGGTAGAACCACGACAGACGATACGCGTCCTTCCGCAGGGTCACGGGCACAGAAGACAGACGCTCGGGACGCAAAGTGCTGGCGAAGGTGGCCTGTGCGCCTGTTGCCGGGCCACCCCGGCTCTCCAACTGCCCCCGCTGCAGGCTGGGGGCGGGGAGCAGGCTGGGAGGGCTCTCTGGAGGAGGTGGCCTCTGAGCCGAACACTGACGGATCAGGAGTCACTGATGGTGCTTCCGCGCTTCAAGGGGCATCTGAATCACTTGAAGACCTTGTCACAGAAGGTTCTGACTCATCAGGTGGTGGGGGGAGCTGAGACCCTGCGCTCCCCCCATGTGCTCTCGATGCCGGGACCAGACGTGGAGGGCCAAGGACCTTTAGGTGACTGTGGGGTAGGAGTGGGAAAAAGTGAAGGGGGAGGGGCGTTTCCGGCAGAAGACAGGGCACAGGCGAAAACACAGGGCACCAAACAGCCTCGACTGGGTGAGCCAGGCAAGTCGTGTAGTTAGCTTTCCGGACCCGGAAGCTCAAAGCTGGGAGGGCAGGAGGAGGAGGCAGAACGGATGCATACTCTGTGCACACACACACTGTTCCCCTTACCTTGTCCGGGGCTCCTATCCTACAGGGGCCATCTCAGAGGAGCACAATGAACTTGAGGTGCCTCTCGGGGAAGCCAGCCATGGGGGCACCACTCTGACCAGGCACAGAAGCAGCTTGCAAGGAAGAAAACTCTTTAGCTCTGAAGATAAGCAGACCCCTTCAGACCGTGCACATGAGCTCATCTATCCCATGAGCAGATATCTGACAGCTCAATGATCTGTGCATTTAAGGGACACATCAAATGCAAATACATCTTATGTCTAAGTACTTGGTGACAAATTATATGTTCACCTCTTTTGTGGTTAAAGAAAATGTATTTGACTGTGTCCGCCTCCACTGAAGATTTACAAATATAAATACTTAAGGTATAGGATTTTTAAACTATTTTGAGAGAGAGAGAGAGAGAGAGAGTGAGCGGTGGAGAGGCAGAGAGAAAAGCAGAAAGAATCCCAAGCAGGCACCACACTGTCGGTGAAGAGCCCAACTTGGGGCTGGAACTCATGAACTGTGAGATCATGATCTGAGCCGAAATCAAGAGTCAGACGCTTAACCAACCCAAGTGCCCCTTAAGGTATGGTTTTTAAAGCATCACAACCCTATATGCCTTCCCATTTCAACCACCAACTTTTCATCCAACAATTACCCCGAGTGTAAGTTTCAAGGACATCTGCGAGAAAGGTTGTGTGTACTTTTTAAAGGGTTACATGTTAGTTAGACTTTTATTTTTCATTCCTTCATTGCCTGGCTCACTCACTCAGCCCTGACTTATTAAGCACCTTCTATGTGCCAGGCACCAGGCAGATTTGGGTACTGCTCTGAACAGGACAGACAAGGTCCCAGCCTGAAGGAGCTGACCCCGACCAAGAGGCAGGTGGTGACCCTGGCCCTTCCCTGGAGGAAGAAGACCCCCACCGCCCCAAACTGTGCCAAAGTCCCTCTCTGGTTCGGTTTCCCGTGAACCAGGGAATACAGCTGTGTCAGGGAAACTTTAATCATCAGAGTTTATTAGGCCAGATGACAGAGCCGAAAGAATCCTCTGGCCATCACACATGGAACAACGAAATGAAAAAAACGGACGAAGCAAAATCACGGAAGGAAAGCCATGCCTTCGCCCGCTTCTTAATGCACATATTTGCCTTGATTGCTGAGATTTTTTTGGCATCGCTTAAATTTGTTATGATTACAAAACATACATATATGATTTGCCATTTTACCTACTTTTTAAGTATAAAATTCAGCGGCGTTAAGCACATTCCCGTTGCGGTCCAATCATCCCCGCCATCCATCGCCAGAAGTTTCCGTCTTCGCAAACTGCAACCCCGCCCCCCGCGACCTCTGGCCTCCTCTCTGTGTCTAACAACCTGGCTACTGCAGACACCTCACTGAGCAGAATCAGACAGCGTCTGTCCTTGGGGACTGGCCTGTTTTGCTGAGCACGATGTTTCCAAGGTTCGTCCCTGCTGTAGCGTGTCAGAATTACGTTCTTTTTTTTTCAGCCTGAATAGTATCCCACGGTGTGGCTAGACCACATTTAGTTTATCCGCGTGCCCATCAGTGGGCATTCTGGTTGTTTCCACCTTCTGGATGTTGCGAATAATGCGGCCATGAACATCGGTGTGCAAATAACTGTTTTGAGCATCGGCCTTTAGTTCCTCGGAGTGTATACTCAGACTCGCTGGACCCTACAGTCATTCTATCTTTAATTCTTCGAGGAAGCTTCCCACGGTTTGCCACGGTGGCTGCATTTACACGCCCACGAGCAAAGCACAAGTGTTCCGATTTCTCCACATCCTCACCGACCCTTGGTCCTTTCTGGTTTTGTTTGCTGAGAATCGCCCTCGAGACAAGCATGAAGTGGGCCCCCTCTCAGCCTCTTTGCCCAAGGTAAGCCCGGCCACAGTTCCCAGTCTCCCTTGAGCGGTCCCGGACGAAGCCCCATCCCTGTTCCTGGATGAGGGATCTCTCCTGATGGAACCCCGAAAGGGGGCTTTCCTGTGTCCCCACATGGCTTTACTTGGTGTGTTGGCAAAGACCACAGTCTGTGCCCCTGGACCCAGTGCTCAATTCCCACAAATGAAGGTGAACCACTGGAAAAAGGAGGAAGGACTGGGGTCCTTCAAGGCAGGTCCTGACCTCTGAGAAGCCAGACATCCTCATTTCAGTGACCAGAGTGCCATCGAACAAAAAAAAAAAAAAAAAGAACAAATAAGCCAACAAACACTGCTGAAAAGCACTTCAAATTTTTATAAAGGGTTTTGAATAATATCATCTCATATATATTCTTCTGGAACTTGATCTTTGGCTCAGTCGTCCGTTCTGGAGAATTGTTCACGTTGAGAGTCGCAACTCTAGTTCATTCCTTTGAGAGACTGAAGAGAGTCTTGTGTACAAAGACCCCATTTACCAGCCCCTGTGGGCATGTGGGTTGTCTCTGTAACTTCATGTCCAGTGCCTGACCCCTCTTTTTCTCCTTCTGGAGGGATCGGTGAGAGGGTTTCCTCTGAGGATATGGACAGTCCCGTGCATGGACACACCAGAGACATCCCCAGCCAGGAAGGACAGACAGACAGAGAAGCCCATTATTACCCTTGACCTCATTCCATGAGGATGGGAGATGTACCCAGAGGTGTGTGCCCTACGACGAAAACCAGAAACACGAATGCCTGAGCGATCAGAGCACAGAGCTAAGATGGAAAGATGGGCGAGGAGGGGCCAGAATGCCCTGTGTACGTTATGGGAATTCAAGAACTCACAACACGGACTTCCAAATTTAGTCCTGAGCTTTCTGGGCCAAGCAGAGAGGGGAACCAGGCCAGGAAGGAAACACTCTTCCTGCAAGAAGCAGGGACTTGCTCGGGGCCTGGCTGTCAAAGAGCCTTCCCGTGGGGCCCACACCAGAGACCCTGAGGAACATCACGGGCTCTGTCCTCCTGGGATTCCTCCTCGCACCTGTCTCAAAGGGGGCATCCAGGACCCCTCAGGGACCGCCGTCCCAGGGCACAGGCGTCCTCTGTCTTACACAAGGTGTCTGACCCTCTGAGAGCCCATACACGGGCCACCCGGGAACACACGCAAAGCGCCCGCCCAGCAGGCCCGAGGCTCACCCCCCACACCCCGGGTGGAAACTGGGCTTCTTCTCTTTGGGGAGCGGCAATCATCCCCTGCTGTCCAGCCTCTCTGTCTAGTGGGGATGATGGGGGCCAGCTCCTCCGTGGGAGGATTAATCACCACCTCTCTCCAGCTCCCCCCTCCTGCTTAATCAGAGTCATAAAACATCTTAATGTCAGGCCACATCCATTCCGCAATCGTGGGTAAGTCCCTTCGTAAAGAGAGCCTCTGCCAAGCCTTCTGACGAGGACGCCCTGTCCCTCAGCTGGGGCTTAAGCATCAATCCTGAGCAAAGCTGTGTAAAGACCCTGCCTCCCCTCTTGGCCATCTGGGCCCAGCTGGCGCCCAGGGACCGTGGGACCCATGTGAGTCTGGGTGAGTCACCCGGGAAAGACATCCTGCCGCGGCCACTGGCCTGGGGGACCGTGTGCCTTCCCTCCTGAGCCCGTGGTGACAGCATGCTCTTCACCCCTCGTCCCCAGCAGGCATGGAGCTTAGAGAACCGGCCACACACCCAGGGCAGGGCATCTGTACCTGGGCAGGCGGCCGGGTCGGGTTATCAAGAATAGGAGACCAAGGAGACAAGTTCCCCAGGGCTCCACCCGGGAGGTGGCCGGGCCTTGTTTTCAGAGCCATGCATATTTCGCCAAAGTATGTTTGGAAGAGGAACATGCTGCTTACCGTTTCTAAGCTGAGCAAGTGAGGGTGCCGGGAAGTGAGAGCCAGGGACGGACAGGGCTGGGTTTTTTGGAAAGGACAGCGCGGCTGTGAAATGCGAAACCAAGTTGCTGTTCAAGCCCAGGGTCAAAAGACCGGCGCAGAAACTCTCCCTCCGCGATTTGGGGGTCGCTCTGAGGATGCTGAGCGTGCCCGCGGAATGAGCTGGAACAACACATCACCTCTCCGGGTGCTAAGGGGCAAAGGTGCTGGCTCACGGCCGGGTGGTCCTGCGCTCTTGGACCATCGTGCCGGCCCCGGTGCCGCAGTGCCTGGCTGGTGGCAGCCGCTGCGGGCGCCTGGGACGCCAGATGGGGATGGTTTCCGAGCAAAGAGCAGGTGGAGAACGGAGAGCGGATTTCGGTGGGCAACACACGGGACTGAGATAAGCCGCTGACCAAAGTTCTGTCCCCGAAGCCCAAGCCCGCAATGGCTCAGGATGCCAGGTGACATCAGGCCCTCATCACCTGTGTCCCCACGGACCGGGCGCCCACCAATGGCCAGGCCCCGCTCTGTGTCTACACACAGAGTTGACAACCCTGCACTCATCTCTGAGGCAGGGGCGAGGTCTCCGTCTATGAACACGGTTCACAGAGCTGGTGAGGCCAGAGCAGGGTTTGAACCCATGTCTCTGGAAGAGCGGGTCTGGGCCCCTTTCCTTCTCTGACTTGCCCATGAACAACAGTCTGTCTATTTGCCTCCTGCCTCCGTCTCTGCCCTCTCCTTTCCCGGCCTGCTCCCCCCTTTCCTTCCTCGCCTCCTCTTCCGGCCCCAGCGTATCTGCCCAGTGTCTCACCCAGTCCTGCACAGATGAAGCGGGAGGCAGGCGCTGTGCACTTGGACGCACGCGAACATTCTCCCTGACCCGGGAGCACTTGCAACGTGCTTGCTAAGTAACGAGAAGGAGGGTAGCGCTCTGTGTTTGCCGCTGAAAAATCAGGTGAGCTGGGGGCGCCTGAGAGGCTCCGTCTGTTGAACATCGGACTCTTGATTTCGGCTCGGGTCGTGATCCCAGGGTCGTGAGATCCAGCCCCGCATCGGGCTCCATGACGGGCGTGGAGCCTTGCCTGAGAGTCTCTCTCTCTCCCCCTCTGGCCCTCTCCCTGGCTCACGCACGCACACTCTCTCTCTCTAAAATGAAAAGTTTTAAATATGGTGAACCGAACACTTAATCGTCTCTCTTTGGTTGGCTTCCGCTTCTGGGTAACGTTCAATCAATTACTTCAGGCAAACCCCGCTCACCGGTGATTCAGGGAGAGCAGCTTCTGGGAGGAGAGGGGCCTCCTGGGTGTCTGAAGGTGGGTAGCGGGTGGGGTGGTCAGGAGGAGGGGGCCAGGTGTTCTGGAGTCGAATTCCAGCTCTGCCACTGGTGGCTCCGATACATTCCTTGGGGAAGGTATCCATCCTTCGAGACTCGGTCTTTCCATCTGTTAAGTGGGGGGGGGGGGTTGTTAATACCCACCTCACAGCGTGCGTGTGAGGGCTCCCCTAATAACACATGTCAGACTCACAGCACAGAGCTGGTGGCTGGGTGACGCCGTGGCTCCCTTCAGCAGGCCAGCGAGGCTTACGGACCCTTCCCAGAATCGTATGTTGAAATGCGTAAAATAAAATTCAGAAGGATGACAAAAAAAAAAAAAAGCCCCACAAATATCAAAATGGGCGTAGAATTATAAGTGTGGAAAAGCAACGTGTGTGCTCTTCTCGTGCATTCGTGGTAAGATCCAGTGGCGGGTCTAATAATGATTGCAATTTCAGGGCAGAGATGATCAGGAACCATTACTTCCAGATTCCACAAGAGTAATCATGTGGTATGAAACACCTGTGATCCCGCTGGTGCTAAAATCCCCAGTCCTGCTAATGCTGCTCTGAGTTCCTGCTTCCACTCAAGAATCAAAGGAAATGCTACATTTCAGTTGAAAGCCGGCGAAAACAAAACCACAGCTTTCCCCGCCCCCCCCCAACTTCACCCATGCACCGTGAAGAGTCACTTCTCTGGGCTCTGGGTGAACAGTCACCCAGAGGCAGCAGGGTGGGGACGGAGAGAACTCACGCCTCATCTGAGCTGGGAACATCGTGGGCAGTGAGGATGTCAGAGAGGATTTCTGCATTTTGCTTTCTTTCCCTCACAGTTCTCCTAAACAAAACAAAACAAAACAAAACAAAAAGAAAAGTGCCAGGGGACAGCATTTCAGAGGGGATCATTTTCTCCAAGCCATCTATTTATCCACCTGAATATTAAGTTCACAGATACTCTCGTCTCGCAAAGAAAAGCCGTGGGTGGAACATTCTTTTAAATGTCAAATCCGAAATGAATCTGCAGGGCACAGCCTCGAGAAAGCTCTGTGTTCTCCAGCAGCCGATTCTAAACACAAAGAGATGTACAAGCCCTTTCTTGTCAGAATTTAGGTAACATTTCCAAGTTTCAGAGTCAGAGTTCTGAGGTTGTTGGTGTGTGGGGTTTTTAGAGTCTCTTTTTTTTTCTTTCTTTCAATATTCCTCCTCCATCTCCGCTGGTCCCTGTCTCCGAGCTCTCAGCAGGTGCCCCTGTAACTCGTCCCCTGTGGGAGGCTGGTCTCCAAACACCCAGCAGTGAACCCAGTTGGTTCACTCAGCATCTCTGGCCCTCTTCTCTTGCCTTCTGGGAACTGCCCTCCTCAACATGGGAATGACCTTCAACCCCTCAGTATAGCGGTGGGCATGAGACCCCAGCTGGCCCAGGCCCAGCCCCTTTCCACAGACAAATATAGACACTAAGAAACAGGGGACTTCTCTCCTGCTGAAATCAATCACAAGCACCAAGAATCCTATAATCAGGGGGTGCCAACAGCCATTGCGTCCCTTTTGGAGATGCTGTGAGAGCTAAGGTAACTTCCCCTGTAGAGGAAGCAGTAAAGCTGAAAGACAGCAAGAAACAAAATCCTGGTATCTGCACCCTTGATCCAGCTGTTCCTGAAGTCTCCATCTTAGTCTCTTAAAGGACCTAAGCTGAGTCCCCTCTGAGGCTTAAGCAGTTTGAGATGAGTTTCTGCCACTTGCATGTGAAAGAATCCTATTCTTTGTAATAATTCTAATGGCAAATGCTGTCTTAAGTAGAATTGCTCTGTCCAGAGTCAGAGTCCAGCAGAACAGACAAGATGAGGTGGCTCGCAGTTCAGGTGGCCACACCCGGGCTCACACCTGACAAGTTCGAGGACGGTCACAAGCTTCCCCGTTGCTGAGACTGCAGGACGTCTTCCCTCTGGGCCCCCCACTGTCCATTACAGTTGCCCCCTCCCTGGGGGTCCTGGGGGGCGTTGTTTTCCTCTGCGTCCGAACATCTTCAGGGGCCACGGCAGGGACGGCAAGTTGAGGGCTCGGCCTTGGCCGCTGACCCATCCCGCCCACAGCGGGCTCCTCCTGGGAGCAGCGCCTGGGCCTGGGGGCTCCCAGCTCCTGTGTGTGCAGGGGGGGCACCCCCCCCTCCCGGGTCAGCCTCTGGGGAAGGGGGAGGCCTCAGGGGCAGGACCCGGGCCATTCTGTCCCCAGCAATGCCTCTCCCCGCCTTTCGGACGGACGGCTCCTCCCGGGCCTCCGAAACCCGGACCCGAGGCCACGCCCGCCCTGAGCGACCGAAGGGGCGGATATGACCGCGCATGCCCAGTAGTCCTCTGCTGGAGCCTGGAGGGAAAAGGGAAGGAGGTCCGGATTGGCGCCCGGGTCCTCAGACCCCCGGAAATGCTACCCAGGCCGGAAGGAGAGGAGCCGAATACAGCGGCTGCCGGGCTCTATCGGCTGACTTTCCGAGGGAGACAGAGCTCAAGGGGACGAGTATTTGTGGATCTGAGACGGGCAAGAGTGTCCCCGCTCCCAGACGCGGCCCAGACTGCTCCCGCCTCACCCCTGCGGGGGACGCCCAGGAGATCCCCGGGTGTGGTTCTCAAAGCCAAAGCCCACAGAACCCTCCTGACGTGATTGGGGGGGGGGGGTGGGTACTGACCCCCGAAGGCTCTGCCGCCGGCTGACATAAACCCCCCAGAACTCTTGCCTTTGCACCGAAGGCCAACCCCCGGGCAGCTGTGTGAATCACTGCCCTGGGTTAGGCTTTGGAGGGTCCTCCGTCCGTTGCTGGGGTGACAAGTCCTGGGCTGCCTCGCCCGGGACTCACGGGCAGCACACCCCCCCAGAAGGACAGGCCGCTCCTACCTCCTCCCAGAGCCATGAGGCCGCTCCAAGGCTCCGTCATGGACCCCAGACTCGCGGGTGAGGAGGAAAGGCCGCCGGCCACCCACAGGCCCCGTGTGGAGGGTGCACCGACAGACCCAGGGGGGTAGGACAGGACCCGGCGGGAGCTAGGGGGCCGTGATGGACCCCAGACACAATCACCGTGGCAACCTGCTCTCCAGCCTTGGCCTCCCCACCTTCCAGACGTGTGTCCTGTTCTCCAGCATGTGGTCACGGGTGGGTCTTGCTGCCACATGCAGAGCGAGGTGACAGACATACCCTGTTGGTGCTTGGTGCCCGTGCTGGCTTGATTAGTGTCCCCCCAAATTCGTGTCCACCTGGAACCTCGGAACGTGAGCTTATTTGGAAATAGGGTCTTTGCAGATGTAGTTAGTTGAGATGAGGTCACAGGGGCCAGAGCAGACCCCCGATCCGACGTGACCGGTGTCCTTGCAGGCACAGGAAGGAGACCCAGACCCGCAGCGGGGAAGGCAGGGGAAGGCAGGCGAGCCCTCGGCAAGGACTACAGGAGCGCCCAGCTTAGCAGCAGCCCAGAAGTGGGACAGAGGCACCAAATGGATCTCCCTTGGGGCCTCCAGAAGGGACCAGCCCGGGTGGACCGGCCTGGAGAACAGGGAGAGGATCCAGTCCTGCAGTTCGAAGCCCCTTGGTCTGCTGTGTTCTGTTACTGCAGCCACATTCCCCTTTGAGTGAAGAAGAAGGCTCTTGATTGTTACTGGCCCATGGGGCAGTGTCAGCCCGGGCCCCTGGTGCCCTCAGAAGGTGCCTTAAAACGTGTCCCCATCAGAGATCGGGCTGAAGGGTCAGGTGACCCCCCCCCCCCGTTAGTCCTCTCAACTTTGGAGAAAGGGGACAGGGAGGGAATGGGGAGGGGAGGGTATGGAGAGGGTATGGGGAGGGTATGGGGAGGGAAGAGAACAGGTTACTATGGAGGACTTTAGCACCGATGCACAGCTACATTCTGAAATTTTACTTTTTCTGATGGCAAAACCTAAAAGGTATGATAGTTTGAATTCTAGTTAAAACTTAACTCTGCAAAAGATAAATTAAGAAAGAGTCCCATTTACAGTTGCACCAAAAAAGAATAAAATACCTCAGAATACACTTAACCAAGGACGTGAAAGACCTTTGCTCTGAAAGCAATAAAATATTGCGGAAAGAGATTGAAGATGATACCAGCAAATGGAAAGATACTCCACGCTCATGGATTGGGAGAAAAAATATGAAAATGTCCATATTACCCAAAGCAATCTACAGATTTAGGGCAATCCCTATCAAAATACCAACAGCATTTTTACAGAACTAGAAGAAGGAATCCTAAAAATGTGTATGGAACCACCAAAAAAAAAAAAAAAAAAAAAAAATCGGACTAGCCAAAGCGATCCTGAAGAAGAAAAACAAAACTGGAGGTATCACAATCCCAGATTTCAAGATAAACTAGAAAATGTAGTAATCAAAATAACATGGTACTGGTACAAAAATAGACACAAAGATCGATGGAACAGAACAGGGAGCCCAAAAAGAAACACACATTTATACGGTCGATTAATTTGCGACAAAGCAGGAAAGAATATCCAATGGGGAAAAGACGGTATCTCCAACAAATAGTATTGAGAAAAACTGGACAGCAATATGCAAAAGAATGAAACTGTACCACTTTCTTACACCATACACAAACTAAACTCAAAATGTATTAAAGACCTAAATGAGAGACCTGAAACCATAAAATTCCTAGAGGAGATCACAGCAACGTTTTTCTAGATATGTCTCCTGAGGCAAGGGAAACAAAAGCAAATATAAACTCTTGGGACTACATCAAAACCAAAAGCTTCTGCACAGCAAAGGAAACAACCAACAAAACTAAGAGACAACCTACCAAATGGGAGAAGACATTGGTAAATGACATAGCTGATAAAGGGTTATTTTGCAAAATATATAAAGAACAGATACAATTCAATACCCAAAAAACAAATAATCAAATTAAAAATGAGCAGAAGACATGAACAGACCTTTCTCCAAATGTGACATCCAGAGGGCCAACAAACACATGAAAAGATGCTCAATATCAATCATCATCAGGAAAATGCAAATCAAAACTACAATCAAAACTCACACCTGTTAGAATGGCTAAAATCAAAACCACAAGAAACAACAAGTATTGTTGAGGATGTAGAGAAAAAAGAACCCTTGTGCACTGTTGGTGGGAATACAAACTGATACAGCCACTCTGGAAAACAATATGGAGGTTCCTCAAAAAATTAACAATAGAACTACCATATGATCCAGTAATTTCACTACTGGGTATTTATCCAAAGAACATGAAAACATTAACTTGAAAAGATACATGCACCTCTATGTTAATTGCAGCATTATTTACAATAGCCAAATTATGGAAGCAACCCAAGTAACCATTGGTAGATGAATGGATCAAGAAGATATAAATGGAATATCACTCAGCCATAAAAAAGAATGAAATCTTGCCATGTGCAACTACATGGATGGAGCTAGAGAGTATAATGCTACATGAAATAAGTAGTCAGAAAAAGACAAATATCATGATTTCACTCCTACATAGAATTTAAAAAACAAAAACAAAGAAAAAAAAGAGACCAAAAAAAAAAAACAAAAAAACAGACTCTTAACTGTAGAGAACAGATTGATGGTCACCAGAGGGGAGGTGGTGGGGGGATGGGGGAAATAGGTGATGGGGATTAAGGAGGGCACTTGTGATGAGCACAGGGTGATGTATGGAAGTGTTGAATCACTATACTGTACACCTGAAACCAACATAGCACTCTATGTTAACTAACTGGAATTAAAAAAATAAAAATTAAAAAAATTTAAAAAAAACACTCTGCAGTATCCCCTGCTGGCGTAAGGTTCAAGGCCAGATGGATTCCCAGTATTTTTTCCTTTAGTATTTCTAGTTTTTATCGATATATACCACTTCTACCGTAGGTGCTCAAACCTCGGGGTCACTTAACTATTATCCAGTGACCTTTTACATAGCTCTGCAGTCATGGAAGCTTCTTCCAGAGAAAGATGCCAAGTCTGCCAGGCCCAGCAGGGCCCTCCTCGATAACTAATCCCCCATCCCTAGAGGAAACTGCAGCTCTGACCTCTGGCACTACGTGTTACTTAATTTAAAAGTTAGAGGTGGAATCATCCACTATGCATTCTAGGACCTGCTTTCTCATGCTCCACATTGTGTCTATGACATGTCCTTGTGAAAAGCAATAGTTTGGCTATTTAAAAATTATTATTATTGCTGTATACTGTCCCGTCACATGCTATACCACAATGAGGTTGATTTCCTCTGCAGTTGGTGACCCCTCAGTTGCTTGTATGTTTGGGGTTGTCATAGACAATGGTGCTATGACCACCGGATGCATGTCCCCCGGGGGCCATGGCCCTCACTTCCCTGAGTACACACCCAGGGATGCTGGCGTGGACATCGGTATGTTCAGCTGTACGAGACACGATCACGCTGTTTTCCAAAGTTGTGCCACTTTACACCTCAACCGTCGATGTTCGGGACCTGCCGTTCGTTGTTCCCCGTCATTGTCACACTTGGTGCCGGTCTTTTTCATTTTAGCCATTCTGGTGAGTGTGCAAGGGTATCTCACTGTGGGCCGCATTTGCATTTTCCTGTTGGCTGATAATGTTGGGCACCTTTCCCTATGCTTATTGGCCTCTTGGGTTTTCTCTGTTACAGGGGTCTGCATATTATCCTGTCGGGGGCTGATAGTAAATACGTTTGGTTTGTAGGTCGTTTGGTCTCCGCTCCAACCACCCAGTCCCTCTGTTGTAGGGAAAAGCAGCTGTAGGCAATATATGAATGAACGAGCAGGCAGCGTACCAATAAAACTTTATTTAGAAAGAGGCTGAGGGGTCAGATCTGGCCTCTGGGACTTTCGTTTCCTGACCCCTGCTCTAGCGTAAAGCAGCTACCCAGATGTTTGCCCATGGTTAAACTGGTTTGTTTGAATTCTCTTATCAATCGGTACAAGTTGTCTATGAGTTCTGGATCCCAGTCTTGTACATTAACATTACAATATTTATCATGTTCTGGAAATTAAAGAAATCATGGTATATTGGACCATTTCTATAGCGTTGTCCTTGATGTTTCCACCATGAGGCCCCTAAGGGATGAAATGGTAGTTGTCGCAGGGAGCCTCCCTCTTGACACAGGTACCCAGGAGACCTGTCCGCTGCCGTATCACCCGAGTGCCACACAGTGTCCCACACAAACCCAGAGCCCTGTGTCCCTCTGTGCCTCTTGCGGTGACTCGTCATGTCAGGACAGGCTGCCTTAAAAACGGCCCTGACTTGTTAAAATGCACACATTTTCCAAAAGGAACAGTAACCTTGTGTGGATAATGAATGTACATGCCACCGGGACTTTTCTCCGTTTGGAGGAAAGTTTCCAGTCCTTCAGACCAAAGATGGTCAGAGTGGGGAAGCTGGGAGGGACCTCTTTCCATCGTTAACCAAACGCGTTACAGGCTGGGCATCCGCTGACAGAGGGATGGAAGGGAAAACGGCCCTCATTCAAAGATGGGGCTGGAAGGGCTGCTCCTGGAAATCTGGACGAGACCTTGAGGTCTGGGGGTGGTCAGGGGACTCCTCACTCAGGCCCCAACCAGCCAGCTGCAAAGCTGGCATGAGAGCCCAGATTTTCCAAAGTCTTCCTCACATCTTCTCTTTATTTAAATAACTTTGACTTTACCATATGCACCATAATGTGAGCTGCATAAAAGCTGCAGTGTATTTTGTCTTTCTCTCCACGGCACCTGCAGCAGTGAGAGCATAGAACCACTGAGGTGCCCCATTTGTTGAACACACGGGTCATCAGGAAATGAGTAGCTGGATTCATCCTGCTATTTTTGGGTCTCATCCCACCATCAACCGAGTATTGTTTCTTCTTGCGCAAGGAGCGACATCATTTCTGGAAAAGGACTTTCAGGACTGGATAGATCTGTGCCATTTTCCTAGCACTGATTCTGCTTCTTCAGGCAGGCCCTCCTTTCAACGACCAAACTTGGGTTATGGGAAGTTTGGGTAAACAAAGCTCTTATGAGTAATTAGTATCCAATTAGGCCACGGTTTCATGTCTGTGGGAGTCAAGGCCTCTTTTTCTGACCTCTGGGAAGAATTAAGCAGGTCAGACCTTTGTTTACAGAGCAAGGCCCATGCTGACTGCCCGGCCATTTACAGGTTGTTGTTAGTGGCTACACATCTACAGAAAGCTACTCACTATTTTTGTTGGCCCTCGCTACCGATGGAAGGGCAAGCCTGACCTCCAGTGACCTAGGTCCTTCCTGTCTGTGTCCATCTGGTAGGAGGCTCCAGCACCACTGAGAAGCCTCATCCTGACCCAGAGGGAGGGTTGTGACAGTGCTCTCTGGGTGAAAGGTCATGACACGGTCCTTCCTGTCATCAGCCTGTTTAAAATGACAAGCCTGGAGTGAGAGCCTCTCCACTGATAAGAGTTTGTGCCTGGTTTATATTTCTCAACTTTGTATTATGAAAATACAAATGTTCAACAAGACGTTCAAATATACAAAATTTTGCTGAGCTATTTGAAAACTAAATATTTCTGCATGTATTTCATAAGAATAAGTACATTCTTTAATACAACCAAAGTAACATTATAACAAAGAATTTATCTATTTCTTTTAATTTATTAAAGTAGTTGGGGTAAAATTGCTTGTAATTTTTTCCTTCTTATCTTTTTAAAGTCTGTAGGATCTGTAGTGATGCTTCTATTTCATTCCTGGTGTGGTAAGTTGTGTCTTTTTTTTTTTTTTTTTTTTTTTGTGAATAAGTCTTGTTAGAGGTATATCAAGTTCATTGAATTTTTTTCCCAAAGAAACAACTGTGGATTTCATGCATGCTATTATTCTTTTCTGTTTTTTATTTCATTGATTTCAACTTTTATATTTATTTCCTACCTATTTTTGAGTTTAATTTACTTTTTTTCCTAGAAATTTAAGATGATATTTTAGATCATTTTTAAGCTGTATCCCACACATTTTCATCTGTTATGTTTTTATTCTTACTTAGTTAAAAATATCCTTAATTCTCTTTTTGATTTCTTCCTTGACCCATGGTTTATTTAGAAGTATGTTGTTTAATTTCAAATTTCTGGAGATTTTCCAGACATTTTTCTGTTGTTGACTCCTTACTAAATTCTTTTGTTAGGCAAAGCATAAACTTTGTATGATTTCAATCCTTTTAAAGGCTTATTCTGTGACTCAGCACATGGTCTGTCTTTGTGCGTGTTCCACACGTACTTGAAAAGAATGGCTCTTCTGCAGTGTTGGGTAGATGTATTTATGTCAATTAGTTCAAGTTGGTGAATAAAATTATCCTTATTGAGTTTCTGTTTACTCGTTCTATGAATTATCAAGAAAGGAGTGCTAAAATTTCCAATTATAATTGTTAGTTTGCCTAGTCTTTCAGGTCTGTCAGTTCTTGCTTTATTTACTTACTGTACCTGTACACACTTAGGATTGTCATGTTTTTATGGTGAATTCTTTATCTCTGTTTATATATTTTTTCTGAAATCCATGTTCTTTCACAGCTACTTTTGCTTTCTTTGGATTATTGTTTGCATGGTATATCTATTTCCATTCTTTTACTTTTACATATCTTTATCATTACATTTAAAGTATGTTTTTGTCGATCACATATATTTTTGCCTTTTTTTTAATCTTAGAAGCTCTGTCTTTAGTTAGAATGTAGACCATTACTTTTGTTATAATTACCAATGTGACTGAATTTTAATCTATCATCTTGCTACTTTTTTCTATTTGTCCCATCACTTTCTTATTTTTTTCCTCTTTTCCTACTTTCTTTTGGATTATATATATATATATATATATATTACTGTTCTTTTGTATATACTATTGGATGATATGCTACACTTTTTGTTTTATCATTTTTAAAGTGATTACTCTAAGATTTACGTTATTCAATTTTATCACAGTCCACATAGGAATAATATTATGCCACTTCACATATAATGTATAATTCTTACAACATTGTACTTCTCTCTTCCATCTGCTATTTGTGCTATTTTGTTATTGTCATATTTTATGTCTTTTTCTTATGTTTTTATTTTATTTTTGAGAGAGAGAGAGAGAGAGAGAGAGAGAGCGCATGAGCAGAAGAGGGGCAGAGAGAGAGGGAGACACAGAATCTGAAGAAGGCTCCAGGCTCTGAGCTGTCGGCACTGAGCCTGATGTGAGGCTCAAACTCACAAACTGTGAGATCATCACCTGAGCTGAAGTTGGATGCTTAACTGACTGAGCCACCCAGGTGCCCCTGTCACATTTTATTTCTTACATAATACTAAACCCACAATACAGTTTTACATTTTGTCCTAAATATTCAATTATTCTTTGAAGACGTTTTTTAAATGAGGCAAAAAATATATATTTACCATGTATTTGCCAAATTTTTGCATTCTCTATTTCTTTGTATACGTCTGAGATTTCAGGTTTCATAAAACTTGGCTTCAATTTATTGCAGATCAATCTCTCGGAAGTGAATTCTTGCAGCTTGTGTTTGTCTGAAAAAGATTTAATTTACTTACATTTTCTAGGAATTGTTTTCCCTGAATATTAAGAATTAAGGTAGCCAGAACTTATGAACTTATTATCTATCTATCTATGATCTATTATTAGTCTACTTAGGTCCCTTTAATATATTATTTTTTGTCATCTCATCTGCATAGTTTCTGACAAGAAGTCTGCAGTCATTTTTACCTTTGTTCTTTTGTACATATGCCCACTTTCTCTTTGTTTTTAAGAATTTTCCATCACTGATTTTCAGCAATTTTATTATGATGTTTCATGATGTATGTGTTTATCTTTGGATTTGTGGGGCTTCTCTGGCTATATAATTTTCACCAAATTTGGATGCATTATTTCCTCAAATAATTTTCCACTTTTCTCTCTCTCAGGGATTTCAATTACCATCATGTTAGAGGGCTTGATTTTTTTCCCATAGATCACTGAAACTCACTTTGGGTTTTTTGGTGGGTTTTTTTTTTTTTTTTGTCTCTTTTCTCTAGGCTTCATTTTAGATAAATTCTATTGTTATATCTACAAGTTCATTGACTTTTTATTCTGTAGTATCTAATACACTATTATTCCTTCCATTAATTTTTTAAAAATTTCAGTTATTATGTTCTTTGTCTTTTAAATTTCCATTTATTCTTCTAAATTTATCTTGTCTCTCTCCTATCATGTTTGTTTCCCCTTAAATATTGAGAATTGTTATAATTTCTGGTGTATTTGTTTTATCTACTAATACCATCATCTCGGTCATTTCTGACTTGCTTCTAAAGACTGATATTTCTCCCAGTTATTGGACATTTATTTGGGGGGCTTCTTCTAATCTTTGCTGGATACTGCAAATTTTATGTTTTATGTCTGGATCTTGTTTTCTTGTATAGAGTAGTGGACTCTAGTTTGGAAGGCAGCTAAGTTACTTGAAGACCAGATCCTCGTGAGGCCTGGTTTTAAGCTTTGCCAAAAGAAGGTCTAGAATAGCCTCGCTCCACCAAGAGTTCGGTCCTAACAATGTGGCATGACAGCTCTGGGGCCTTCCGTTAATGCGCCAGGTTGTTACGGAGGTTTTTCCACTCTGTCGGAGTTCAAATGTCCCCCTTCCTTCCCTGTGCGACTCTGGTACTCAGTCAGTTTACGACACCCCACTCATTGCTTTCTGATCTCTGTTAAGGTTCATTCACCCTGGAATGGCTGAGCACTCCGCAAACACTCAAGAAGATTGTATGCAGATGTCTGCAGCTCCTTTTCTGGAAAGCTCCCTCCCATCTGGAACTCTGCCCTGTGACTTCATGTGGCCCCGGCCTCCCTGAACTCTGACCGCTCTCTCTTCAACTCATGAGGCCACTGGACTCTGTTTCCATTGCCTCTCCCGTGTCAAGGGTTTAAAAGATGCCTCTGGGCAGGAAGCTGGGCAATCATAAGACTTCTCTCTTTTGGTTTTCTATTATTAGGGATCGCAGCACTGTGCTATTTATTGTCCGGTGTCTGCGAACAGTTGTCTAATCTACTTTGTCCCATTTTCAAATTGTTTGCAGTGAAAGGGGAAGTCTGGGCCTTCTTTTCCTTCATGGTCAGAGGTAGAAGTCCTTTTTTTTTTTTAACTTCCTTTATTTCAATCGTTATTTCCCCCTTGTCGTTTATATGTTTATAGTTATGTTTCTCCCTTTTTCTCTCGAATAGAGTTGTCTGCTTCATTGTGGGTTTTCCCATGAACTCGTTGAATTTATTATGTCTGTCATTTTTTAAATTTGTAACTCCTTCATTACTGCTTTTCTCTATTATTCCTCTCTTCTGCTTTCTTTTGGTTTGCTTTTCGAAAACTTCTTAATTTAGACTTTCAACTTGTTATTGTTTCGAATTAAAATTTCTTTTTTTCCCTGAAGCTAGGACTTCACTTCGCGCAATGAGCCCATCACAAATAAATTTACGCCAGCCGAACGATGCTTTTTGTGAAATTCAAAAACCAGGGTCGTGCAGTCCTTAAAACCCCAATGAAGTATCACCTCACAGTTATTAGAATGGCTGTTAGCAAAGAGACAGGAAATAACAAGTGTTGGCAAGGATGTTGAGAAAAGGAAACTCTTGTGCACGCTGGTGGGAAAGTTAATTGGTGCAGCCACTGTGAAAACCAGTATGAGGGTTCCTCAAAAAAGTGAGACTAGAACTAGCACATGGTCCAGAAATTCCACTTCTGGATATTTACCTGATGGAAAAAAAATACTAACTCAAAAAGACGTGTGCACCACCATGATCATTGTTCATTATGGTATTGTTTACAGAAGGCGAACCATGGAAGCGACCTAAGTGTCCACTGATGAATGAGGATGAGTGAATGGAAAAGAAAATGTGATATAGGTATATATATGCATGTGACACATGTATGTACATACATATATATGTGTGTATGTATGTATAAGGGAACATCGGGATATTATTCAGCCATAAAAAATAAGGAAATCTTGACATTGTGACAACATGGATGGACTCTGAAGGCATTTGCTAAGTAAAATAAGACCTAGATACCATAGGATCTCACTTATACATGGAATCTAAAAAAAAAATCGTAGATACAGAGAACATATTGGTGGTTGCCAGAGGGTGAGGGGATGGACGAAATGGGTGAAGGTGGTCAAAGTTTATAACTTCCAGTTGTAAGATAAATAAAACCTGGGGATATAACATACAACACGGTAGCTATCGTTGATAATACTGTATTGTATACTTGAAAGTTGCTAAGGAGTAAATCTTAAAAGCTCTCCTCACACACAAAAAGTGTGTAGCCATATATGACGATGGATGTTAACTAGACTTCCTGTGGTGATCGTTTTACGATATATACAAGTATCAAATCGTCATGTTGTACACATGAAACTCCTATAATGTTATATGCCAATTGTATCTCAGTTAAAACAAATATTTTTTGAATTGAAGCTAGGATTATACCTCATGCAATAAGCACATTATGAATTCATTTGTGCTCGGTGGACGATGCTTTTTGAGAAACTCAAGGGGTGCCTGGGTGGCTCAATCGGTTAAGCGCCCGACTTCGGCTCAGGTCATGATCTCACAGTTCGTGAGTTCGAGCTCCGCGTCGGGCTCTGTGCTGACGGCTCAGAGCCTGGAGCCTGCTTCCGATTCTGTGTCTCCCTCTCTCTCTGACCCTCCCCCGTTCATGCTCTGTCTCTCTCTGTCTCAAAAATAAATAAACATTAAAAGTAACATGAGAAAAAAAATTAAAAAAAAAAAAGACAAACTCAGAAAAATACTGGCATGCATTACTTTTCCAATAATAGTTTTATTGAGATATAACTAACATACCACAAAGTTCACTTTTGAAAAGTGTTCTCATTGGTTTTTAGGAAAGTCACAGATTTGTGCAACCATAATCATAATCCTATGTTGAAACATTTTCACGACCCCAAAAGGAAACACTGTGCCATTAGTAATCTTTCCCCTCCCGGCTCCTCTAAGCCCCTGCTGACCACTGATCTGGTGTCTGTCTCAATGAATTCGCCCACTACGGACTTTTAACATGAATGTTATCGTATAACATGTGGCATTTTGGTGACTGGCTCCTTCTCCTTTCACACATCATTACGTTTGCAAGATTCATCCATATTCAGCATGTATCAGTACTTTTTTCCTTTTTATTACTAAATAACATTCCAAGGAAGGGTATACCACATTTGCTTATCCACTCATCAGGTGATGGATTTGGGGGGGTTTCCACTCCTTAGCTTTTATGGATAATGCTTTTATGGACATTTGTGTATGAATTTCTGTGTGGATATGTATTTTCAATGCTCATGGCGTAGAACAGCTGGGTAATATAGTAACTTTAAAGTGTTTGAGGAACTGCTACACTGTTTTCCAAAACCACTGGGCTATTTTATTTTATTTTTTAATTTTTTTTTAACGTTTCTTCATTTGTGAGAGACAGAGAGAGACAGAGGACGAGTTGGGGAGGGGCAGAGAGAGAGGAAGACACGGAATCTGAAGCAGGCTCCGGGCTGGGAGCTGTCAGCACAGCCCGATGCGGGGCTCGAAGCCACGGACTGCAAGATCCTGACCTGAGCCGAAGTCAGTCGCTCACCCAAGCCCCCCAGGCACCCCCACCCCTGCACTATTTTAAAGTACCACCAACTTTATGAGGGATGAGAGTTCTAGTTTTTCCACATCCTTGCCAAAACCTGTCGTTTACTTTTTTTTTTTTAATCTCAGCCTTCCTAGTGGGTATGAAGCGTATCAAATTACGGTCCTGAGTTGCGTTTCTTGAACGATTAAGGATGTCAAACATCCTCTCGTGTGCTTATTGATCATTTGTATGATTTCTTTGCAGAAATGTCTATTTAAACGCTTGGTCCATTTTTTTGTTCAGTTGGATCACTTGTCTTTCTGTTCTTGAGTTGCTAATGTCTTGTACTCGCTGTGGACAGAAGTCCATCATCATATATATGATTTGCAAATATTTTCTGTCATTCTGTGGGTTGTCTTTTCACTCTGTTGATGATGCCCTTTGAAGCACAAAAATTTATTTTGATGAAACCCAATTTATAGGTTTATTTTTCCGTCACTTTAGCTTTTGGTATTGAATCTAAAAAACTATTGCCTGATTCAAGGTCACCCAGATTCATTCCTGTGTTTTCTTTGAAGGGTTTTATCATGTTAGCTCTTCTCTTTAGGTCCGTGATTGATTTTGAACTCATTTTGTGTAGAGTATGAGGTGGTGTTCTACCTTTATTGTTTTGCATGTGGAAGCCCAGCTGCTGTGGCATCATCCGTAGAAAAGTCAAGTATCGTTTCTGTCAGGAAAAAAAATTTTCTTCTAATATGTACATAAATGACTTTGTAATCTCATAAAATCATAGGATATCATCTCTTGAAATACGCAGAGAGATAACTTAGTCCAGATGCCTTCAGACAGGTCAACTGACTTACCCAAGACAATCCTCGCCCAGATTCTCTTCTCAGGTCATGCCTGCAGGACCCATAACAACCCAGAAATGGTGCCCCCCGGTCCGCCACCATGTTGTGGCCAGAATTAATTTCTCCTTGGCATCCCCACTTATTTCTATTTCCATCCAGAGACTCTAAGTACCCCCCCCCCAAAAAAAATAGCGGGTCATAGGGGATGTGACGTGGTGGGTTTGAGGAAATACTGCTGGTGAAACATTTCATCTGAGAAAATTAACTTGTGTGGAAGGGGATTTGAGAGACGCTGTTGGGTTAGTGCAAGAATGAACTGTGGGGTTTTTTTATATCTTTGTTTGGTCCAGAGTCGCAGAAAATCAGGGGTATGTTGGAAGACCGACGCCTGTACAGCAAAGCCACCACAGAAGCCACCCTTTTAGACCTGGGATTGTAGACGGAGGCGTTCCATCTATCACTAAGCTAGTTAGTGCCGTGGATTTTTCACTGGTTCACCCAGCTGCTATCCCCACTCCCTCTTAGTGGGGCTTCCAGGATAGCAGCTACCAGGGAACCCCGCTTACAAGACCCTGGACGTTGTATGTACCTTAGATCTTGACCCTCAGAACCAGGAGGTGGTCAGCACAGGGAGTCAGTGGCCAAGGTCGAACTGTAGGGGAACTGCAGGTCTCTGCAAACAAGGGCAACGGGCATGTTGGTTGTTCCAAGGCAGCTCTGGCAGAGTTTCAGAAGTTTGGTTCCTGGTTAACTTAGGTAATAAGGAGTTGTGGTGGCAACAGCCAGGCTTCCACTAGGAAAGCTAATGTGCTGCTGGGCAGTTCTCTAGTGGCTACTGTTTTTGACCGTGTGGTAATCAAATCTCATGCCCTAGAGATTCTCCAAGCTTCATAATACCCTCTGGTAAATCACCTCCTTCTTAAACTAACTATGATGCCTTCTGCTAGCTGTCAGTCTGAGCCTTGACCAGTACAACCCGTGGCCTCATCAACAAATGAGAGGGCGACTCACATGTTTTTCTGGAGGCCATCCTCAAATCTAGGTGTTTCTTCTTGGAAGAGTACTTCATTTCCAAAAGGAAAAAGCCAATATGGTACCAAATGGAATAAAAACGTCAAAAACGTTGAAAGAAATAACAATCCTGAGGACCACAGAAACCAGAAAGAGGGTATTCTGGAAATGGTTTGCCCCCCATGGTAGAATAGGTATTCTGGAAACAAGATCAGAAAACCAAAATGTCGGAACAAGCTGTGGCGAAAGGAAACAACGAAGAGACTTAGAGACAGAAAGGTAGTGGGAAGTGTACCATCTCAGGGCAAGGTTCTCAACATCCACAAGAGTCTCTGGCCCAATGAGTGGGGGATTCATAGAAATTTTAGCACATGAGAGCTCTGGGGAGGGATTGAAACAAGCGGACAATGGCCAGGAGCTCCCTCAATGGGTCTGATGTGGTGGCCTCTGGCCCAGGAAGTTGGGCGTATGGTGGCCCCATCTCCCAGGAGCACCCCCGGGACGCCATGCCCGATGGCTGCTCCAACAGAGATCCAGGAGAGGTCAAGGGGAAGAGCAGGTCGCTGCTGAAGACTACCCCCACTGCCCAGGCCACCGAATGGGGAGGAGCGACCACTGAGTGGCCTTAGCTGTTCTTTCGTAGACAACGGATGTAAGGTTAATGGAAAATAAACATCAGTTTCTGTATTTAAAAAAAAGGGGGGGGGATAAGATGAGTCAAGACTGTAAGATGAGGAGATAAGCAGTTTAGGGGCGAAAAGGAAAGATTCTAAGGAAACCAAAATTGCAACAACATAAATATGTTTAGGAGGAGGCAAAGAGCACAGGGTCACATAGGATGTGATAAAATACTTGATTCTTTAAAAAATAGATAAAGTCTAGGGAAACACAATGAAGAAAACAGGAAATTAAATGAATATGGAAATGAGAAAAGGTTAACATAGATAAATTTCTGGCCAATAGAATCAAGAAGAAAATGCACACATAAGAATCGAGGAAAGAGAAATTTCAAGAAAAACGGGGTAAATGGAAGGAACATATAATCAAAAAAGACACAGGGGGTCATATCAACCCATCTTAAGATGACATGGGCTCA
Organism: Panthera uncia; assembly: GCF_023721935.1. NCBI lineage: Eukaryota > Metazoa > Chordata > Mammalia > Carnivora > Felidae > Panthera > Panthera uncia. The sequence continues at coordinate 6,434,633 of NC_064810.1, read as the reverse complement.
AATCATAAAGTAGAAGAACACTGCAGAGATGGGAACTGGATGTTGGATGATGTTAAGAAATTATTGTTAATGCTTTATGTAAGTAGAGGTACTTTCGTTATAATTTAGACTGAAGCTCACAGATACATGTTGAGATATCTACAGATAGCATGACAATAATGGGATTTGTTCAGGATGACGGAGGAGGACAGGGAGTGAGCACATGAGCGAGGAGAGAGACAGCATGAAGTTGCCCCCGGGGGCAGTCAGTATGGAAGCTGGAGGATGGGAACCGTAGAACCTTGTACTATGCTCTTGAATTTTGCATAATAAAAAGCTTTGAAATTAAACCGAAGCGAAACAAACGTGAATGGGAAAGTATGCTATTCTATTCCATGGAAAATATAATATGTGTTAACAAAAAAAAAAGTCCAGATGAGGGGCCCCTGGGTGGCTCAGTCGGTTAAGCTTCCAACTCTTGGTTTCAACTCAGGTCATGATCCCAGAGTCATGGGATCAAGCCCTGAATCAGGCTCTGCGCTGACAGCATGGAGTCTGCTTAAGATTTTCTCTCTGCCCCTCCCCCCAAAATGCGCGCGCGCGAGTGTGTGTGTGCCCGTGTGCATGCTCTCTATAAATAAGTACATAAACAAACAAACATTTTAAAAAAGGAGGGCAGACACATTTCTGGGGATATTATCAAAATGGACATAAGAAAAAATTTTACAAGTCAATAGATGACTAGTGGTAGAGGAAATTTAAAATGCAATCGACGTATCTCAAAGGTTTCTTTCAAACTTTTAAGGCATTAGGTTCTATCAGCTCTCCCAAAGCATAAAAAAGTGGAAAGCTACATGATCTATTTTAGAAGTAACATTAACCCTGATTCCAGCATCTAATAAAGATAATTTAAGGGGCGCCTGGGTGGCTCAGTCGGTTAAGCATCTGACTTCAGCTCAGGTCATGATCTCACAGTCTGTATGAGCCCCGTGTCAGGCTCTGTGCTGACAGCTCAGAGCCCGGAGCCTGCTTCAGATTCTGTGTCTCCCTCTCTCTCTGCCCCTCCCCTGCTCATGCTCTGTCTCTCTCTGTCTCAAAAATAAATTAAAAACATTAAAAAATTTTTTTTAAAAAAGATAATTTAAAAAAGAAAAAAAATATATAAACTGGCTTCACTTAGGAGTAATCTTAAAATCCTAAATAAAATAGCTGCAAAATAAATCTTAAAAGAATTTTCGGGGCACCTGGCTTGGCTCGGTCAGTTAAGCAAACGGACTCTTTCAGTTCAGGTCATGATAGCACAGTTTATGAGTTTGAGCCCCTCCGAGGGCTCTGTGCTCACTGACAGCAAAGAAACTGCTTGAGATTGCCCCCTCCCCCACTCATGCTCTCCCTCTCTCTCTCTCAAAATCAATAAATAAACTTTAAAAAAGAAAAGAATTTTCTAGCATGATCCAGGACAACTTAGCTTGGGATTGCAAAAGGGTTCAAGATTAGGAAATCTGCCGGTCTGGGGCTTTATGTCAACAGCCCCCACCTGAAACACATTCCTGAATTTTTTAAAAAAATCCTTAGGGAAAACTACAACACAAGGCTACTTCTTTCACGTGATAATTACATAAACTAATAGCCAACATCTCACTTGATGGTGAAACACCGAATTACTCCTCTTACAATCAGAAGCAGAGCAGGTGTGTCCGATTCAATCACTGCCATCTCTTGTTGCTTCAGAAGATTCGGCTCACGTAACGAGATCTGAAAGAGAAATCCGGACGACGACCAGGGGCAAGGAGGAGACCGAGATGTATTCCACACCCGTGATGCCACTCATTAACCCGAACCCTTGACAGAATCCACTCTGAGACACTTAGAGTTTGAAGGAAAGCGGAGTAAAGGGGCCAGAGGAAAAAATTAATAAACCTACAACAGTCGCTGGCGTTTCCATATACCCACATGAACCAAACAGAAACCACACTCTCCTGGGCAGAGAAGGCTCCGTTCTCATCAGCAACACGAAGTGAGCAACAACCTTGACGGAGGCACAAGGGCGAACGTGATGGGCGAATGACACACAACCGCACGATGAAATGCTGTCCGGCCCTCAGAAATTTACAATGATGTGTGAACGTCATTCTGGGGAAAACCAAACCGAACAAAATGCAGGATCCCTAAGTGTCCATTCCCTCTTCTTTTTTGGAGAATACAAATGTATCCACATTGGCCCCAAATATAAAAATGAAAAAGTCTTCAAACAAACCCAAGAGATCTCAATAAGAATTACTTCTATAAAATGGATTTTCAGATTATTTTTGTACTCTCTATACATTTATGCTGCATTATCTACAACCAGCCAATATTACTTTTGAGGTCAGAAACAGAGTTGAACGTGCTAAACTGTCTTGAGTTTAATACCAGTCAACTGAAAAATAATACACTCATTGGCTACTTATAACTTTCAAGATTTAAGATTGTGCTTCTCTGAGTCAACCTGGGGATGAGAGTGTCTCTAGAACATGGGGTAATTAATACCCAAGAGCAAAGGGTCTGGACGAAGTTCAAATGGATGAGAGTGGAAATGTTTCTCTGGCTTTCCTGAGCTGGCCAGTCTGCCTAGAATCTAATTTAAGAACACGAACATGACCTCATTGCAGGTGTTCTTTCAAAGTGGAACACAAATTTATAATGTTTTGGCTGACAAAACTGGAAGGGAGACAAGATTTTAAAAGCCTCAGATATTCTCTGTCAATGCTTACCATCTCTATCTTCAAATAAAAGTATTTATATTCCTTATTTCTGCCCCTTAGGCTCTGGTTCTTGGTTAAGAAATGTCTCATAAACGGCAGAAGGAAAGAAAAACATAGGACGATAACACGTGATGTTCTATTTTTTAAGACTATAAACACTTTAACTTCTAGAAGGGACCACCTATCATGAAAACTTCTGATCTTCTGGTCTTATAAAAATTAACCGTAAAGTTTAGCATGGTTTCCAGACTCAAGTAGTATAAACCAGATTGGCTTAAAACATTTGGAAACAAATATCTTGGATGTTTGTGAAAGGTCAACACATCGGAAAGGAGTGATGTCAAATTCGGAAACTGGACAGCAAGAGATTCTGTCAATCAGAAAACTAAACACCTAAACTTGACTGAATTATTTTAATAAAATCAACAAGAGATGCCACGGCACAGGTAAAGCCTAACGTTTGCCGGTAATCCAGTAAATACTAAGTACCTGCTATTTACAAGGAATTATGGTGGCACCAGAGAGAGAATTGATAAGATACCTCGAGGAATTTGGCTAGTGACCAGGGAGAAAAGAGAAATGCAGAAATAAATAGAACTCCTACAAATTAACATGAAAAACCAAATAATTTTAAACGTGGGCAAAATCTGTGAGCAGACACTTTGCCAAAGAAGATGTACAAGGGCGCCCGGGTGGCTCAGTCGGTTAAACATCCAACTTTGGCTCAGATCCTGAGATCACAGTTCATGGGTGTGAGCCCTGTATGGGGCTCCGTGCTGACAGCTCAGAGCCTGGAACCTGCTTTGGTTTCTGTGACTCCCTCTCTCTCTGTCCCTCCCCCCCTCGCACTCTGTCTCTGTCTCTCTCTCCCAAAAATAAATAAACACTAAAAAAAATTTTTTTTAAGAGGTATGAAAGGCCAGAAAAATTATAATTCACCTCTCTTCATGAACCTCTTACAGTGGCTTGCAAATACTCAAAAGGGGAATTTTAAATCCAAAAACATAATGACCGTGAAAGATGGAATATTAGAAACCCCAGATGAAGCCATGGAGAATGTTTCAAACGAGACTTAAAATGACAGAAATGGCCCGCCTCCGGAGGAATAAAACCACAGTCACCACTCCTCAGCGGCTGGCCCCTTCCAAACCAGAGCAAGTAGACATTGGTTCCGAGATCAGAAATCAACATGCGGAAAGCTTCTACAGGGACACCCAGCTGCTTCTTTCGGTCGCACCCCTTAAGAGCTTTTTAAAGATTGTACCTCATTGTCTAGTGTATTTCAGGTTAAGATCCCTTGTTGGACTACAAGTGATACAAATAAAGAATCACCTTAGAGGAGGGTTTGTACATGTTAGGCAACAGCAGATGTGAGCGAATTTCCATGTGTTTACGACATTGGTCTTGAACCCTTTTTCTGCCCTAACATGTGTGAGGAGCGGGATATGTAGACGGCTGCCTTCTTGCCCATGGGTACACACGCCTCCGTAAGACGGTGGTGTTCTAAAGAAGGGAGAGACATGAAGGGGATGCTCCCCTCCCCACCGAGACGATGCCATGGCTGATGAAACTCATGAAACACCAAGACGCCTATTACGCTTTTGTTCGGGCCCAAGGCCATCCTTGATCCTTCTCTTTCTCCCCAGCATCCCATATGGTCTGCCCCATTCCTTCTCTGCCCAGGCCTCCCACTTCCCTCCCCTCCCCACAGGTTCTGCCACACTGGCCTCCTTGCTATTTCTGGAACATGCTCGATGCTCCTGCCTTCGGACCTTTGCAGCGGCTGTCCCACCCTCCTGAACAATCTTCCCCTTCGCCTCTTGCCAGCCTCTTCACAAGCACCATTCTCTTAGTGGGGCTGACCTTGACCGTCCCTACTTAAAATCGCAATCTGTCCTCCCACGGGCAAGTTCTAGGCCCTCCTGCCTGGCTCTAAGCTTCTTTTCTCTCCAGTTTCCTTGTCCCCTTCAACCACACTGTAACGCTGACTTCTTTTAGTATGTTTATTACCTTATTGTATCTAACTTATTATTTATTATACTATCTTCTATTTATTGTTTATTGACTGCTGCCCCTGCCACAGTGTAGTGTCCTATGTTTGTTTTATTCGTTGGCATCTCCTAAGCACCTGGGACCCTACCTGTCACATAACAGGTGTTCAAAAAATATTTATTAAATGAATAAGTGTGTATTTTTCTATGTTCCTCCAGCTAACATATACAATGACTGTAATATTGCCCTTGTAAGCGTCTCTCTGCTTATCTCTTCCCTCCAGCCACCCAGCCCTCCACTCAGGGGACATATATAAGCGATGTGTTGAACATCGAAGACTAGCCTAGCGAGTGGAGTGGTCTGGAAAGCCTGTGATGGCAAAGACAGGGGAGAACACCTGAGAGATCGGCCCTGAATCCCCCATTTCCCTAACCTATAAAATCCGTGAATAGTTGTGTCTACACAACCAGTTACATTTTACATGTCAACTTGACTGGGTCATGGGGCGCCCAGGTATTTGGTTAAATACTATTCTGGGTGTGTCTGTGAGTATGTTTCTGGAAAAGATTAACATTTGAATCAGTACACTGAGTAAAGCATATTTCTCTTCCCAACCTGAGTGGCCCTCATTCAATCAAGTTTAGATCTGAATAGAACAAAAGGACTGAATACGAGGGAACGCCTCCTGCCCAATCCTGTGAGCTAGAACCTTTTTTTCCCAGGATTCAGACTGATGGAAATATCAGCCCTCCCAGGTCTCCAACTTACTGGCCTCATATCTTGGGACTTCTCAGCCTCCGTAATCATGTGAGTCGATTCCTTATAATAAATGTCTTTATATGCCAATAGAGATCTAAATCTTACTGTTTTCCGGAAAATCCTAACACCGACCTGCTCGCCCATGAATGTGGAACAGGTTAGAAGTGCTTCGCTCAGCTTTGCAATGGACTGAACAGTTGCCCTCACAAGGGGCGGTGATGGCAGGTGGGACAGTCACAGCCTCAGCACGTGACTGCCTGAGCCAGACAGGGGATCCAGTGGGTGTCTGTGTTTGCCCGTGGCCATGGCCAAGTCTTCTTTCGTGAGCATTCTCCCCAGGATATCTGGGCCTGCTCCAGGCTCACTACACTGTCCCAAACGTCTGGGGCCCCAGACTCTGCGCCTTCAGTCCCTCCTCGGAACACCTTGTCCCTGCTCCCCCTGCCGATAGTCCAACTCTCCAGGCTTTCGTCTGGGGAGGATATTGACAGCATAACATGAAACAGCAGCAAGACAAAGCAATCTTGCTGGTTTCCTGTAAGTCCCCAGCGCCCAGACCATGGCATCTAGAAAGCCCCAAATCCTACTTCTTGAAGGTCCAGAATGGATTTCAATAAGCATCAAGAAGAATGCAGACAGAGCCCGCTGGCTCCAGACAGCACCCACCATCTCCGAGGTCTCCCCTAAGAGTGTGGAGGGTGAATGCAGCGACCACTGTCCAAGGAGAGGAAAACAAAGGTTCCCAAGACGTGGCGAAGCCTAGAAAGTTCCACAGCACGTAGCCACATCCACAAATATTTCCCAGGCGGGGGATTACAGGCACCGGCTCATCAATTCGGAAAACAACCGGGTGGCTGCCCTTGTCTCGCGTTCCGCATGCTGTACGGCAGGGGCCGAAAGCTACTTGGTATTAACAGGATCCCTTGGTGTTTGTTTTCAACAAACATTGCTGAATGCCTACTATGCACCGAGCTCCACGGTTAAGAGCAGGCCCCATCCTGTCGCTGTCTTCATGTCAGCCTCTCAGCTTTGTCTGTAACTTGCTGGAAGCTGCAAGGAATTTCATGCTCGGGGACAGGCCTGCACAGGTCCAGTGGAGTCGGCCGAGTCTCTGATTCACTCCGCCGTCCAAGAGTAAAAATAGAGGCTGATCCATTAAAACGATCCTGGGAGATTAAAGGATTTCTAAGCCAAAACAAGACCTGAGATAAGCTGCCTACGTGTGAGCCAGGAGGTGCATTGCTTCCAGGACACCGGCAGCGTCCGGGAAGGGCCTGCGGCCTGATGAGACTTGCCCCGGCAGCCTGTGCTCTCCGGAGGCCCAGCCGAACGCGGAGTGGCGGCATGCTGGCAAAGCCCTCTCACGTGGTCGGCCCCTGACCTTTCATGTTGGCGATTCCCAGTCAAAAGTCAGTTTCTAGGGGCGCCCGGGTGGCTCAGTCGGCTAAGCGTCCGACTTCGGCTCAGGTCATGACACGGTTCGTGAGTTCGAGCCCCGCGTTGGGCTCTGTGCTGACAGCTCAGAGCCTTGAGCCTGCTTTGAAGTCTGTGTCTCCCTCTCTCTCTGCCTCTCCCGTTTGTGTTCTGTCTCTCTCTCTCTCTCTCAAAAATAAATAAAAACATTAAAGAAATTTTTTTAAAGGTTCCCTCCACTCATCACAGATGCCTTTAGTAACCAGGTTCCCTCTTTTCCATTTGCGGAGCTTGGAGATCTCCCCCTGTCCCCTGGGAGATGTGGATTGGGTCATTCCCCGGTTTCCACAGGGATTTCCTGTCTTCTCAAGGGCTCACTCCTCTCGGCCTAGAAAAAAGAGAAACACCGACTCACGGAGCAGGACTCCTTTGTGGCAGGTGGCAGCTGGGATGCATCCTCCTCTAGGCACACACAAGGGGCCACCACAGTGTGGGAGCCTGTCCCCTGCACAGGGCAAGGCACACATGCCCCGGACAGCACATCTGGGCTGTGTGGGTCCACCACCTCTCCAGCAACCAACCACGTGCGAAGATGGAAAGACAAGCCATGAACCTTTCTGCTGTTTTTTTCACGTCTTAAAGAGTCAACTATGGGGCAACCTGAGTGGCTCCGTCAGTTAAGCGTCCAACTTCCGCTCAGGTCATGATCTCACGGTTCGTGGGTTCGAGCCCCACGTCGGGCTCTGTGCTGACAGCTCGGAACCTGGAGCCTGCTTCAGATTCTGTGTCCCCCTCTCTCCCTGCCCTTCCCCTGCTCATGCTCTGACTCTCTCTCTCTCTCAAAAATAAACATTACAAAAAAATTTTTAAGAGCCAGCTACTCAACTGTTTTTGTTGTAGAAAGACACCAGATTTGGAACCAGAGGACATGACTTCCAGACCTCCCTCTGCCCCTCATCTGTCCACGTGACCCTGTTACACAGTTAGAAATGCTCTGCCAAGCCTACAGGACCAAGCAAAGAGGAATTTATTGTTCTGGCTATCATCTTCCACCCCGAGTGGACAGCTTAACCTTTGCCTTGGGAAATGGTTTTAAATTAAAAGTGACTGACTCTTTAATGAATCTTAGTGAAGTGGAAATGGAGGTTTGGGTAACTTCCATCAGAATGGGGCGAGAGAGTCAGAGGACTTTTATCCAATCGCAGGGAGCAGAACGTTCCAGATGGAAGGTGGCGCGGAGCCTCGGGGCCCAGGGCCCAGTGCACACGTACACAAGCCCTCCACTAACGCCCATTCACGGTACCGATGCTGGTGAGAGCGCCTTTGTTGTAAGCCCCCCCCCCCCCCCGGGCACCTGTCACTCTGCTAAGAGCACTGTGTGCTTTATCACACAAAACCCGCGACACAGCCATGACCGTGAGGGACAGCAGGTCCATACATGTCTCCACTTAACACAGAAGACCACCTCTTCGCACAGGAAGGCCTCTCCCACAGACCCACAGCTGAGAAGATGAGGACGGGGACCCAGGGTCCCCATACCTAAAGCTGTGTGGCTTTGCCGCGTGCCAAGGAATCAGTGAAAGGACACCTTTATTGAACAGGTGGGGAATCTGAGGCTCAAGGAGGAGAAATGATGTGTCCATTTGTCACTCTGGAGGTCGGCCGACCCGAGACCAGCTCCTGTTCCCCGACCAAGATCCCTCGGCCGTCCGGACCTTCTCGAGAAGAAATTCTGCTCAAATCAGCCTTTCTGCAAGGCAGCCTCAGTGCTGATGTGGCCATCTGGTTTACCCCCGGCTCTCGCACCCCATCAGGTGATTTACCTGACTGCCTGCTAATCTCCCCTTTCCTGGACTCTCCCTTTCTTAGCACACAGGCTCAGGGTTGTAGGTGAGGCTGTCATGGTGTGTTCTCAGGTCTTACTGGAAGTGCAGCTGTTAAAAAACAATCTAGTAAACAGCCAGCCCAGGGAGTACACGTCAGCAGCTCTGCCCCAGGGCCCCAGCGTCAGCAAAGGCAGGGCCCGGGCCTTGAGCCAGCACCCTTTCCAGATGGCATCCTGCCATCGGGCCAGCCTCGCCTGCCCGCGTCCGCGGGATGAGATGGGCCAGCACCCTCACGGGACTGACCTGCCGGCGTCTGGAGCTTCCAGATTTCCTGGAGAAAACAGACCCATGCTCGAAATGCGGACCTGGGAATTGTTCCCCTGGGGAAACCGTACTTGGTTGAGCAGGAAAAGCGGGTCAGAACACGGGTGCCGATCGGCTCTCTGAGACCCGAAACTGAAATTGCGAAGACTGAAAGTGAGAGCGTTTATTTTGTGCCTCGGTGACTCGGGTCTGCTGTCCACACCGTCCCATGTGGGATCTCCTTGTCAATTCTTGATGGAGAGCACTGCGTTCATCAAATCACAGCTCAACCCAAGTTCATAGAGGGCTACACAAGCTCTTGGAAGAAAGATGTGAAATTTCCTCATTAGAAATGTGAGGACGGGGCTCAGACTGGCTTCTTCAAAATCACAGTGAAAAAATGATAGTACTAAGGCATGAAGACTATTACAGTGTTTCAGTGAAGGCTGAAAAGAGGCTTTTCCCCTTGATCTAGAAGTTCACCATCCGTCGGCCCTGCGGAGGACGGTGCTGACGAGAAGCTCCGAGTCCAACTGTTAATAAAAGCAGAAGTAATAAACACAGGTGCTATTTATTTAGCCTTAATCCACTCAAACACAAGCTTTTGGAGGCAAGGACTTTGTCTTGTTCCTGCAGAATCTCTAGCCCAGAACAGTCCTTGGCATATAGCTGCTCAATATCCACGTCTCGGACGGACCTGCGCCTGCAGAAGTCCCTAGACTTCTGTGCTACAGACGCTGTACTGGATACTGCCCTTGCATGATTCACACTCGTCTCCACCCTACGAAGCAGCTCTAATTCCTACTCGCAGCGCAGAGCACTAGGCTGACGCTCATTTCCTCCTTGCGCTTGCTCTAAACGGTCACGGGGATATCCCGGGAGACAGGGAATCCTATGGGTGACTCTTGCCATGTGCAGCTTTCCCGAAGCAAGCCCTTCTTCCTTACGAAAAGAAGTGACACTTGTCACTCGGGCCCACCTGGGCCCGGCCCTTTATTTGCATCGAGCAAGACAGGGAGGAGCGTGGTGTCCAACCAGCTAATGGTGTCACCTCGCCTTGGCCGCCTGTGGCTTTGGTACTCAGCTACTTATGTCAGAAGGCATTGTTCCCATTTGAACACTGGCCTCTACAGAGCCGGACCCCGGCCTTGTGGTCCCCACATCTATCGGGGTGAGCAAAAAGGGACCACTGGCCTGGAGAACGCCACAGGCCATCTCCAGTATAAGCGAGGCTATCGGCCTCGCCGGCTGCACACTTTGCCCGTGAAACGAAGCCCAAGGCAACCTTGGCAGAGAAGGGGCCAACCGTGGCTAAATGCAATGGTTTTCAGACCCTGAACCAGGAAGCAGCCACAGGGCTCCCTACCCTCCTCCCAAAGTTCTTAGGGTACAAATCCAACCCCACCAACCGGCCTCGCCGATCCCAGGGGAGCCCGGCCCTGTGCCTGACTGGTCATCGAGGGCACCTGAATGGTGTTTCGGGAAAAAGCCAGCTTGCAAAGTAGACTTCAAATTGCTGTGAATCACCCTATCTGATTCAGATGCGGGCTTGCACGGACTTAGAGATAGATAGCTGATTGCCTCAGAGTAATCGGCAGTTGCCTCAGTGAGCAATTTACCTCTGGGAGCTCCAGGTACCGAATGAGAACAACGCGCGGTGTATCCAGTCTAGACCCAGTCGGCGGCACGCTGCTTTGGGCTGGCGGCACCCAGTGAAAGCGGGCGCTCTCCTGTGACTCCGTGCCTCCTCCATCCACGAATAGGGTCTTGAAGTCGTGACGTGGTTCCCTGGCCACGGCACCTGATGAATGGGTGCCCCCCTCGGTGCTCCTCCCCAGGCCACTCCACGTCCCCGAGACTTTTACTGCCACCCAACTCCTCCTGCCTCCGGTGGCACTCCACCGCCACACAACTCCAGCCACCCTCCGGGTCCACACGGCAGAGGTCAAGTCCCTTTGTTAGGGGATGTTCCTTCACGTTCGTGAAGCTCTGGCTGTCTTCCCTGGGCTTCCCAGTACATCATGGTTCTGGAACATTCCGCCGTCCCGTCCATCCTCCTCCAGCCTTGCTCTTCTCGGTGGCCTTCTTCTCAGAACGTGGCGGTCTCACCAGTGTCACTTCCCTTGTTTCAGCCACTCTACTCCTATGATTAATATCATCTGAAATCACACTGGCCGTTTCAACCTCATAGTGGCTCGTAATGAGATTTATTTAAAGCGAACCAAAAAAAAACCCTATTAGAAACGGCACTTTCTGGCTTCCTCTTCCCTAGCTGGTAGCTGCTCTGATGGGTTTGGGAGCCAAATGTCAGACTTTGCATTTTGTTCCCATTACATTTCTTCTTTTAATTTGGCCTGTCGTTCCTTCCCTACCCTCCACAGTAATTTGCTGTCATTCGAAGCCTGTTACAAATGCCTTCCGTGGACTGACCCCAATTATTTACAAAGCAGTTTCAGTTATGGATGCATCTAACCACCGTAGCCCACAGCTGGCTTTTCTCTATCTTTTTCAAATGGGAAGAGGAGCCTGCTTTGTTCACCGCTTTGCTAAAATGCCTTAAAATGTTAGAGCCGGAAGAGATTCGTTCGAGACCGTGTGGTTCAAGCCCTTCATTTTACCGATGAAGGCATGGAGGCCGGGTGAGGCAAAGGAATGCCGGGCCCAGGCGGTTGCCTGACCCAGGTATTCCGGCCCAGGCATCCTCTGGTCATGTGCTCGGCAAGGAAATGAGGGGCACGGAAGGTTCTAAACAAGGGACAACACAAGGCCTGCCCTTGGTGGGGACAGGCGAGGCGGGTCTGTAAAGCAACAACACTTAGAAGCCCCAGCGGTCCATCAACTGGCGAATAATAACTGTGCTCTGGCCGCACAGCAGACGATCACCCAGTGTGAAAAGGAAGGAAGCAGGGACGCCGAGCAGCACAACGAATCTTGACCACACTGCGCTGCCCCAGGGGAAGCGGTCCCCCGAGACCTCACGCCCTGGGCCTCCTTCCGTTCGTGCCCCGTGGGCAGAGCAGGCAAATCCCCGTGGGGAGAAAGCAGTCGGGGGTCTCCAGGTGGGGGGTGTAGGAGTGGCGGGCAGCGACTGCCAGTGGGCACAGCATTTCCTTGGGGGGAGTAATGAAAATGCTCCGGAATTAGTGGCGACGGCTGCACAAGTCTGCGAGTACACTCAAAACCACTGGAGTGTACGCCTTAAAGTGGTTTCAGTGGTGACTTTTACCGCCTGTGACTTCTAGGTCTTTCGAAGCCACGGGGATCTCTCCTCTCGGGGACCGGGAGAAAGAAATGAAGTGCGGAAGAACTAAGGGTGTCGAGAGGGTACCCTGTCTCTGCTTCCAGCCCAGCAGGCTCTCCACAAGGGCCACCAGGGGACGGTGAGGAGGGCCACCAGGACGAGGACTTCTCACAGGAAAGGGGTCCCGGGGCGCAGCTCCGCTGCTGCCCCGCAGGACCCCCTCCTCGCCGGTCACCTGCGCGTGCCCCTGGTCCCCCCAGGGCGCTCGCGCCGCCCTGCCCTCCCCTGTAGGCAGAGAGCGGGGCCGGCGGGGTGCGGGGCCAACCCCACCCGCTGCCAGCCCCGGGCGGGGGCGGGGCAGAGGTCTGTGGTCCGCGATCGCAGGAGCCCCACCCCCGGGCGCAGGGGCGGCCTGAAGACTGCGCAAATGCGCACGGCAGCACTTCGGGGTGGTTTCAAACAAAAATTACAAATCCCTCTGTCAGTTGGAAGCGAATTCCTTTCATGTCGACTTGACTGATTCCGCGTGGGCGGCGCAGCTCCTGGCGGCCGGCCCGCAGCGTAGGTGGTGTTCTAGAACAAAAGTTCAGGGCTGCGAGGAGCCCGCTCCCCTCCCCCACCGGCGCGGGCCCCGCCCCCCTCCTCGCCGGGCTTCAGTCCCCGCCCCGACATCCCATCCCGGGTCCCTGTCCCACTGTCCCACCCCCTCCCCCCGGGGGAGACGCCCCGATGCCCGAGAGCACTTGCCAGGGCCGGGCACGCCCCGCACACGCACGCGCACGCCCTGCACACGCACACGCGTGTCCCACACGCCACCACGCGCGCACACCCACCGCGTTTGCACCACACACACTACACCACACACACACGCACACACATTCCACACACGCCACACCTGTCCCACTCTGCCTGTCCCCACCCCCTTTTATCCAGAGTCAACGAGAAGAGTCACTTGACTTCTTCCAGCCGATCGCGCTTGCAGAGAAAAAAGGAAAACACGAAGGCCCACACTTCGACCAGAAGGACCCGAACACACGCTCTCGTCTTTCTCGGCGGCTCCAGAACCACCTGTCACGGGGCCCCGGTGTCTTCCAAGAGCTTCGCACACATTAACTCATGAAGCCACCCCAGCTGGTGCGGGCGGTGGGCGCGAAGCACGGTTGTCCGCGTTTCAGTGAAGGAAGGGAGCTGAACGGCCAGCCCCAGGCACAGGGCGAGCGTCCTCCCCAAATGGGACAGCAGCCCGGGTGCTCAGCTCCTGGGGGACCGGCCGACACGCCGACCTCTCTCGGGGAAGCGGGTCAAATCAGGACACAAGGCTCTCCAGGGGCGAAGGGATAAGAAAGGGGAAAGACAAGGTGGCTGGTGACGTGAGGTCACCGCTCGCTGACATTCTGCCCTCGAGGGGGGGCACGCTCTCCCAGGAGAGCCAAGCTTGGCCACAGGCGGCCGTGAGGACGGGGTGGGCCCGAACTTCCAGTGTCCACGGGGCCGCGGCCCGACTGCCTCTTCTCCTCCTCCCTGTGCTGGCAGAGTCCGGGCCCAGAGAGGCTCACGCATTCGGTTCCTTCATTTCTCATCTATCGGGGTGATTCATTATTACCACCACATCCACGCACCTCACTCCCAGGCAAGAGTTTTCCAACACATCACACTGACAAATCTTTCTGTGTCTGAGGGAAAGTTCACACCCTATATGAACTCACCAGTGGGGACATCGCTTCTGTACCAGGGGGATGGAAAGTTTTTCTCAAGTGAAAGAGCTTCGAGGATCTGCGTTGCCGTGTGGGCTTTTTCTAGAAGGTCGGTCCTGGGCAGAATCTCTCCCCTCACTCAAACCCCTGCTTGGAAGCAAGCATCCGTCCTCTCTCGAAAGGAGTTGTGTCCAGCAGGGTTTTAGTGCAGAAGGCCCGGTCCGTGGAACTGGAAACATGTACTGAGTTCATCGTCTTGTCCTGGAAAATACTATCACTTGGTGCAGGCGCCTTCCTCGGACCCTATCACTGCCTCGGTCCACGCGTCTAGGAAGAAGTTTGGAAGAGGACCAGCCCACGTCAAGACCAAGGGCAACAAAAACTACATTGGCTTCTTCATTCATAGCTTGGGCTGACTGCTCGTCTCGGGTCTCAGTGACTGTTTTGGCACATAATAGGAAGCACAGAGAAACGCACTGGCCTTTGTCTGTAAGGGCATTAACGAGAAGATCAATCTGAAGTCAAAAAGAGACACAGAAACAGAAGCAGCTAGATACAACTTCTAGAACAACTTCAGAAGAGACAATGGGAATCACCCAGAACTCTGTCCTGAGCCTTTCGCCAGAAATCGTATCCATTTTCATCTTGCTTAAACTGGGATTTTTAAACTAAAACCATTCCTTTTTCTTTTTTAATGCCTATTTAGTTTTGAGATCGAGAAAGACAAGAGGGATAGAGAGCGAGTGGGGGAGGGGCAGAGAGAGAGAGGGAGACACAGAATCCGAAGCAGGCTCCAGGCTCCGACGAGGGGCTCGAACCCACAGACCGTGAGATCATGACCTGAGCCGAAGTCAGACGCTTACCGACTGAGCCACCCAGGCACCCCAAGCGCAGAGGGTTTTTAGGGAAATGAAAAGACTCTGTGACACGAAGGGGCGGGTTATGTCATTGCCTCGTTTACTGCACTTCGCTTTGGACTTTGCAGATGCCACGGTTTTTACAGAGTGAAGGTTCAAGACTCCAGAGGGAGAAGTCACTGCGGATGTGGTGGAAACAGCAAGAGAACTCGAATCAGAAGTGGAGCCTGAAGAGGAGACTGAATGTCTCATTTATCGTTTCATTTATCTCACGATAAAACTTGAACAGACGAGGAGTGGCTTCTTACGGAGGAGCAAAGAAAGTAGTTTCTTGAGATAGAATCTACTCCCGATGAAGATGCCATGACGTCTGTTGAAATGACAACAGAAAAAGTAGAGTCTTACATAAACCTAGTTGATAAAATAGCAGAGGGGTCTGAGAGGATTGGCTCCAGTTTGAAAGAAGTTCTACTGTGGGCATAATCCTATCAAACAGCATCGCGTGCTACAGAGAAATCGGCCGCGAAAGGAAGAGTCAGTCTATGCATCAGACTTCATTGCCGTCCTATTTCAAGAGGCTGCCACGGCCCTCCCAGCCTTCGGCAACCACCACCCTGATCCGTCAGCAGCCGTCAACATCGGGGCAAGAGGTCACAACCAGTACAAAGGTTACAACCTGCTGCGAGCTCAGATGATGCTTAGGACTCTTTAGCGATAAAACATTTTTTAATTAAGGCACGTACATTGTTCTTCAGACATAACGTTATTGCACACTTAGAGTATAGTGTGAACGTAACCTTTATAAACACTGATTAGCCAAGCGACTCATTTGCCTCGCTTTGCTGTGATATTCGCTTTATGGCAGCGTTCACCTTTCCGCGGTGGTCTGGAACTGGATCTGCCAGTATCGCCAAGGTATGGCCGTATCCTTTTGTCCGAACCCATAGAATGTGCAACACCAAGAGTGAATTGTAATGTAATATGGACTCTGGGTGCTAATGTCAGTGAAGGTCCATTGAGTGTAACACATGCACACTCGTGTCGATGAAGGAAGAGGCTGTGCATGTGTGGGGGCAGGGCTTGTATGGCCTGTCTCTGTAGCCCCCCCCCCCCCCTCAATTTTCCTGTGAACTTGAAAATGCTTTGAAAAATAAAGTCTTGGGGTGCCTGGATGGCTCCGTCAGTTAAGTGTCAGGCTCTTGATTTCCGCTCAGGTCACGATCTCACGGTTTGTGAGATTGAGCCCCACATCGGGCTCCTCAATAACAGCACACAGCCTGCTTAGGATTCTCTCTCTCCCTCTCTCTGCCCCTCCCCCAGGCTCTCTTTCTCTCTTAAAATAAATATTTTAAAAAATAAATAAAGTCTTAATTAAAAAAAAATCAAACGATATGATTTGGGGATTTTACTTACCGGACATAATCTAAGGAATGCCTATAGGTTATTGAAATTTGTGTTTTTGTTTTCTAGATCTTTTCATTAGAAATAAGGATTGACGACAGATGGTGACGACCCTTACGATAGTGAGCATTGCTAACATACAGACCGGTCAAATCACCGTGTTGTGCATCGGAATCTAACATAGTATTGTATGTTGACTATACTTCAATAAGAAACTGTGTAAAAATAAATAAGGATTGATGAAAGAAAAAAGGAGGAGGAAGGAAGGAAGGAAGGAAGGAAGGAAGGAAGAAGAAGGAGGAAGGAAGGGAGGAAGGAAGGCAGGAAGGGAGGAAGGAAGGAGGAAAGGAGGAAGGAAAGAAGGAAGGGTGAGAGGGAGGAGAGAGGGAGGGAGGAGGGAGGGAGGAGGAAGGAAGGAAGGAGGAAGGAAGGGAGGAAGGAAGGGTGAGAGGGAGGAGAGAGGGAGGGAGGAGGGAGGAGGGAAGGAGGGAGGGAGGAAAGAAGGGTCATAATGAGCCTATGTTAACCAAAGAAACATGACTCCTTAAAATAGAGCTAGTCTGTCTATCTATATGTAAATCAGAAAGAAAGAAAAGACCTTCCTTGCTTTGTGTTTCCTCACTGGCGGTGCTCGTGGACACTTCCCCTGGATAGGCCGTGGCCTGTCACACCCATTTATGAAGCCCTTCTTTTTCTGGAAGCGGTCCACTGAATAAATACTCCTGGAATTCGAAATATGTAAAAGCA
This sequence comes from Panthera uncia, assembly GCF_023721935.1. Lineage (NCBI taxonomy): Eukaryota > Metazoa > Chordata > Mammalia > Carnivora > Felidae > Panthera > Panthera uncia. Next base: position 6,417,677 of record NC_064810.1, on the reverse strand, counting down.
TCTGAATAGTAAAACTAAAGAAAGACAGAGCTGCATTTTACACAGGAGGAATTAGCTCAGTAAATATTTGTGGAATGAATTCTAGCCCCGAATGACATCTCTGGGCATAATAATGGATTCCACTTTTCCGTGGCGTCGGCCGCAGAACCGTAACCCCATTTCAACTTTCTGTGTTCGCATTGTTACTGCCCAGGCTGGAACGGCCATCCCGTGTCACCTGCTTCCTAGGGGTTAGAGTGCATCTTGCGGACCACTTGTGTCACAGGCACCTGACAACGAGGTGCATGCCAGGGCTCTCCAAATGCCAAAGCCGGAGTTCTCAAGACAAGTAGTGGGGCATAACTGACCCCTTTGGGAGGGAGGGGAGAGGCCAGCTCCTAGGGAGGGGAGCAAGTGAGAGCTGACGGCGTTCCAGAGCCACTGGGTGGGCGGTGGGGTCCAGCTGTCAGGGGGGATGGAGTCGATGGGGGAGAGGAGGGGCAGGCCAGGCCGCTCATAGTTTTCCCTCACAGAGTGAGAGCCTCAGGACACTATTAAAGAGGCGACAGGGGCGCCTGGGTGGCGCAGTCGGTTAAGCGTCCGACTTCAGCCAGGTCACGATCTCGCGGTCCGTGAGTTCGAGCCCCGCGTCAGGCTCTGGGCTGATGGCTCGGAGCCTGGAGCCTGTTTCCGATTCTGTGTCTCCCTCTCTCTCTGCCCCTCCCCCGTTCATGCTCTGTCTCTCTCTGTCCCAAAAATAAATTAAAAACGTTGAAAAAAAAAAATTTAAAAAAAAAAGAGGCGACAAATCTGTTATTTTGACTTACAAAGTCAACCATTTGAGAGACCAAAGCCACATAATAACCACGTTGGCAAGAGGAAGAGGCGGAGACTGAACATGGCTAATTTTTACGACAGCAACATATAGATATTGCCACCAATGGGTATTTAACAGGTGTACGTATATAACTTAGTAAGCTGGTGGGGATTACCGTAAGGAATGAAAACAGTCGCGGTTACAAATTTCACGTAAAATGGTTATTTCCTCGGAGCTACACTGCCGTGGAGAAGGGTAGGGCAGGGAAACTTGTTTTCCGAGATGAACTTTCCTCCGGGGTCGATTTTCCCCAAGCCACGTCTTGCTTCCAAAAGAAAGTCGTGGTCTATAGTTGAAGGGCTCCGTGGGCCCCTCCGTGCTGGTGCGCCAGCCTGTCTGCATGGAGGGGCCCGTGACGGTCCATCGCGAGAAGTTTCCACGTGAGCCCGAACCACAGCTAGACCTCGTCAGCACCAGGGAACAGTACGACAGGAATGAACAAAGGAATAAAGAACAGAAGAAGAGTCTGTCTGAGAGCGTGTGATTCACATCAGAGGCAACGCTGGTCGTTTGATAAGCACGTGAATATACCCTCCTTGCTCAGGGTCTCCGGCCAAGCCAATAAAAAGGCAAAAACTAGCTGCCCCAGGATGACAGTCAAGCTGCTTCTCTCTGATTGCCCTCCTCCTGCGTCCCCTCCAAGTTTCCTAACCTTTCTAATTTTAAAAATAAGAAATTGCAGCAGGGGTCAGAGGAGGGGGTGTCTGGGTGGCTCAGTCGGTTAAGCATCTGACTTTGGCTCAGGTCATGATCTCACGGTTTGTGAGTTTGGGCCCCGCGTCGGGCTCTGTGCTGACAGCTCGAGGCCTGGAGCCTGCTTGGGATTCTGTGTCTCTGTCTCTCTCTTTCTCTGCCCCTCCTCTGCTCATACTCTGCCTCTCTCTCTCAGAAATAAAAATAAACATTGAAAAGAATTAAATAAGAAATTGGCATTGAAAATACTGAAAGATACGTCATACACAAATCACTTCCAAAAATGTCCTTGGCTAGCGTCACCACCCAGGTGCTCCCCAGCGTGGCCAGGTGACCATTTCATCTAGACCCTTCAGAAATCTGCACCAAGGACAGGTGCCTCAATTTACAGAGCCTCCCAGCAAACCCCAGTCCTTTCAAGACCTAAGTCCAGATCTTCAACAGAAAAGGCTAAGACAAACAAAACCAAACTCAAGACTCTAGTTTTCAACCAAACTCAAAGAGCCTTTGTCAAAGCGAATCAAAGCTCTCCCGGTAGCCAGCTCATTATGTTTAATCATCAACTGTGCTTATCAGATGCTTGATTTGGAAGCCCCTTGAGGACAAAAGGTACAAAAAGAATCCTTGTGTGCTTTGGAGATTGATTTCAAAGCAGGCCTTGAGGTCACCTGCGAAGATGCTTTAGGCAGCAACGATAAGCAGGAACCAAAATGGGCTCATTCCATTCCATAAAGTTGGACAGGACCCCTGGGTGCAGAGTTACCCTCGAGATCTGGGCATGGCTAACGCGCCAGTCCACACATCATTTTTCTTTGCGGGAGAGGGAGGATGGCACAGGTTGGGGTCCGCTCTGACCTCCCTAAGAGGCGCTCCTGTATTGTGATACCTGGGCTGAGATCAGAGGGGACCTGTCAGGCTTGCCCACTAGAAGCAAATGCTCACCTTTGCCGTCCAAGTCTCTGGAGAGAGGAATCCCTTGGGTTGTCTGAGTTTGGCTTTCGTTGGCCAGTTCTCCATTACGGTTTAGAGATTTGGGGTCCTTAGGTGGCATTCGACTCCATCGGGCTGGTCAGCTATTTGGCAAACCTCATACATCTGAGAGTCGGTACCCAGATCCACACTTCTGGTTCCAATACTCTGTTCTTCAGAGAGCAAGCAAGAAGGCCTTGGGGAGGTGATAAGGGGATGATAAGAATAGGAAATGCTTAATATTATTATCGGTGAAACCTCCAGTAAAATCTGTGGATTTGCTGGTACCCTGAAGCTAGGCATGGCCTCGTGTCCGATTCAAACACCAAACAACCCAGAAGGCAAAGAATAAATGAAAGAGCAAGTGAAGTCTTTCCAAAAGACCAAAGGAAGATTCCACCACATCACACTGTAAAACTTCTTTCTACCTTCTTTCTCCTCTCTCTCTCTCTCTCTCTCTCTGTCTCTCTCTGGGTATCTCACATTTCAGTTCTCCGAGACTCTCCCCTCCCCAAACTCGGCCACCCTCTCCCGGGACGCTCACATTGCTTTCCTCTCCCTTTTTCAACAACAGCAGTTCCCGAAACTCTCTGTTGAAAATTCCGCCATTTCCTCCCCTTCCCGGACCCCTTTCCTGTTCCTTTCCCTGTTCTGTACCAAAAGATCAAGACCCAGCAGGTATTACAGACTGGGGGGACCTTGGAGAAGGACTGGGATCCTGGGTGCATAAAGTCTGTGGTCCTTGCAACATTTCTGATACCTTGTTGATTACCTGCTGTATGTTGTTCACCCCTATTAAATTCCTGAATGTACCAGGTGTCTAAACTGGGGTGTTCTAAGTATGTGCTGAGGCCGCTAATCCAGGGAGATGCTCCTTGATGATAGGGTTTGATAATCAACTACATTTGGACGTGTTATATCATCCCTTACCCGTCTCCTGGAGATTCCCAACGCCCTTCAAATCTCTGATCATTCCTGCAGTAAATATACATCTTTACCATTGGCTAACCCGGTATTGCCTTAGCTTATCTGATCACTAAATTTACTCGATCTTGGGAAAAGAAGTCACTGATGTCAGCAGAGTAGTTGACCCACACACCTAGAAAATGGATACTTGTTCTGTGTTTGCAGGTTCTGGAGAACCTAGTGGCTAACCACCCTGATTTACTATACATTTGTGGCCTTGTGGATATGGGCTTGATTATTCTTAACAAGGAGGTTTTCATCCCCAGGCATAGGAGATGGGCAAAGATGAGCCAATAAGACGATTTAGTGATGGCTTTAGAAACGAGAGAGAAACACGTTATGGCACCCAGCAGTCCTGGTGGGAGAGAGAGCCCCTGTGAACGCACTGGGGGAGGCAAAGAGAGTTTAAATGCCTCAGACACCAGAAAGTCAGAGCCTCACCCCGAAGCTAGCCCTGGCTCAACCAGGAGCATAAATGATGCAATTCTGCAGCAACATACTAAAGCCCTACGTGTCAGCTTGCTCCAGACTTCAGCTCGTAACTAGAAACAGAAGAGTCAGTACATCAACTCGGTGCTGGTGGATGAGACTGATTTTCAGAAATGGCCATGACTTTCCAAAAGCCCCCAGAATCCTTTCGCTTCCTTTCTCCCACTCCCCTTCTCCACCAACCCCCCACCCCCACCCCCGCAACACCATGGTTTCTTAAATCAAGTGAAATTAGCACGATTGCAAGACCCGGAGAAGGTTGGTCAAGCCTGAACCGCCTGAAGAAGGGAGTCCCTTCCAGCCCGGAGCCCCTGATCACTGGCATCGGGGCTGCTATTTTGAAGTGCTGCTTTGAGATCTGTGGCTCTAGGCATTTTGTTATTTTGCTGTTTGCTTTTGGAACTCCTTAAAACAAACCTCAAAGAAGAGAAAACTCCTGTCTGGAACCGATTCCTTTTAGAATCCAAGAAATGACTCACACAGGCTGTTTTGGCATTTATGCTCTCCGTTGAGTTAATATGATTAGACTCATAAATTCTATTTTTGAAACGCAGACTCTGTACCCTGAATATTCTCCCAGAACAGCAACAACAACAACAACAAAAAAACCTGGGAGGAAAGTGACACCCCTCTTTATATACTTGGTATATCTAAGCACATGCGATTTGCCTTACTTTTGTCTTTCATCGCCTTGTCCACGTGCAAGCTAGTAATAGAAACAGTTCTGTATTCACCAAATGTCCGCTGACAGATAAATACACAAGCAAAATGCGGTATATATACTTGATGGACTGTTGGTTAGCCTTAATAAGGGAAGAAATTCTGAGACATGTTACAACACAGGTAAACTCTGACGACACGATGCTAGGCGAGATAAGCCAGTCACAAAATGCTGTATGGTTCTGTTTAGGTGAGGTCCCTAGCGTGGTCAAGTTCATAAAGGCAGAAATCAGAACAGCACTTCCCAGAGACTGTGGGGAGTGGGGAATAAGGAATTATCATTTAATAGATATGAAGTTTGAAATTTTTTTAATGTTTATTTATTTCTGAGGGAGAGAGAGACAGAGACAGAGACAGAGACAGAGAGACAGAGCATGAGCAGGAGAGGAGCAGAGAGAGACACACACGCAAAATCCGAAGCAGGCTCCAGGCTCTGAGCTGTCAGCACAGAGCCCGACGCGGGGCTCGAACCCACGGAACCGTGAGATCGTGACCTGAGCTGAAGTCGGACGCTTAATCGACTGAGCCACCCAGGCGCCCCCAGAGTTTGAATTTGGGGAAACGAAAAGGTGTCGGGAGCGAAAGTGGTGAAGGTTGTACGATTGTGAATGTACCTAATGTCATTGAACTGTACACTTAGAGATGGATAAAATGGCAAATTGTTGTGATGTATATTCTACCAAAGACGCACACAAAGTTCCCTTTTCCCGGGGAGCAGATGTGGAAAAATGCCCGTGGCCACAAGCTTCCCCCTGCTTGGTTTTGATCTTAGCAACCACGCCACTCCAGAAATAGCCAAGTTGCTTGCTTTTCCCAGCTAACACATGGCCGGACCTAAGTCCTACTTCATCACGGAACTGGCTCGTTCCAACCGAGGGAGGTGGTTTTCTTACAGCCTGGGATGAGCAGTCTTGGCAGGAGGCAGGCTTTCCTTCCTGGGAAAGAGTCCCAACTGCAGAAAGGTGATGCCCCCTGAGATTTGTGTAAGTCACTGTGGTCATTACATAAGTTAACGCACCTACCCTCTCGTCTTGCATAATGAACAACCACGGGGTGCTCCCAGGGCTCTCCGTTTGGCCATGAAAGTAACCCTAATCTGAAGAACAGCTCTGTGGTTCATTTCAGCCTGTGCAGCAAGCCCAAGCTTTTTTTTTTTAATTTTTTTTCAACGTTTTTTATTTATTTTTGGGACAGAGAGAGACAGAGCATGAACGGGGGAGGGGCAGAGAGAGAGGGAGACACAGAGTCGGAAACAGGCTCCAGGCTCCGAGCCATCAGCCCAGAGCCTGACTCGGGGCTCGAACTCACAGACCACGAGATCGTGACCTGGCTGAAGTCGGACGCTTAACCGACTGCACCACCCAGGCGCCCCAAGCCCAAGCTTTTAAGGGTTTTGTTTGTTAGATGACTTTTGGTGACTCCTACAAAGCAACGTTGCTCATAACAAAGGACGACAGGTGTGCCCAGGAAGAACAACGAACCGTGCTAACCGCAAACCTCAGAAGAAGTGTTGTTATTTGGGCTTTCAATAAAAAATAAAGATCTTTGTTCTTGCCACTAGAATAAAAACTCTTTTGAGAATTTCACTTTTGAAAGAGTCCTCTTGGCATGACCACAGACGCAATAAACACCCGTATCATAGGTATTCTCATGCTTTCCCTTTAAAGCACGTTGTGCATTTCAGAATTTCATGTTAAAGGATATATACAGCCGGGCGAGTGGCCAGTGATAACATCCCCCAGATAATACTTGTTAAATATAATCTTCTTAACTAGATTTGTCCTGAACATCTGATTCATTGTACTTAAAGAGCTACCTTTTTCTCTCTTCCTAATGAACCTGGATGGATTTTGAAGAAGTGAGGGCTGGGGGAGAGCTGAGTGTATTAATCAGAGACCAAGTTGTCAGATGCACTTTCCCCGTGAAAAGCCTGCCACCTGTTTTTCATATGCAGGCCATTCTCAGTTTCTTAACTGGGGCTAATTTGGAGTGACATTAAAGCTCTCGGGTTGACTTTACATCCTCACTTGTAGACCACTAGAGTTCATGTACCCTAGGGGCAAGGGAGGTGGGGCAAGATGGATAAGAACTCAATTAACACCAGTTTCCAGGACACCTAATTAGGAAGCTCTCGCTTTGGCTAGGGCTGTGGGAGTTACCGCACAATCCGGTGTCAAGGGCGTGGGGCTTAGCTGCATTTGATTATTGCCACTTGCGAGGCAAGACTGGGCTCCATATTGCACCAGCCATGGCAAGCAGCTCTTACAAGGGTGGGAAAATAACTTAGGCATTGTCATCTTCAGCTTGACCCTGTTGATCTTCCCCCCCCCAACTCCTGTCCGCACTCCTTTAGAGTCTGGGCAGAAAGAAGGATGAGATTTCTGAAAGAAGGATGACATTTCTTCTGGAGGTCCTAAGATAAGTCACAGGAAAACCCTTTCCAACAAAATATACAGTTTGTGGTCGTGGAAGGCAGGCATGGTTGGAGCCCGGGGCGGAAATAAAAAAAGCCCAACGCAGACTCCAGAGAGTGCTGGGAACAGACCTCCCTGGTGCTCGGAATGAGGGGGTGGGGGCTGGGTGTGGAGGGGTGTCCTTTGCTCTGGAATGGAAGGCAGTGAACACAAGCTTGTCCTGAACACTTAGAAACTCTCTTGACCGTAAAGAACCAGATGAGAGGGTCAGGCAGGGCCGGCCCTGTCTACAAACGGACGGTAGCTTGGGTGGGCGGTCAAGCGACAGCTAAGCTAAGACTTCAATGATGGAAAGGAGCCAGGAAGGCAGAACTATCGGAGGCAAGCTTTGTGTGGGGGTGAAACAGCAAGTGCAAAGGCCCTGAGGAAGGAAGGGCTTGGGGTGTTCAGGGAGGAACCCAGCGTGTGGTTGGAGCAGAAAGGAGGAGAGCCGTTCGGGGGGCTGAGCCCACGCACGTGGACGGGGTGCCCTCACTCAGAGCTCGCAGGGGGGAGGGTAAAGATGCTGAGGACTCCAGGGTCCTCCGGGGCACTCTCTGTTCTCACCTGGAGCCCGGGCCCACCTAGGAGGCCAGTAGACGAACTGTCTGACTCAACAGCCAGCGAGACTGACCTCCCATCACCCGTACACACACCACTGACGGAGGCTTAAACCTTCCCCGGTATTCCTGCCACCCACCTGAAACATTGTAAGCCATTATCCGCTTACTACTTATAGCTTATTTTCTTCTCAACAGAGAAGGCCAAGCCAGGACCCCCGCCCATCCTTCCCACCATTCTGTCTCTCTCCACAGTTTACTCAGACTAGTCCTCCTCAACCGGGGCCGATTCTCCCCCTGGGAGACACTGGCCACGTTCGGAGGTGTTTGGGGTTGGCACGAAGGTGGCGGGGGTCCTACTGGATGCTGCCCGCCTCCTACGGTGCACCGAACAATCTCCTAACCACAGAGAATATCCCATCCAAGATGTCAATAGACGGATAAGAAGGAAGGCCATCCCAGGGAGACTGCTGGGGAAGATTTTGCTCCAGAAAGAAATGACCCAGAAGACAGCTGGCTCAGCTCCTTTCAACAGTAAATACCTCCCTCTTTTGTCACACACTGGAAAACGAGCGAGCTTCTATTTCTGTCTTGTGGGGTGAGTTTTCTGGCTGTTTGGCTGCCTCTCTGGCAGAGGCCTGATGCCTCATGGACAGCTCAGTGTGGTTTGCTGTGCCTCAGGGCGAGAAGCCCCAGAATGGACCGGAGCCATAAACGTGGGCAGGCAGACCACCCTCAGAGCTCCCAGAAGCTGGCACACCCCCGGCGGGGTCCTCCCCCCGCTGGGGTGGAGGGGGGAGTGACTGCAGGCAAGGCTTAGGGCTGTAGGGACTACCTAGCATCATAGGTTTTCACTTTTAGGCTTTTTTCCCTTCCTTTGACGCTTGGCCAGAGGGGCTCTGAAATCCAGAGCAGGGGTGTGTCTAAAAACACCCTTGAATAGATGTGTCAGCAGTGTCTTTGGACAACGCTGTTACTCGGGGCTGAATTGCGTCCCCCTCAAATACATACGCTGACGTTCTAACCCCCAGGACCTCAGAATGCGACTGTATTTGGAGGTAGGGCCTTTAAAGAAGTGACTGAGGTCAATGAGGTCACTAGGGCGGTCCTACTCCATATGACAGGTGTCCTTAGAAGGAGCAGTCTTCTAAGCAGACTTCTGAGCAGTCCCTGATCCCTGCCAGGAAGGGGAGGGGGAGCCTCGTGACTTCACAAAGGAGTTGTTTAGCATGGTGTATTAGCTTCCTCCTGCTGCTGTAACAAATTACCTCACTCTTGGGATAAACACAACAGCGATTTATTTTCTCACAATCCTACAGGCCAGAGTCCAAAGCCAGTCTCCCTGGGCCGTGCTCTGTCCCCTGGGGGCTGGGGGACCCAGCTGCCTTGCCTCTCCCAGCACCTAGAGCTGCGTTCCTCGGCTCACGTCCTCCATCATCACACGTTACCTTCTCCCCTTCTCGTCTGTGTTCTATCTCCCTCTGTTTTTCTTTCATGACACCTGGGGTGGCCACATGATCCAGGATTCTTTCCCGTCTCCAGATCCTTAATCACATTTACAAAGTCCCCTTGGCCACGCGAGGGAACACAGTCGCGGGTTCCAGGGATTAAGGCACCTTTGTGGTGAGGGGCATTATTCAGTCTACGGCACGCCTCAACGCAGGCCTCTGGTGCCAGGCCATTGCCCTGGTCACCAGCCAGCCCGGGGGGGCAGGAGGCCAGAGTGGTGAAATCGTGCGACACAACGTGTGCATTAGAAGGCCCTTCGAGAGAAGCCCGGGTATTATAGACCCTTTTATGGGCCAAGCTTGCAAGTGGGCCCAGAATATTTTCTCAGGGATACTTATATGTCCTTGAAGACAGCTTTTAATGAAAGGAATAAAAGCCAAATGACAAGCACAGCGTTAGGAATGTGAGACCCTTGCGTCAGGCCAGGAGTCACCCACTCTATGGAAGGAAGCAGAATCCAAGAGATTTGAAAAAGTCTGGAAGGGGCGACATTGCCACCCCTAGACTTCCTCCTTCCCCCAAGGTTGTGCAATGTACCGCTTAGGGGAAGTGAGCTCGCCCACTCCTCTGCAGCCTTAGCCAGAGCATGGCCCCGTGCAACTTGCGAAGTGTTTGCGGAGTTTTGGCTTAGGGCATTTTCCACCCCTAACACCCCAGTTTTTCCCCTAAAAGCATGCCTTTAAAGAAGCGCGCGCCCCCCCCCCCAAATAGTCACAGGGAGCTTGAATACTAACAAACACATCATTAAACATATACGACTTCCTTCCAGTACATTCCGTCCAGATGCAGAGGACAGTTAAGGCATTTATTTTCAGACCACCCTCATTATTGTTCCCGCCCACCCTCATTTTATTAAATTGCCCTCAGGCAAAAACAAAAACAAAAACAAAAGTCATAAAGATCTAAGTTACTGCTTCTCCTTTTTCTTTTTTTCAATTAAATGAAGCGAAATAGGCAATAGCCAGTTCCAGAAAACGAGCTAAGACATTTCCTCATTTTCTCTCTTTTGCAGGTCCCGAGAAGCCGGGACTCTTTGTAAGGATCTCAGAGTACAGCTGATGGTTCCCAAGCTAAGCCCCCTTCCTGGAAGGAGCTAGCACTTTCGGAGAGAACCCCAGCTGGCCAGAGCCTGTTGCCCACCTGCCTGCCACTACAAGCCACCGCTCTGTCAGTGCCGAGTGGGGCAGGCTGACTTGTGTCCCCAAAAGAGGGTGTTCAGATCTCAACCCCCAGTACCTGTGAATGTGACCTTATTTGCAAATGTGATCAAGTTAACATAGATCAGAGTGAATCAGGCTGAGCCCTAAATCCAATGACTGGCATCCTCATAAGAAGGAATTTGGGGGCGCCTGGGTGGCTTAGTCGGTTAAGCGTCTGACTTTGACTCAGGTCATGATCTCACGGTTTGTGAGTTCGAGCCCCGTGTCAGGCTCTGTGCTGACAGCTCAGAGCCTGGAGCCTGCTTCAGATTCTGTGTCTCCCTCTCTCTCTGCCCCTCCCCTGCTTTCTCTCTCTCTCTCTCTCTCTCAAAAATAAATAAACATTTTTTAAAATTTTTTAAAAAGAGGAAGGAATTTGGACACAGACACACAGAGCGAGGACAGTATGGGGACCCGGGGACCCTGGGGACCCTGCAGTGGATGTATTACTTAGCAAGCCCAGGAGAGGCAAGGACAGTCCGCTGCCTCCAGAAACTAGAAAAAGGTGAGGACAGAGTCTCCCTCTGAGCCCCCAAGAAGAGACCGACGGTACCGACCCCTTGAACTAGCCTCCAGAGCTGCGAGGCAATTAATTTCTGTTGTTTTAGGCGTCTCACTCTGTGGCAGTCTGGGCCTTACAGCAGCAACCCCAGCAAACGAATGCCCCGGATTAGGCCCTAAGATGCCCCTTTTGGTCACTTTAACACAGAAGCTGCCATCTGGCTCAGTTCATGTATCTCTTCTGCCTCTCACGGCCGCTCGGGACGTTTCCTAAGCCTGATTTGGGCTGCAGATCTGAGGAAGAACCACCAAGGCCCTCTTGGGGTTTGACCAGCTTTCAAGCGGAAAAAATGGGTTGCCCTCTCCAAGTCCCTCCTCTCCCAAGTTCTCCTAAAGTAGGTAGAAGAAACACAACGTAGCACCACCACCCCAGTGGTCTGCGGGGGGCTGGCGGAGGGAGGGAAGAAGATGAATCTCCACGGGGCGTGTAGTGCGCGCGAGGCGTGGCCCCCAGAACAGGGGCTCTCAGCCAAGGTTCCCGTTCCGCGGGGGCAGCGTGGGTGAGTCCGATCCAAGCCGGGGTCTCTTGCTCCAAAGGTCACACGGAGACTGACCCACAGCCGGGTCCTTTTTCTCTGTCCAGGGTCCGTGCCGATCACTCACTTTCAGTTCAGCTCAGTGGAATCATAGCTCCCCAACTCCCGGCAAGGATCAGAATGGCCCAGGGGCACCTGGGTGGCTCAGTCAGTTAAGTGTCTGACTCGTGCTTTCCGCTCAGGTCGTGATCTCACGGTTCATGGGATCGAGCCCCACGTGGGGCTCTGTGCCGACAGCATGGAACCTTCTTGGGATCCTCTCTCTCCCTCTCTCTCTCTCTCTCTCTCTGTCCCTCCCTGACTTGCGATCTCTCTCTTTCTCTCTCTCGCAAAATAAACATTAAAAAAATTTTTTTGGAAAAAATGAGTCACCTCCAGGGACTGTTCAGACACCCACTGCTCCCTCGCCCGCCCCCCAGGTTTCTGATGCAGCGGGTCCAGGTGGAGCCCAGGCTCCCCATTGCTGGCACGTGTCCAGGCAATGATGAGCTGTCAGTCCAGGCTCCAGGGGCTGAGAGCCATTGGCTTATGTGAACATGAGATGCCATTCAGTGCGGGCCAGATCCTGGTGCCCCTGGGCTCACGTGATGGGGACCAAGTGAGGGAGAGCAAGACTTCTCCCTCCTCTCTGCCCTCCCCCCACCCAACCTCTTCGAACTGTCTGAGCTGTCTCCACTGGTGGTAACCCACAGCTTCCATGACCCCCATCCTTCTGTGCTCAGATGGCCCGTGTCCCCATTTGTCCTCCATTGGTGGTTTTTCATGTTGTAAAAGGGTCACCGAGGTGCACCGAGGAATGGCACAAAATGCCATTCCTTTCCCACCTTTCTCTGACCACATTGTGCTTTCCTTTTGGAATTATTTTGCCAGACATTGTGTTACGGGCTGAACCGCATTTATCTCAAATTCCTATATTGAAGTTCTCACTCCCAGTACCTCCAAGGGTGAATATATTTAGAGAAAGAGATTTTCAAGAGGTGACTGATATAAAATGTAGCCATTGGGTGAGCCCTACTCCAATCTGACCGAGTCCTCGTAAGAGGTCAGACACAGGGGCGCCTGGGGGCTCAGTCGGTTGAGTGTCTGACTCTCGATTTTGGCTCAGGTCGTGATCCCAGGGTCATGAGATTGAGCCCCACGTTGGGCTTCATGCTGAGCATGGAGTCTGCTTGAGATTCTCTCTCCCTCTGCCCCTCTCCCCTGCTTGCAACATGCTCTCTGTCTCTCTGTCTCTCTCTCAAAACAAAAAACAAACAAACAAACAAAACAAAAGAGGTCAAGACACAGACACGCACAGAGGGACGACCATGTGAGGACACAGGGAGACGACGGTGTGTACAAGCCAAGGAGAGAGGATCTCAGGAGGAATCAGCCCTGAGGCACGTCGATCTTGGACCTCCAGCCTCCAGAACTGTGAGCAAACACATTTCTGTTGTCTGAGCCCCCAGCCTGTGGTACTTTGTTATGGTGGCCAGAGCTCACTACCAGAAATTGCTGGCATCTCTGCTTCTCCACTGGATTATAAACTCCTGAGCATGAGAACCATGTCTCTTCATCTTCAGATTCCCAGCGTTTAGCATGTGCCTGGCACAATTAAAGAGCATAATAAGGACAATGATAATAAAATAATACCAATACCTATCATTTACTCTGTGCCAGGCCCTGTGCTTAGCGCTTTTATACTTAACCCTCACGGCCATGATGTAGGCACTAGAATTATCCCCATACTAAAAATGGGGATCCTGAGGCACAGAGAGGTTAGGAAACTTGCCTACAGGCACACAGCAAGTAGGCGGTGCATGGGGTGGGTCGCACACTGACCCCCAAAGATGTCTGCATCGTAGTCCCTGGAACCTGTGAATCTTACTAGAGAGACTCGGCAGGTGTGATTCATTTAAGGAGCTTGACCTGGAAGGTCATCCGGGGTTATCCAGATGTACCCTAAATGCAGAGGGGATCCGACAGAAGAGAGCGCTCCCGTGGGACCACAGAAGCACGGTGTGGCACTACTGGCTTTGAGGATGGAGGAAGGGGCCACCAGCCAGAGACTGCAGGCGCTGCACCAGCCAAAGAATGGATGGTCCCCCAGAGCCTCTGGAGGGAGCTCATCCCTGCCGATACCTTGACTTCGGCTCGGTGAAACTGACCTCGGACTCCCAGCCTCCAGAACTGTGAGAGAATACATTTCTGTCGCTTGAAGCCACTAAGGTGTGGTGCTTTTGGACAGCCACCGAGGAAACTCACGCAGCAGAGAAAGGATTTGAGCCCCGGTATTCCGTCTTCAGAATCTGCACTATGGTTTTGCTTCCTTTGGCGAAGATTTTGAAAACGCGTTCTTCTTCGGGTTTCAAGATTTGAAGCTTTTTTTCGACGAGTGCGATGCCCAGCGCGTTTTGACAAATGTAGACACCTGCGCAGCGCCCGCCCCAATGAGGAGACAGAGCACGGACCGTGTCCCCTTCCGGTCAGCCCATCCATTGTCCCAAGGCGGCAGCCAGTGTCCTGACTTCGTCCCCACGGACTGGTTTGCCTGTTCTTCAACTTCCTTAAATAAGAGCACATGCTGTTTGTGTGTATTCGTACCTGCCACGTCTTATCCGTCACAGTGTGAAGATCCCAGTTCGGTCATCCTTTGGTTGGTGTCCCCAGGAGGGAACCTTGAACATCTCCCGCACCACCGAAGTCAAACCGGAGAGCAACGCAGGAGTTGTGCCCACGCCAGCCTGGAGGGCCACACGGTGGGGTTTGTCGTGAGGTTGAGACGGGACAACCTAACAGCCTACAAGGGTCCTGGAATCGCGCCTCAAGGGCACGTGGTCAGTACCCCAGAAATAGTCCTTTGCGAAGCGAGAATTCTTTCATCTGAAAAGTAAGCAGCTTTGGACTATATGGCCACAAAATGACATTTTATGAACTGTAGGGGGGGGGCAGGACTTTTCTCTACCCTCCTAGGCTGTGTAGCTGGGTGTATGAAATAGACAACAGACACATTCGCAGCAGAAAAGGTCGACAGATGTATTCACCTTTAATACAACGCACACAGGGGCGTCGTAGGGGAAAAAAAGAGAATACACCTCAAATATGGGTGAGATTTGAGAGCTTATAAATGCGTCTTCACAAGGGAAGGGGAGGGTGGTAGACAACTTAGGGGACAGCAGGTGGTTTTAGGAAAGCGGAGGGGGCTCGCAGAAGACCAGATGGGATGTATGACAGTTTGGGACAGACTGTGTCTGGGTGGGGAGCCCACCCCTGGTCTCATGTCTCCAGCGATGAGAGTCTATATCTTCCCTGCTGAAGACGCTCCCGGGAGGGGATGGAAGACGACCGAGCTCCTTTTGGAGGAGATGTCTCCAGGCAGATAAGGGCGATCAGAGAGAGTCTGCCCTGCATCTGCGGTTTTCAAGCGGCTTCAGCTCAATCAGTGCACCAGAGCGGCATGTGCCGGGGTGGCATGTCCTGACGTCCTTCAAAATCATACTTCTTTTGCTGAAATCTCTGGGCTGCTATCTCTGTCCTCCTCCTTCCCACCTGCCGTGCCCAGGCCCAGAGGTGAGTCCTCGCAGCTCTGCCTGGGACACGGTGGGCTTTGTTGGCGTTCGTCACCGACAACTGTGAACGCGGACGGCATTCCCTTCCACAGCGATGGGTTAGACACAGCTGAGTGTGAAAGACCGCCGGGGAAACAGCCCCAAACACTTTCCCCCTCTCTCCCCCTCTCCAGCCTCAGACCCGCAGAAACACACCCTCGGACTGTCATGATTGGAAACGTGTATACACATGTGCAATATCAGAATGAACCCTGATAACGTCCCCAGGCAACACAAGGTCTCCAGAACTTGAAGGCAACTCACGCCGGCTTGCGGGCACCTCCCCTTTCACGGGCACCACCCACCCTGAAACTTGTGTTTAGCCTTGTTCTTTTTTAATACCATTGTTTCATCGCGCGGATGTGTTCTTAGAAACATGCTTTTCAGTTTTCGTTGTTTTCTACTTTGTTGAACGTACTTTTCTGGGATTCATCTTTCTTTTTTTTAAGTTTATTTATTTATTTTGAAAAAGAGATCAGGGGAGGGGCGGAGAGAGAGGGAGAGAGAACGAATCCCAAGCAGTCTCTGAGCTGTCAGCGCAGAGCCCCACGCGGGGCTCGAACTCACGAACGGTGAGATCATGACCTGAGCCAAAATCAAGAGTCGGATGCTTACCCGACTGAGCCACCCAGGCGCCCCAGGATTCATATCTCTTCACCCAAGGTTAGGTTGCCAAATTCCTTTGCACAGTGTGGATAGTTGTAGTTAATTCTTTCTGACAGCTGAACTTTCCCATTATGTGATTGTGTCACAATTTGTTTCTCCGCTGTCCAGCTGGCAGGAGTGGGGGTTATTGCCAAGGCTTTGCTCATCCTAACAGCGACGTACAGATGCTTCTGTGTGTCTCCTGACAGATGTGGGCAGGAGCTTCTCTCCAGTCTGGGCCTGCTGTGGATGTTCAAGTTTTCAAGATAATTCCAGAGTCTTCCAAAGCAGCTGCACCCATTCTGCGCCCCCTGAGAGCAATCCGTAGTTCCCTCCTGGATGAAGAAAATAGGAACGGCTCAGTAAATGGAGGTGGACCCTCTCCACGTGGAAGAAACCAAAACTGGGTCCTTACCTCACACTATGCACATGACTCCACGTAGCTCTCAGACTTAAATGCCCAAAGCAGGAAAGTAGAAAAGTGAGGTGAATATTTATCCTAACACGGGAAGCGTTTCTTTTTTTTTTTTTTTAGCAAGTTTTTATTTTATTTTATTTTATTTTATTTTATTTTAATTAATTAATTTATTTATTTTTTCAATATATGAAGTTTATTGTCAAATTGTTTTCCATACAACACCCAGTGCTCATCCCAAAAGGTGCCCTCTTCCATACCCATCCCCCACCTTCCCCTCACCCCCACCCCCATCAACCCTCAGTGGGAAGCATTTAAGACACAGAAGGCCCAAACCATAAATTAAGCACTTGACCGTGTTGATTCTTTTAAACTTAGTAACTTTTGTTCATCATAAAAGACCTTAAAGAAAGTGAAAAGATGATTATTTTAATATACATAACAAAAAAGGATTAGAATCACAATATATAAAGAACCGCTACGAAACAAGGAAAGTCCAAACAACCACAGATAGGCCACTTTTTTTTTTTATTTTGTGATGTTGATTCATTTTTGAAAGAGAGAGCATGAGCAGGGGAGGGGCAGAGAGAGAGAGGGAGACACAGAATCGGAAGCACGTTCCAGGCTCCGAGCTGTCAGCACAGAGACCAATGCGGGGCTCAAACTCATGAGCCTCGGGATCGTGACCTGAGCTGAAGTGGGGTGCTTCACCGACTGAGTCACCCAGGCGCCCCAGATATATATGTGATTCTACACACGTTCTGATATTTCAAAGAAGATAAAACAAAAGCAATAAACATAAAAAGAAATATTACATTTGTGGCCAAGAAACCCCAAATGCAGACCAGAGGGGTGGTTTTGCACCTGTTTGATTCACGAAACTGAGGCCACCTGGCACTGCTGGGTGCTGGAAGAGGGTCGCTGCGGCTGCCCCCTCTCTGTCCGCCTCCCCACGCCCTGCCGGCCACCGCCGTCGACGCATCTCTCTCCGCGGACTTCCAGGAGCTCCCGGCCGGTTCTCCGTTCACATTCCGGCCCTCGCACCATCCGTTCTCCAGAGTGGGAGGCGTGCGTGGTCTTTTCAAAAACCCGAATCGGGGCTCCCTCCCCGGGCACCTCTCAGGGCCGGTTCCCAAAAAGAGCCCATCCCGCCCACTCACTCTGAAGTGCCCCTCGGCCGCTTCACTCGGTCACTGCACACGACAGTTTCCCCCACAGCTGGCCTGCTCCCCGCCACCCCCGCGGAGGAAGAAAGGGAGAACACCCCTTCCTGAGCCGGGGGTCAGGTCAGCCTCAGGGTGACAGGAATTTTAGCAAAGGGAGGTTTCCTCGGGTGACTGGACAGCAGCTGGTAGCATCACGTGTGCATCTGTGGCCAGGACTTGGCTCAAAGGCAGCCCCTCAATTTCAGGGCCCCCCAGCCACCGTGTTCCCAGGTGTGCACACACACGTGCGTGTGGCACACACAGACCTGGGAAGTCAGGTTCTGCGCACACACATGCACACTCACTGCTGATCAAGCCCTTCACGTACCTCACTTCTCTGAATCCTCACAGAGACCCTTCCCTGTGAACTTGCATTCCCGCCAGCCCCCTGTCGTCGTACAGATGAGCGAACTGAGGCTCGGAGAAGTGAAGCCTCCCGCTTGAGGCATCCGCCGAGCTCCTAACGCAGAGCTGATGTCCTGTCACTTCCAGAAGCTGCAGGATCCTCACAGGAACCCCGAGGGGACGCAGCCAAGGATACACCTCGTGCCTCCACGGACCCCGCGACCAGCTGTGCATCGCCACACGTTTCTGTTTACCTGTCAGGAACTTGGCCTTTTCTGTCTGAGTCGAAGGTAGGAGGTAGAGGATAGGAAGCCACTGTTGCCCATAAATATATTTTTAACAGCCTTCCCGTTCTCCTTGTTAGAAAATGGAAAATGTGGGAGGGAACAGGCTGATTTACCCCGTCTGGTGCCTTTGTCCATGTTAGAAAAGTCTCCCCTTTCTCCAGGTAGACCAGGTGCTCGTCAGAGCTCATGGTGTGATGGGCAAAGGCAAGCTCGACCCCATGGAGCCCTCCTTTGGGTGCCTGATGCAGTACTCAACCTGTGCAACTGGACACAGCAGCCCTATGACAAAGGAGACCAGCCTCGGGTGCGGTGGGCCAGAGGTAGTTTTTACTCTGGTTGGTTTTGCCAAACCTCCTGGTGCCATACTCAGAGAGGAGAAGCCAGGAGAGAGAAGCGCCACTCTACCCCCAGCAGGGGCTACAAACCTGTTCAGAGAGAAATGTGCCTTTTCCTAATGCCACCGACAGCTCGGGGAGTGCTTCTCCCAGTCTGTTCTCTCCTCTCCCTCTCTGTTAGGGCCTCTCTCTGTGTCCCCACCCCCACCCCCCAATAGATTCTATTTAACTCCGCGGCACCAAATGGACGCTGTGCTCAGGTAGACAGCATCTCAGATCCACAGAGGACCTTGCAGAAAGCGCTTCATTCAGCGTGCGGGCCTGAACCATATCCGGGATCGGCCAGGGACACCATTGCCATGGCAACACGACTTGCCGCTTCCTGTCTGACCCCCGTGCTGGCATCACCTTCATTACCCTCAGCGACACCGTAGATTATTAAAGCACTTTAATTAAGTCAGCTTTGGTGTCAGGGGGCGGGGCGGGGGGCGGTCCTTAATCATTGCCCCAGGGACAGGGCCCATCACGCTCTGTAGGGACCCGTGCTGCCCCGTGGCAGCACGAGAATCGGTTCTGGCCTTTCTCACATTTGGGGCTAGAAGAAATTTATGTCCAAATAGTACCAGGTGAGATTCGAAGAAAACAGCCACAGCCTCCTCTCCTGAGACACACTCATTTCCTATAATCTTTTTTTAAGGTTTCTTTATTTTTGAGACAGAAAGAGACAGAGCATGAACGGGACAGAGCATGAACGGGGGAGGGGCAGAGAGAGAGAGGGAGACACAGAATCCGAAGCAGGCTCCAGGCTCCGAGCGGTCAGCACAGAGCCCGACGTGGGGCTCGAACTCACTGACCGCGAGATCGTGACCTGCGCCGAAGTCGGACGCTTAACCCACCGAGCCACCCGGGCGCCCCGGCTCATTTCCTATAAATACTAATGTGTTTGGGAAGAGAATCCGTCCGCCGTTAGAGGAAGAACACAGCCTGTAGGGGTTCCGGCGCCGGGAGACCAAGCGCCCAGGGGCAGACAGCGCCCCCTGCCCTCCCGGACCTCGCCCTGGAAGGGAGGAGGGAAGGGGGCAGGGGAGGAAAGAACAGAGGAAGCCGAATCAAGCAGGTGGGCTCCTAGCCTGCATCCAGGAACACAAAGAGTTGCACCTTACTCCTTTTTTTTTTTTTGACCAGCCTCTAAATGAAATTCACCATTCCCCTCCAATACGCACGGAGGCAAAAACCCCAGGATGCAACGCTTGTGATTTTGACAATAAAAATCACAGATCATTCCACATCGTGACACGTGTGTTGCAGACATCTGGACACATCACCTATGCCCATCGCCTCTCCAAAACAGCCAAAGGTGTCACTGCTACCCATGGGTCCCGCCATGGGCCTGCTTGTGATATAGCACACAGGTGGCTCTGTAATTCACTTGTTTTATGATTGTATCTTAATGTCATTGATTTCCCTTATAACCCATGTGTTTTATTTCACGCGCTGAAAAACCTTACTCTGAGAAGGGGTCCATAGGCTTCACGGACGGCCAAAGCGGGCCGTGGGCATACATGGCTAAGATCTCTGGGAAGGAAAAGATCCCATTCCTAATGTTCTCCATTCTTATCAGTGTTTTTCCCCTCGTGGGACCTCATTAAGACAGAGCACAAGCAGGGGAGGGGCAGAGAGAGAAGGAGACACAGAATCCAAAGCAGGCTCCAGGCTCTGAGCCATTAGCACAGAGCCCAATGCGAGGCCCGAACTCACGAACTGTGAGATCGTGACCTGAGCCGAAGCCGGATGCTCAACCGACTGAGCCACCCAGGCACCCCTATGACACTGCTATTTAAAACCTAATTCTGTTTTAGTTAATTCTACCAAAGAAGACACTGAAGCAGGACCCTCTCCAGCATAAATTGGACATCACCAAAATCCCAGAACTAGTGTTAGGAATTTTACACATACGACCTCATTTGCTTAGTCCTTCACTTTGTTTAACGAGCCCTCACGTCCCCAGCAATATTCTAGGTGCTTCGTAAGCATCAGCTTGTCTAATATTCGCCACATGCTGGGACGAGGGTACAACCGCTGCCCCCCACTTTCAGGTGAAGAACTAAGAAGCCTCCGTAGCGCGGCTCGGCGCCCCGCCTCCTCCAGCCCCTCGTCCCTAAGCCAACCCCCCTCACGTGCTCGGGGGTCCCCCTTCAGGCTCCTGGCCCTGCCTAGTCTTCTCACCACTCCTGTCCGGGAGGACTCAAACCCGGGGCTGTCAGAGTGACCACACGCGCTAACCATCAGCCCTTCCCAAGCTGTGGCTCAGGTAGGGACACAGGCATCAAAGGGCTAAAGGAGTTTGGTAAGATCACACCTTGGGCTGCTTAGGAAACCCCCAGGGCAGCTCACCGCCCTGTCCAGTAATGGGAGGGCACGAACTGTTAGAGTCGAAAAGGAAACTCTGATTTCCCTGACTTCGCTTGCTTATTTTTCATCCTTCAAAGGACACCTGTTGTGCAGATACCAAACCGGCATCAGATAAAAGTGCGGCAGCCGTATCTAATGGGCCATCTTTATCCAGGTAGGTGCTTAATAGCCACCTGCCCCAACAGGTCCATCATTACGAGCAAGGCTGCCACTCAGCGTTTACACCACACTCGGCAATCGGTTCTAAGTGCCGCGTGATGGCCAGCGAGCACACGAGCCCAGCCCCGTGCCTTGGGACGGGGTCAGGGACATCGCTTCTTTCGGAGGATGGAGAAGAAGTGCCTCGGCAGCTCGGCGACTTGGCCCAGGCTCACCGCGGTCACCTGTGACAAGACCCGAATTCAACTCGGTCTTGCGGTTCTCCCTCCTCCTGAGCGACTATGGCCCTCCCTGGGTTTTAAATCGATATGATCGGTATATACATAATTTACACACGACAAAATGCATCCAGGTCATTTGTTCGGTTTGATGAGTTTTGACCAATGCAAACACGTAATCAACAGAACCAGGAAATATATAGAATTGGTCCCATTGCCCTGGAAGTGTCTCGTACGT
Organism: Panthera uncia; assembly: GCF_023721935.1. NCBI lineage: Eukaryota > Metazoa > Chordata > Mammalia > Carnivora > Felidae > Panthera > Panthera uncia. The sequence goes on along the minus strand of NC_064810.1, from coordinate 6,396,320 downwards.
CTCTGTAATCAGTCCCACTGCTGGTCCTAGACGACCACTGAATGGCTCTCGGACGCTGGACGTGATTTCCCTTTTCTAGAACTTCCTAACGAGGTCAAACGTAAACTGCATATAGAGGGAGGCAGGAAGCGGTGTTCGCTGAGCGCTTACAATTGCCGTGCTGTGCAGAGGTGGGGAGGGCACGCACACCAGTGCCGTTCGAAGGCGCTGCTCCGTCCTAAGCAGGTACACCTGTGTCACAGCTGGAAAAGCCTGGTTGAAATGGGGATAACAAAGCAGGGTGCTGGGCCCCCAGGCCCTGAGAACTCAGCAGAACCTTCTGCACACAGCTGCACACACCCACATACACCTGTCCCTTCTCGGTCTGGTTGCTATGGAACGTGTGCTCCTTTTCATCTTCGTGGGTGATGCACCCTGAGCCCCCATGGTGGATCTCGTCACCTCGGCTTCATTGCCCCTTTCTCAGCTCAAACCCCTTTGGGGGCCTTGGAGTTTCCCAAGCCTCTCCCTCTTGAATGCCCGGGCTCTCGGTTACAGCCTCCCTCTTGGGCTGGACCATTCCCATCACCGGTTCCCCCACCTGCCTTGGGATTTGAGTCGTTGTTCGAATTCTGTGCTTTCCCTTGACTCACAAGCAGAGCCACTGCAGCTCAAAAACGATAAAAAGGTAGACAATGGGGCTTTAGAGAGGCCAACATTTCCTCTTTCCCAGAACTGGCCTGCTGGGCCTCACTGGGCTCTCCCTAAAGCACCTTCTCGTCACAGAAGCACAGGCTGCTGGTTCTTCCTGTTCCCCTTTCGGTGAACAGGAGTGAAAAGTGATGGGTGATGTGTGGGGGCTGCTCTAGGAGAGAAGAATTTCACAGAAGAACATGATTTCAGGGGCGTCCGGGTGGCTCAGCCGGTAAAGCGCCCAACTCTCGATTTCAGCTCAGGTCACGAACTCACGGTCTGTGAGTTCGAGCACCACGTCAGGCTCTGTGCTGACAGGGCGGAGCCTGCTTGGGATCCTTTCTCTCCCCCTCCCTCTGCGCCTCCCCTGCTCATGCACTCTCTCTTTCTCAAAATAAATAAATATACTTTAAAAAAAAAAAAAAGAACGTGATTTCAGGCATGGGCACCTTCTCCTACGGTCGGTGAGAGAGGCCCATCTCCCTGAACCTGCTCCCCCAGGAGACACCTGTGCGAAGCGTGGTCGGGGGGGCCCCCACCACCAGGCCCGGCAGGGAGTGCAGATGTCCAGGGCGTGTTCCCTGTAGTTCATACACGCCTTGCCTTGGTCGCGGAGGGTGTGAAGGAGAGTCGCTGAGAAAAACCGGCACAAGGAGCCATGCCCTGGGTAAGCTCCCAGCAGCGCTCACTTTGTAAGAGCTTCATACGCAGGCCAGTGAAACCACACCCTTGTTTCGGAACTGCGGTGGGAACAGCGGTCCCCAAAGATGTCCACGTCCTAAGGTCCTAAGCCCTGGGACCCATGAGTATTGTGTTTCCAGGCTAAAGGGACTTTTCAGATATAATTAAGGGGCACACGCTTTAAAATAGAGAAAATGGCCTGGATTATCCAGATGGGCCCAATCTACTCCCATGAGCCCTTGACAACAGAGAACTTTCTCCGGCAAGAAGCAGAGGAACGGGCAGCAGACAGAGAAACAGAAAGACCCCAAGAAGCAGAAGCGTTTGTCATGCCTTTCCTGGCTCCGAGATGCAGGGACGGGGAGCAAGGGCTGGCGAGGGGCCCCCAGCTGACAGCTGTGGTTGGGGGGGGGACACGACCCCAGCCCCACAGGTCCAGGGAACCGGGATCTGCCAACCACATGGAAGATCCTGGAAGCGGGTTTCCCTCTTGGCGCAGGAGCCCAGCTGGCCCACCCCTGGTTCCCGCCTGTGAGACCCCAAGCGGGGAAAGCAGCGAACCCCCCTGGCCCTCCGTCCCACGGATCCGTGAGATGACCAGCGGCGTAAGGCCCACCCCTGCCTGCACGGACCTCCCTGAGCCCCAGGGCATCAAGTCCTGCCCGCACAGCGCCGGAGCCCCTGGCCTCTGTCTGTCCTCCACGGCCCGGCCGCCCTCCTCCAGCTCCCTGCTTGGCCAGTACGTGCCAGGCCTGCTCCTCTCCCTGGTCTCCTCCATCCAGAAAGCTCCCGTCCACCGTCACTGCTTCTCTACCCTCCTCGGGGACTTCGTTCAACTGGCACCTCCCGGTAAGACCCACTGTGGCCCTCCCCCTGACCCCTGCTTTGTCGCTCTTTTATTTTATTTATTGTCTGGCTTTTCTATTAGACCAATGGTGGGCGGGAGGCCGTGATGTGTACCCCACCCACACCCCCTGGGGACAGACGGCGCTGTCTGGAGACAATCTGGACGGTCAAGGTCAGGCAGGACGCTACCGTGCTCCTGGCATCAGGCAGGTAGAAACGAGGGATGCTGCTGGACACCCCACGATGCCCAGGGCAGCCCCCCCACCATGCCAAAGAACGGTCCTGCCCGACATGTCAACAGGGCTGGGGGTAGGAGACTGTCTTAAACTACACAGTCCATGAGGACAATCTGCTTTCTGCCACCACGTCCCAGTGCCTACTGGCACACGGTGGGAGCACCATGGAGATGCCGACCGAGGGGAACGTAGATCGCTCTTTAGGACTCAGAAGTGTTTGTCCATCCATAACCGGCTGGTCCCTGGTCACCCACCATTGCCTCTTCCTTCCCAAAGTCAGGAATCATGTTGAACTTTCTTCTTCCCGCTTCCCCTCCACGGCCCACAGGGGCACCGCATCCCTGCGCACGGGTCCCCCCACCCTGGTCTCCACCCTCCTCCGCTCACCTCTGTCCTCCCAACCTCTCCCTCCCAAAAAGGACTACTTGTTTGCCTTCCCTCCTGGCTCTCACAGGCATTCGGGAATTCTGCACTGGGAGGAATCAAACAGAAATCCATCTCACAGCGGGAGAGCAGGGCTAACATCTCGTTCCCCGTTCCCCGGGCTCTAGGGTGACCCTGGTCAGGGCAGCCTGATTTACTCGAGCTGCTTTAACAGAGTAAGTGAATGGAAGAGCCACGGAGTCCCTGTAAACAAAGCCAGAATTGCTGGCGGCCTGCTGAGCTGAAAACCACAGGAAAAAAGAGAAGAGATTGGAGCCAGGGCTCTCAAATAAGTCTTTCTCCCAAAACCTAATGTTCTGGAAAAAATCTTCCTAATTAGTCATTAATTGGTACATTATCGGCACCGTGTGCCAGGGATTAAGTGGGTAATGGCCATTATTTCTAGAGAGCGAGGTAATGCATCTCTCAGCCGGGCAGAGCGCCCCTTTGCTGATGTAACCCCCCAGCGCTGCAGACGTAGTGCGTGTCCCCCCCCCCCCCCCCCCCCCCCCCGGATACAACCTCCTGGGACTCACACTTGCCCCACAGCTCGGAGAAGCATTTCTGCCATTCAGGCGGATAGTCCTTTCCCACTTGTTGGGTGGGCACTTTTTGAGAATGGATTTTTCCTCTTATTATTTTTTTTAAGTTTTATTTATTTATGTGAGAGAGACAGAGACAGCACGAGTGGGGGAGGGGCAGAGGGAGAGAGAGAGAGAGAGAGAGAGAGAGAGAGAGAGAGAAAATCCCAAGCAGCCTCTGCACTGTCAGGGCAGAGGGCCCGGTGAGGGGCTCGAACTCCCAAAACCGTGAGATCCTGACCTGAGCAGAGATCAAGAGTCAGACGCTCAACCACCTGAGCCGCCCAGCTGCCCCTGGATTTTTCCTCTCAAAGAACACTTTACTGTGGATGTCTCCTTCTCCTGCTCAGGGACCTTGTGTTTCCAAACCCCTTGGTCATTCAAGGAGAACACTGCAGGTAATTTTAGCATTGCTAATTGGCTCTGCTAAAGAAACTAATTTTAAACAACTGTGATTCAGCTCTTAATCATAGCATTTTATTATAGTGTCACTCTCCCCCCCCCCAAAAAAAAAGGAAACCTAGACTTTCGTCGTCACCAAAAAAAAAATAATAATTAATTAGTTAAGCATCTTAAATTTCGACCATATTCGCTATTGGTCAAAACCTTCTGTGTTTCTATATTATCCAAATATCTTACAGCCAAAGGAACTGTGGTACACGGAGACAGAGAGGAAGAGAGCAAGGGAAGGAGGGAGAGAGAAAGAGAGGAACACCTTGGGAATTAGAAATCCGGGGTGTGAGGGGCGCCTGGGTGGCTCAGTCGATGGGAGTGTCTGACTCTTGGTTTAGGCTCAGGCCACGATCTCATGGTTCGTGGGATCAAGCTCCACCTCTGGTTCTTCACGGACAGCACAGGGCCTGCTTGGGAGTCTCTCTCTCTGCCCCTCCTGTGCTTAGGCATGCTTTCTCGCTCTCTCAAAATAAATAAGTAAAAATATATTTACTTATACAATAAGTAAATTTACTTATAAAATACTTGATAAAATAAAAAGCAAAAATGTAAAAATATATTTAAGAAAGGAAATCCTGGGTTTGAGGCCCAGTTCCTCCTGTCCTGGGGGCAGGGAGGGGGTGATTTCTCAGAAGGAGAGGTGAAGGGGGCTGAGCTGTGGCAGGGGCGATGAGCAGGGTGCCCGGATCACCAGGGAAAGGCAGCACCCAGCGTGGAGGGGCTCGGATGGCAGGCTTGGGCCGTGTTCACAGTGGGACAGAAGGGGAAGAGGGTGGTGGAGAGGGCTGTGCGTGGGGAGAGTGTCGGGACTTGGGGAGAGCTCAAGGCCTCCCCGGGTTGAAAAAGAAATCCCTCCTCCTCCTTTCTCTTCCTCTCCCAGGCCTTTCAGAAAGAGACACTGAGGCGTGGGGACAGATGCCCCGCCTTGGCCCCATGCTTCTCTGCCTCCTCCTCGGTCCCAGCTGGGCCACCCACTGGGAGGAGGACAGCCGGGCACCAGCCAGTCAGGAAGGCAGTGAAGGTTCACGCGCATCTGGACCAGCCCCCCGGGGGCCAACAAGCGACCCAGTTCGTTATGTGCTCGACGCTGCTAGGAAGGGGGTGTCGTGGGACCTTCCCAGACACTATCCCTCCCCCGTTGGTTGGTGTCCCGCTCCTCTAACTTGGGTTGAATCACTTAGAAGACCTCCCGCATCTCCTGGGGGCTAGGTTTGTGGCCAGTGTTTTGTTTTTCCTTTGTATGGAAGGGTCTGGACATCAGCACACCCCTTGAAGCGTCGCTGGGGTGTTCTCAGGCACCATAAATGTCAACCATGTTCTCTTGGGTGACCCAGGGGATCTTCCTTTCCAGATCGCAGCAAAAGGCCGAGCAGGCTGTGGGAACATGGGGACAACAAAGGACGTCAGTCTAGGCGAGGCCGCCCGCCTCTCTAGATGTCTGCACCCTGGGCACCTTGTGGGCGGACCACCAGTCTGCACTCACTATTCAGACCCCTCCGTTTTAGTCCAAAAAAGCCTTAAATGGTAAAAGTCTGAAGGTGAAGGATTTACATATTCCATAAGTTAGGATGAGGTCGATGTCAGAGACGCCAAATAACAGTGGTTTAAACACATGCGCGGGGGCTTCCTTCTCTTGCAAAGTCTGGGAGAGGTGGTCCAGGTCCACCCCACCAGGCCCTAAGGCCCACGTCCTTCTGTCCTTCCAGCTGGTCACCACTGTGGCTGGGTCCTAGTCTCGCGGTCCTCAATGGCGCCCCTTCCGCATTCCAATCAGTAGGGAGGCTCCGGGCTCTGCGCCAGGACTCTGTTGCTGCTGTCTCATTGGCCAGAACCAGTCACATGTCTTCATTTCGCCGCAAAGGAGGCAGGGAAATGTAGTCTTTCCTCGAGGCGGCACGTACCCGGCTAAAATTTCTGTTCTTCGGAAGAAAGATATTTCCGGGAAACAGCAAACTCTGCCTCACGTATCATGCTGTGGGCAAGTGGTCGTGTCCCCGGAAAACAAAAATACCTCCACTTAGAGTTTGTGTGAGCGTTTCCCCGGGTACATCGAGGCCACACAGGGGGAAGGGGAGAACCGCACAAGAGCAGGTCCAGGTGAGGGTAAGAGCTGGCGCCACTCCAGGCAAAGCCCCCTTCCCAGAGGCCAGTGCTTTTCCCCAAAGGTCAATGAGGCTGGGACAGTCCTGGACAGCCAGATGCTCTCCGCAGGGACCCGCTGGATGCCGACAGCGGGGCTCAGGCAAGGGGATCTTTCTTCTGCAGTGACCACAGCACAAGCCCTATGGGCCACCGTCACCAGTGCCTCACCCCAACAGGCTCCGTGCTGACCCCCCTCCCATCAGCACTTTGCCTGGACACGTCTCTGTGGTGGGGCTGTCCTGTGCCGTGCAGGATCAGGATATGTAGCAGCATCTCAGTTGTGATAACCAAAAAATGTCCCGGAGATGGCCAGATATCTCCTGGGAGCAAAATCACACACGCCCTTCCCCCCTGAGACCACTGCCCTGAGCCCAGGACCAACTACTTCTGTACCCCCAGCTGAAGCACCCACGTGTATAAGACCCAGGAAGGGAGGCAGGGATGGGACCTCCTCCATCTGCAAGGACAGGAGGTGTCTTTTGAAGAAGGGGCACCTGATTTCAAATGGAGATAGGACACTGGGAACAGAGAGGCAGAATGAGACAAGGAAATGCCACTAGAGATGTCCTCGTCCTACAACAACATGGAGAGCATCTGCTTGAGGCTGAAGTTAAGCAGAGGCAGGTAGAGCTGACAGGTGGAAGAGAGATAGATCTGGTGACATCATCTGAGACCCTGGATCCAGCTGGGCCTGAAGACCCACTCTTCTCTTCTCTTCTTTCTCTTCTCTTCTCTTCTCTTCTCTTCTCTTCTCCTCTCCTCTCCTCTCCTCTCCTCTTCTCTTCTCTTCCCTTTTCCCTTTTCCCATTTCTTTTCCTTTCCTTTTCTTTCTTTTCTCTTCTCTTATCTTCCCTTCCCTTCTCTTTTCTTTTCCTTTCCTTTTCTTTTCTCTTCTCTTTTCCTTTCCCCCTTTTCCCTTTTCTTTTCTTTTGTTTTCCTTTCCTTTTCTTTCTTTTCTCTTCTCTTTTCCCTTTTCCTTTTCCCTTTTGTCTTTTCTTTTTTCTTTTCTTTTCTTTCTCTTCTCTTCTCTTCTCTTCCCTTCCCTTCCCTTCCCTTTTCTTTTCTCTTTTCTTTTCTTTTCTTTTCTTTTCTGTTTCTTTTCCTTATCCCAGTCTGAACTCGATTTCTGTCACTTGTACCTGAAGGAATCCTGATCTAGGCAGTTTGACTGTTCAGATCTAGATAGTATTAGTCACCTCTGTGAAACCTCAGCATCTCCAGACCTAATTGGTCTTAATGCTATTTAATTTCCATTAATTGAGTGAGATGCTCTCTGATCCAGGATTTGCATTTCCTCAGCATGAACGTGAAGAACAATACCAAATGCAGACTTTCTTTCTAACTGGAATCTGGAGATATATTTTGGCTTGGGAAAAAAAAAAAAAAAAACAACAAGCAGTATGATTTGAGCATGGAGGACGGGCTGGGGGAGCATCTTTGTGTGAGCAGAAGTGGCCTGTGCTTGCTCAGAGTGCCCAGTGCAGGCTTTGTCCACACCACTGGCCAAGCACAGAATGAATTACTCACTTAACGTTCTTTGATTCGGAGAAAGCATCTAGAGTGTAAGATTCGCAAAGCTCTTGGTGACTTTTCAGATTTTCAGCTCCTTTGCTAGACTTGACTCAAGGCCTGGACTAGAGCACACTCTCCGTAAGTGGTATTTATGGTTGAAAGAACACGGGCGACAGGAATCAGATACGTGAGAATGTTCTTTGATCTTAACCTATTATTCATCATAGTTATTCCTCGAAACCTTCCAAGTGGAAGACCTTGTCCTTGGTTTCACACGCCATGGAATTATTTGTAAGCTGCAGGATAGTAGTATATTTATGAAAATTTGCTGAACAAGGAACAATTCAAGTTACAGCAAAGAAAACCCAGAAATTACAAACATTCAAAAGCTTAGAGACAACTGAAAAGCAACTTTTAATCTGTAGTCTAAATAATGTCAGCAGTTTTTAATTAGCCAGTTGTGACCCTGAGACACAGTGGGATTCGGAAGATTTTTATTACACTTGGGATCTCAGAAACATTTCTTTTTTACCTTTTTTTTTTTTCTTTAAACACACACGTACAGCGGCGCCTGGGTGGCTCAGTCGGTTAAGCCTCCAACTTCGGCTCGGGTCATGATCTCACAGGTCATAAGTCTGAGCCCCACATCAGACGCTGTGCTGACAGCTCGGAGCCTGGAGCCTGCTTTGGATTCTGGGTCTCCCTTCTCTCTGCCCCTTCCCTGCTCTGTCTCTCTGTCTCCCCAAAATAAATAAACATTAAAAAAAAATCAAACGCACAAGTATAATCTCAGAGATATCCCACCAGCTTTTAGATTTTCTGTTTGTATTAGAAATGTTTTGTCGAGAGGAAGCTATCATTTCGGTGACAGCAAGAATGGATCAACCAAAAATAAAGCCTTGGTTGATGAAAAACGCATTAGGTGGAAAAAGAAAATCTTTGAAGTACAGCAAATTTCCCTATGTTTACCATAAAAGCAACCTAGATTCCGTCTTGAAGGTAATAGATATACAGACCGTTCCTTGTATATATTGGCATTGGTTTAAAAAAAGGGGGGTAAATATTTCCTATTAAAACTTAATTTCTACCTTTATCACTTACTCAAATTACATATGAAAGGACAGGGTCACATTCATCACGGAAGTAGTCATTTTCTGAATGCTCAGGGACCATGGCTTATTAGGCCATGTGCCCTTCCCGGTTTATGGGGCAGTTAGAGTACGTTGCTCGTAAGTGTTATCTGCACAAGCTGTAAAGGGCCCTTTAAAGACTATCCAGAAACACCAACTTATTAAGTAGCTCTATTTTGTAAGTCCGTGAGCCTATATTTTTCAATTTCCTGGGTCATGTTTAAGAAAACCCAACGAAGTATCTTTCAGTCCAAACGTTGGATTTCAACTCCGAATGTGGGGTGAAATGGGAAACTTCCATCAGGACTGAACCTTAGACCCAAGGCCACTTGCAGAAATCCTAGTAAACCCTAAGAATCCCAGATGTCAGACTTAGATAAACAGATTTCCATAAGGTGAGTCCTATGTGTTTGATCTGAGCTGGGTCTGGCATCTCTCGCTGAATCCGGCTAGATTCTACCAGGATGGTTATTTCCGTCTTCTTCTCGCAAGGACATGGCGGCTCTGGGAGCTTTGCCTGGGAATGGAGGCAGGTGGCCGACCTTCAGCCTTTGAACAGTCCTTGCTAGCAACATGACAAGCCTCAGGACCGCGTGACAGTGCCGATTCAGATCCAGGTGGGGGGTGGGGCTGACGTCGCACATTTCCAACAAGCTCCCCGTGATGCCGATGTGTCAGTGTCCCTAACACGCCTGGAGGAAGAAATCCCATCTGTCCAGCCAATGGGGAGCTTGTCACGGCCATCCCATCCAGACTTCCCATTGGAAAGTGAGTTTCAGGATGCCTAGAAAACTCTATGGCCAAACTTTCTCTGAAGACACCAAGCCAGGGACACCTGCCATTTTCATCTGCCCTTCATCTAGAAGGTCTGCAGGCTCAGCGTACCCATCACAACACGAAGAAATCTAAGCGATGCTGAAAATTGACATGTGGCCAATCCCCGCATGAATTTTTGGTCTGGAAAAGACACTGGAGGGATGATCTCACTTTTCGTCAATTAAAGACATATACTGTTATCGGGCTCTGCTTCACATGAACCTTTCCATGGACTCCCAGAGCAATAAACACTCAGCAGAGCTCGGACAGTGGCCAGGCCTCGTAAACACTCCACCACCCCGTGAGGCCACCTGAGGCCTCCCCGCCAGAATTCATCGGGTTCCAGAGGAAAGTCGGAAATGCTCAGATTTAGTACAATACCCCATTTTCCCCCTTCCTTTTTGTCACTCGGAGCAAGTTCCCCTAACATAAAATTAACCATTTTAAAGTGAACAGTTCAGTGGCATTCAACGTTTCCACAACGTCGTGCTTGCATCTGTGGGGCTCCAAAACATTTTCACACACCACCCCCGAAGCCCCCCAACCACTTAGCAGACACTCTCCCTAACCCGTGGCCACCATCCACGAGCAATCACTTAGTCTAGATATTTCAAAGAAATGAATCGTATGCTATGTGGTCTTGGAAAATGTCTTCTCCTGCTTGGCTAAGGCTCTCAAGGCTCACCCACATGGTAGCGTGCCTTAGAACTTCATTGCTTTTTGTAGTGAGCAATATCCTGTTGTGTGATAGACCACATTTTGTTTACTCACCTGTCCACGGAGGAGCATTTGGGTTGTTTCCACCCTTTGGCGACTGTGAATAATACCACTACGAACCTGCATGTGTACAGATCTGAGTCCCTGTTTCCAATTCTTTGGGGGCACATACCTCCGTACATCAGCTCTGTAGGTGAAGAAGCAGGCCAAGAGAGGCTGGGTGACCGGCCAGGGACTAGATGCCGGGAGCCCAAGGGTCTGGCCCAGCTCTAGGGAACCTCATCAGTCCATCGTCCCCCAGCGAGTTACCCCCATGGTGGTTCACTGGCTGGGGGAAACTGCCTTGTTTCTCTTCCAAATCTTTCTACCTTCAAATCTCAGCTGTCCATCCACCTTCCATTGGCTGCGACCCTCTCAAGAACTGAAACGTTCCTCCATATGCAGAGGGCAGGGAGGTCACTGCAAGTTGGTAGGTGGCCGTGTTAATAAGCAAGGGAAAGTACATATGAGGCTCATCTTGGGTGGCAGCACGATGAATGAATCCCAGCACCAGCCCTGACACCAAATCTTGAAAGTTTATCAAGATGCTGTATCTGGGCTTGTGCACGTGAACACGGGTGTTCTCAACACATCACCATCTCGAGGCCGGGTCCTTGGAGCAGACTCTGGGAGCAGGAAAGGCAGGCATAACCCATGTTCCAAGGATAAGGAATGGCTCCCTAGCCTCTGAATGCCTGGGTCCATCTCACAGGTCAACTGGAGATCATGTCTTTTGGATGACCTTCCCCGACAGTTCCCCATGAGCCTCCCCTACCAAGCCACAGTCCCTCTGGCCCTCCTTCCTCTACGATCCACAGATTTATAATAATCTCAACAGAATCCCATGTGGTGCGCCGTGTAATCCCACACAGCCTCTTGTCTCGTGGTCCCTCGCCAACCTGCAGTGACTGAAAGATCTTGGAGGACAGGAGCTCATCGAGTCTTCATGATGGAAGCCTGTGCAGCCAGCCTGGTGACGCCCTGTCTGTGGGTGTCCACTCGGGGTGATGTCATGGCTGCTGCAAGTGGACTTGGTGGTGACCTTGCACATTGGTAGCTGCAACACTGAGGGGCAGCCGCTCTGGGCTCTAGAGCTCTCTGTACAGCACATTATATCACCTTCTGGTGATGGCCAAGCAGTAAAGTCACCGCAAATACACAGAGACACCCGAGCCTTGTCAACAGCCGTGCTACCCGCTTTTGTCCATTAACCAAGCGTAGCTGGAAGGGGAATGGACGCCCCTCTCCCTGCCCTTGAATGCAGAGAAGCCAGTGGAGTCCCCATGAGCTCATCTGCTAGAGGATCTCGACCTCAGTTTTGCCAGTTTCAGAGCTTGATCTTTTATAGAAATTGTTAAGTGTTCTAGGGCCTCTGGGAAAATGCCGGGGGGGGGGGGGGGGGAAGCACAATTTAAAAAACAAATCCATGCCAGAGATTTCCATTCCCCAGCTGGGTCCTCACTACCTCTGTTTAAAGATCAGCAAACCGGGGCACCTGGGGGGCTCAGTCGGTTAAGCATCTGACTTCAATTCAGGTCATGATCTCATGGCTCACAGGTTCGAGCCCCACGTCTGACTCTGTGCTGACAGCTCGGAGCCTGGAGCCTGCTTCAGATTCTGTGTCTCCTTCTCTTTCTGCCCCTCCTCTGTTCTCCCTCTCTCTCTCTGTCTCTCTCAAATATAAATAAACATTAAAAATGTTTAGAAAAACGTGAGCAAATCAAGGCTTGGTGCAACATCCCATGTCAGTGATGACGGGATCGGGCGAGAAGCCCCAGAACCTGCTGTCCCCCCACACCAGCGCCTGCTGTCCCCCTACACCTGAAGGGACCTTGCAGGGGTGTCTGCACAGTGGCCAACCGTGCCGTGGTGGCACCTTGCCCGTGTCCTCCACATTCACATGCCTCATGCTGGTCACACGCCTCACGCTGGCTGGGCCCCAGGGAGGCACAAGGCCCCTCGACCTCTTCACCTGCTGAGCAAACCCGTCATCCAAACGAGCAGGGGCTGTGTACTCAAGACTCCAACAAGAGGACCCCTGTGTCTCCAGTTTCTCCCGAACAGCAGCTCACCCATGACGCATGAAATCGCTCAACGAAAATCGCTGAGCTGCTCGTCAGGTAAACAGTCATTGTTTGCCTTCATGCTAGAAAACCCCCCTCTGCAGGAAGAAAAGGAATTATGGAAAGGGGTGGGGAGCCTGCGTCTTGGCTCGTGTGGACGAGTTACTTGCCCTAAGCCTCAGTATTCCTATCTGTGAATGGGGGTAGCAATCAAACCACACTTGTATAAAAATAATGTTTGTCCGCAACAGCCAAAAGGTGGCAGTAACTCAAATGTCCGTTGACAGATGAGCAGGTAAACAAAACGGGCCGTGTATGCCCAATGCAGAGGCCGCCAATCTCAGAAAGGAACGAAATTCTGACACCTGCCACAATGCGGAGAAATATTCAGGACGTCGCGCTGAGGGAAATCAGCCAGCCACAAAGGGACAAATCCCGTCTGATTCCACGTCCCTGAGGTCCCTAGAGGAGTCACACCCACAGACAGAAAGTGGAGTGGCAGGTGCCCGGGGCCGGGGGAGCAGGGAATGAGGAGTTCGTGCTTAACGGGGAGAGGGGTTCAGTTCTGCAAGAGTTCCGGAGACAGACAGCGATGGCTGCAAAACACTGTGAACGTATTTCATGCCACTGACCTGCACACTTAGAATTTGTCAAGACGCTCACGTACATTTTACCACAGTTGGACAAATAACAAGAATAATAGGTTTGCCCTAATTCCATCCCTGTTGCTGAGGAGAAAAGAAAGCCAGCCTGCAGCGTGGACCTGCGTTCACGGAGTCCACGGTTCTCAGTCCAGAAGTGCCCCACTCTTGGGTTAGTGCTCTGTGGTCGCCGTCTCAAGATTCTTAATAATTTTTGAAGATACCCCCCCCCCAGGTTATGTAGCCAGTCAGCAGGCGACCGAATGTAAACTTGGGTCTTTGATTTGAAGTCTGTAACTCTGTCACCGTCTGTAATACCCTCTTTGGTTGAACGACAAGCAATGCCATTTGGCCAAATAACTATGGATTTCATGGGGCCACGTCCGTAAGCACTGTAGGAGGTGAGTGAACTCGCAGATCAATCTAGATCACTCCCCATTCTGTAATACCCCCTGCTTGGTGAACAGTTCTCCTAAGGAGAGAAGTGAGGAGAAAGAACACGATTTGAAAGCTCTGTAAGAACAGGGGCACCTGGGTGGCTCGGTCGGTTGAGCGTCCGACTTCAGCTTAGGTCATGATGTTGTGGTCTGTGGTTCGAGCCTGCGTTGGGCTCTGTGCTGACAGCTCAGAGCTTGGAGCCTGCTTCGGATTCTGTGTCTCCCTCTCTCTCTGCCCTTCCCCCGTTCCGTCTCTCTCTCTCTCTCTCTCTCTCTCACAAAAATAAATAAATATTAAAGAAGAGGAACAGGGGTGCCTGGGTGGCTCAGATCTGACTCTTGATTTTGGTCAGGTCATGATCTCATGGTTTGTGAGTTCAAGCCCTGCCTCGGGCTCTGCACTGGCAGCACAGAGCCTGCTTGGGATTCTCTCCCTCCCTCTCAATCTCTCTCGCTCTCTCTCTCTCTGCACCCCCCACACTGTTTTCTCTCTCTCAAAATAAATAAAAAATAAACTTAAAAAAAAAACACCTCAAATCTTAAAAAAAAAAAAATTTAAAGTTCTCTAAGAACAACACGCTGTGGGCACTTGTCTTTTCCCTCATTCCAACCAGCTTGCTTAACAAATAAGGTGGCCAGTTTGCCAGAAGTACCTTTTTAAAAAGGTGAGCGTAGACAGGTGCACTCCAGGTAATAAAACTGAGTGGGGTCATTAAGCCGCACTAGAGATAATGCTGCTTTTCTCAGGAATAGATTTTAGGGCAAGGTAAACTGAAAAATGTGTAATAGGTAAGAAACACTCTGTTTGAGAGCTTCTAAATTAAGGCCCTGCACCTGGTTACTGGATGGCTATGGTGTCGGCACTGAGGCTGCGTCTGGCTTTGTACACCCCCCGTCTCTGGTCTTCCCCAATAAAATACCACTCTGCACTTTGCCACCAGCTTCTCCCTCTCTCTTGGTGGAAAACTACCGCCTCCTTAAACGAGTGCACGGAAAATTACATGGTCAGTGCCACTCAGGGCTGGAAAGGCATACATCCCACAGTGATTTCAAATGATCTAGTCTTTCGTCATTTAAAAAAAAAAAAAAAAAAAAAAAAGTCCGTGGGCGAGAAAGGAGGGAGGATCGTGAGGCCCCAAAGCAGATGAGTCATTTCAGAGAGAAATGACAAAGCCGTTTTGGAACAGATGGGTTAACAGGACACTTAGCCAACCGGCTCCTCATTCATTCACGCAGGCAGGCATCCGTTCATTGAACAAATACTACTGAGTGCTCGCTGAGCACGGGGATCCGGTGTGGGTACTGCTGAAGCATCGGCAACGCATAGTGCAAAACCACAAGACGGCTTTTCCCTTGGGGCTTCCACTCGCGGGGGACGGAGAGGCAACCGTGAGGAAACCACGTCACGTGGCGATGAGCCGGGGGGGTGAGGGGGAAGCTGGGAGGGCCAGGAGTAGGGGCTGCGGGGAAGGTGGTGTCAGAGCAAAGAGCTAAAGGAGGTACAGCGGGAGCTATGAGTTTATCCGGGGAGAGGGGTCCCTCCAGGAAGGGGGTGCAGCGTGGCTGGAGCTGAGCCAAGGGGCGAGCAGGGTGGGAGGTGAGGCCGCCCCCCAGAGGTCCCGGCGGCCGCCAGGGGCACCATGGCTTCTACCCCGAGTGGCATGGAGCCACTACTCTGCGCAAAGGGAACGGGCGCTTGGACTCGCTTTGTCCCAGGCTCACCCCGGCTGCTGTGTGCGGCACGGCTAATGGGGAGCAGGCAGCAGAGCCCGGGAGGAGAGTGTGGCCCTCGTCGGGGTACGGGATGATGGGGCAGAGCAGGGGCTGCGGCGGGGAACGGGGTCTATCCGTGCCGATGGGGACGTGATAGCTGGATTGGAGATTTCTCCGGATTGTGCGCTCCGCAGGCAGCCCGACCCCAGGAGTCCCCAGAAGTGTCCCTGGGGCAGTCCGTGGGCGACAGAGGTCTCTATCTGTGTCTGTGGCCAGAACTCACAGGTGCCCAGGGCTGTGGCAATGTCATTCTCCAAGCCCCAGGATTAGGTCACGATCTCCGTTTACTAACAGGAAGGAACATTTGGCTGGAGGACTCAATAGCTGGAAATGGTAGAAATGGCAGCTGTGGGTCACACGCCTGCCCCTTCCCGTGTGGCTGTCCTGCGTGCACACACCTGTCCTGAGGGGGCTGACCCGGCAGGAAGGCCACTTCCCCTCGCTGCCACGGGAGCGAGGCATCACCTGATTCCTGTTTGCTCCAAAGACAATCTGTTTTTTACGTCGTGACTGGGAATAAGTCAACGATAAGTTTCAAGGTCTTCCACCGTTTATTGTTCGGGCTTATCAGAATGAAATAGAAAGTAAAACGGTCCAACGTGGACAAAAGGTTTCCTTCCTCCTCCCCAAACTTCAAGGCAGGCGTAGACTTCTTTTAAACAAGCCACGTAGGGGCACCTGGGTGGCCCAGTCGGCTAAGCGTCCGAATCTCGATTTCGGCTCAGGTCACGATCCCAGGTTCGCGAGATCGAGCCAGGAGTCGGGCTGGGCGCTGAGCATGTGGCTCGCTTGAGATCCTCTCTCTCCTTCCCTCTGCCCCTCCCCCCACTCGCACTTTCTTTCTCTCTAAAATAAAAAAATAATAAATTTTTTAAAATAAAAAATAAAAAACCTTTAAACAAGCCACGTATCGGTCACCTGAGATGAAGAAGCAATTAAGCTCAAGCGTCAGACGCGAGTTATTCCAAAGCAAACAGCCCAGCAGGTGCTAACTGAGCTCACCTGGGTGATGATTAACCGGGTTTTGCACCTGTACCTTGAACCATTTTCCAATCAATAGGACACAGCCCCATGTCATGTCTCTGAAGTTGCCGCTCTTCTGTGCCGGAGGTCTTTCGCACACAGTAAAACGAGTGTGAGACTATCTCCCTAGGGAGACCCCTGGCAGGCTTTGAGCGGAAGCTCTAAGCAGACCTGCCCCCCAAGCAAGGCAGCTGGGGTGGTTGAACGGTGACCCCCTGAAGGATACGCCCATGTCCTGCCTCATTTGGATGTGACCTTATTTGGAAAAACGGGGTTGGCCGATGTGATTAAGGATCCCAAGATGAGGTCATCCTAGGTGTAGAGTGGGCCCTACATCCTTACGAGAGACGGAAGGGATGACACGGACACAGAGAGGGGCCACGTGAAGGGAGAGGCAGGGACTGGAGCCATCAAAGCCTGGATCCTGCCCCGGAGACTTCGGAGGGGCCGTCCCTCTACTCACGCTTTGATCTCTGACTTCTGGCCCCCAGAACAGTGAAAGCACGAATTCCTGTTGTTTTCAGGTCATGTGGTTTGGGAGCTTTGTGGCAGCAACCCCAGGCGAGGAAGGGGACACCGCCCTCGATTTGGGGGCCGTCAGTCCTCAGACAGGCAACCCACTGAGCGCACACTTTCCCCTGGAGAACCGCGAGCTGACAAAGCGTGGTGCCTCAGTACGTCAGTGATAGACACTAGCACAGTGGGGATGTCACGTGAACAGCCACCAGGAGCGCTGGCCTCGCCAGAGGGTCAGGGAAGGCCTCCTCGAATGAGTGGCTTCAGGCTGATAGTGACACAGTAGGTCGCAGAGGAAGTCCCCAGTGAGTGTCTCAGGGACCTGTAGGCAAGGAACACAGAACTGACATCCTCAGTTTTCATTGACAGTCCTCATCCCAGAGCCAGAGAAGCCATCGAGCGTCCTGAAAAGCAGAGAACAGAGAACCCCAACGTCTGGGGCAAGATGACGGCCTCAGTGGCCCCTGAAGGCGGCTGTTTCCCGAGAGCTCCTGCAGACGCTCTCGCCAGCCTGAGATGGGAGGCACTTGGGCCGCGGCCTGTTACACGTGTGTGGTGATAGTCCAGCAGCCCCGTGACTGACATCTCCTCACGTCACCCAACAAACGCTTACAGAGTGACACCAAGTCAACCGAGGGAAAATGGCACTTTTCTGCGGGATCCTGCCTCCTTGGAGACTGTCCAGTAGAGTATAAGGCATGATGCTGGCTTTAAAATCTCCCAACAACATCAGCAACAAATACCCTAAGTGGTTTCGTCTTTCTCCAGTTTCTTTCCAAATGAAATTCAAGTCTGCCCAGATGTCTGTTCCAAAACATTATTCAGACACCAGTGACACTGAGCCAAGTGGCAGCTCTCAGGATATGGTGGGTAAGTGGCTGGAGCTGTATGTCCTTCCTGTGCCGAGATTCACACGGGGTCCCCAGCGTCTGCGCAGCCCCTCCGTGGGCTCCCAAAGCCTCCGCGCGGAGCCCCGGTCCACGGTCACTGAGGGATGTGGTCGCTGAGGGACGTGGCCCCATCACCCACAGTCAGCGAGGTCTTGTGAATGTCCTGAACACGTGGATGCCATCGTTTTTAACCATCAAATGTGTTTTGAGTAGCATCTTCTAAAACTAAACAGATCAGGGCACCAGTTTACGAAATCTGCCTTTCATCTTTCCAGCCACACACAACAAGGCGTCCTTAATAAACTCAAATACTGCCAGTGTTCTGCTGCCCCTGGGGAACAGGTCCGAGGGAGGGCTGGGGTCCTGCTGTGACAAGAAGAGCTTCCCCGTTGTCTCTGAGCCCATGTCCAGCCCGCCATGCCCACCAAGCCTGCAGGTGGGGTTTGGGAGAATCACACGTGATTCACGAAGGTCTGGCGGGGATTCGCCTGCTGGGCACAACCAGACTGAGCGTGTTACGAACGGGCAGAGAGTCTGCAGGCCAAAGAAGATTTAGCTGGTGTGTGATTGGCAGAGGCTAGTCCAACACATGCTGTCACTTCTGGAGTCCTGTTCTCTCTGTCTACGGAAAAATCTCACGGCAAACCCCGCAGCCGTGGGCCGGGCACAACCCCCCGAGTCTCTCTGGGGAACTTACGCATTACTCCAGACAGAGGGGTCCCACCCGTGCTTCCCCCGACCCCGACCCCTACCACCGGCCCAAGTAGCTGGGGCTTGTAAGACACAGATGGGTGCCCGCAAACCCCCTCAGATCCATTCGGTGTCTCTTGGTGGGATTTAGTTCTGCCGTCTTCCCTCCCTTCGTCTCGATTCGTTTCCTAATGCTGCTCAGCAGATTACCAAAAATTGAAACGCAGATCTGTTATCCTACACTTCTGGAGGTCAGAAGCTCCAAACGCAGCCCCACTGGGCTACAATCAAGGTTCAGACAGAGCCAACTCCCACTTCCTGGGCTTTTCTGGCTTCTACGGGCTCCACGTTCCATGGCTATGGCCCCTCCATCTTCAGAGGCAGCAGGAAACCAGAGCGTCTCTCTCTGTTTCCAGTGTCACATCCCGTTTTCTTTTTCTTACCTGCCTGCCTCCTTCTTCTAAGGACCCTTGTGACCACACCAGGCTTATCTCCCCCTCTCCACATCCCAAACTTAGCCCCATCTGCAAAAACCCCTTGGGGAACTCACAGGCCCGGGTCCAGTGGAGGCCCATGGCCCGGCCACACGGGGCCACACACACACCGGGTGGCAGGAGGGACGGAGCAGCTGTGTCTCTTGGCCTGGCTTCCCGTGTTGACAGTATTTATGGCCCAGTTCTCCAGAAAAATGTCCCCCACCCTGTAAATCCCTTTCACCTGCCCAGCCCCACGTCCCGATCTGGCATTTGGGAAATATGGCCCCTGGAAGCGAAATGGGAACCCACCCACCCATCGCTGTGGATGTCGCTCCAGGAGACAAACACCCACTAAAAAGCTCAGGACATCAGATGCCCTCCGCCACGTCCGGCGGAATTCACGATCCTACGTGCACGTGGGCTGGAGGCTAATCCTCTGCGTGTCTGGGCAGCTGTCAACAAAACCTGTCCCCAGCCCATACCCATCCTCCCTCTCTGCCCACTGCTCCCCTGGTCCAGGCTGCCAGTCTCTCCCGGAAACGACACGGCGGCCACATGAACCTTCTCCCGCCTTCCCACGTGGCCCTCTCCTCTGCTGCTTCATGGCAGCAGCCAGCATGCCTCTCAAAATGCAGTCATCATGTGCCCCACCCCACTGAGAACCTTCTGGCACATTCTCATCACACACAGAAGGAAATTCCACAGGTCCAAATGGCCTCAAAGCCCCCGTGATGTGGTCATAGCTCCCTCGTCGATCCTACCCTACCTATCCCGGCTCCAAGATCATTCCAGCATCAGACCTTTGTCCCCAGCTGTTCCCTCTAAGCCGATCCTGCCCCAGCAGCCCATCCCTTCTGGCCTGCGGTTGCCAGTGGGTGACTCTGAGCACCGTGCATCCTGCCCTCCTTCCAGGTACCTTCCTCCTGCAGAGGCTGGGTGCTGTGGGTAGATCTGTGTCCCCCAAACTCATATGTTGAAGCCCTAACCTCCATTGCCTCAGAACGTGCCCTCATTTGGGGATATTGTTCTTGCCGAGGTAGGTGGTTAAGATGAGGTCATTATGGTGGCCCTAATCCAACGAGACCTTATAAAGAGGGGAAGTTTGGCCACAGAAACAGACAGGCACGGGGAGAATGCCATGCAGAGGTTGGGGTGATGCTTCTACAAGCCAATGAACCCCGAAGACGCCAGCAAACCTCCAGAAGCTGAAAAAGAGCCTGAGACAGATTCATTCAAGCCCTCAGGACGAACCAACCTGGCTGACCCCTTGATCTCAGACGCCAGCCTCCGGAGCTGTGAGACAGTGCATTTCTACTGTGCAATCCAAGTCTGTGGTGCTTTGTTACAGCAGCCGTAGGAAACCGATGCGCTGGGGAAGCTGACACCCACATCTCACGATCCCCGTGGCTGGGCCTCCAGGAGGAGTAGGTCCCACCAACTCGAGTCCTTGCCTGAGATTTGGAGGTGGAGAGCTCCTGCCCTGGCGGTGGGGGTGGTGGGGGCGGTGGGGGCGGTGGGGGCATCCCTACGGCAGCATCCCACGACTTCCCTGTGTCCCAAGGCAGCTACCAGGGGAGCAGTGGCCAAACTAAGCGCTATGGGTGTCCAGAGGCATTTCCAGGAGCTTCCAGATCCCAGGCTCCAGCCTCCGATGCATTCTGAAGCCAGGGCTCCCATTGCTGCCTGCTGGTTCCCCACTCGTCTGATGGTGAGACAGTGGGTCATGCTCCCAGCAGGCCGTTTGAAGGGACCAGGCCTTGGAAGGCTTGTGAAAGCATCTGGTCCCTGCCCTGGGATCTTGTCCTGCTTAACACAGCCAGGATGGCTGCCTTTCCCCAGCTGGACACCGAGTGACAGATAGCATCCATTTAGACTCAAATACTGCTTTCCTCAAAGACACTGTCCACTCTTCTTCGTTCCTACTGGGTTTCCTTTTCTGATGCCCTCGCTGGCATCTAAATGAATTGCGTTTGGTGCTTACCGTCCGAGCGGTGATCTCCATGGAGACCCTGCTCTTGTCTTGCTCACCCACATCCCCCTGCCCAGCACAAGGCTCAGCTCACAGCAGGTGTCTGGGGGGAAAGGGAGTGAAGGTAGGAGACGGGGCCACCCCAGAATAGGCCTCTTTGGCAGAAAGATTATTTTGAGCTGGTTATTTTTGAGAAGCTGCAGACATGGGAGAAGCTCTAAAAATAGAGTTGAAGTTACAGTTTTTTCAGTTTTTTTTAAATGTTTATTTATTTTTGAGAGAGAGAGAGCAAGCAAAGAGGGGCAGAGAGAGAGGGAGACAGAATCCCAAGAAGGCTCCATGCTGTCAGTGCAGAGCCTGACGTGGGGCTTGAACCCGTGACCTTGGGATCGTGACCTGAGCCAAAATCAAGTGTGAGATGCTCAGTCAACTGAGCCACCCAGGGGCCTCAAAGTTACAGTTTTATAAAATACATTTATAAGAGGCAATCTCCACGTATAAGGGTGTCTTCCTCGCTGTACCAGGAGCAGGGGGTGCCTCTAAATCACCAGAGCCTTTGGGGGCACCTGGGTGGCTCAGTCGGTTAAGCGTCCGACTTCGGCTCAGGTCATGACCTCACGGTTCATGGGTTCCAGCCCCACGTCGGGCTCTGTGCTGACAGCTCAGAGCCTGGAGCCTTCTTCCGATTCTGTGTCTCCCCCTCTCTCTGCTCCTCCCCTGCTCACACTCTGTCTCTCAAAAATGAATAAAACAATATTTTTTTAAAATTTTAATATGAAAAAAATAAATATCATGTTTGGCCATTTCAGATAAGACAGTAACAGCTCCAAAATAATGAGATAGTTTGCTTCTCTTTAAAAAGTCACAGGAGGGGCGCCTGGGCGGCTCAGTTGGCTGAGCGTCCGACTCTTGATTTCGGTTCAGGTCATGATCCCAGGGTGTGGGATGGAGTCCCACTTTGGGCTCTGCATTGAGCACATCGTCTGCTTAGGATTCTCTCTCTCCCTTTGCCCCTCTCCCCTTTCTCTCTCTCTCTCTCAAATAAAATAATAAATAGATAGATGATAGATAGATAGATAGATAGATAGTCATAGGAATGACTGAAGTCCTTTAAAGATCTATGGGTCCCTTAGTTCCCAAACCCCTGACTGTGGCCATTTCTGGCACAATGACACTCCCTCTGTCCACCCCACTCTTCACGTGGCCCTATCCACCTGACAAACTGAGGGGCTTCGCTTAGAATCCTATGTTTTTATCAAACACACAATTTTGGCTTTCTATAGGATGCCCTGGGCCACTCTAAGCCAGAGTCACAAAGTCTGGCCCACCTGTTTTTGTTAATAAAGTTTTATTGGAACCCAGTCCATTTGTTTACACATGGTTTATGACTGTTTTCCAGAGTTGAGCAGGCGAGTGAGTGGGAGACTCTCTGGCCACAAAGCCTGAAATATTTATCCCCTGGCTCTTTAGCACATGTTTGTCAACTCTTGCTCTCAATAAATCCCACTGGCCAAATGTCCTGGCCCATGAAACACAACCAAAAGGGATATGTGTCCCTTCCAGGCTGAGACAGTGACAAGCCCCCGTGCAATTCCTGTCTTGGCAGAGACCCTGAGTGATAGTACAGAGCGGAGCCCCTGCCGCTGCTCACTTAAGGCAGGCGTGCAGCGAGCAAGAAATAAACTTTCACCTGTCATGCCACCGAGGCTTTCGGATTGTCTGTCACAACAGCAGAAGCCTAGCTTGTCCTGACTGCTGCCACGGTCTTCTGGGGGAAAGCATTAACTTGTGTTTCTCAAAGTGTAAAAGTGTGCACTTGCCCCAAATCTCACATGGGCATTTGTGAACTATCCCAGGGGAAAAAACACAACTGAGATAAAGTCTTTTTTACCCAGCAAAGATGGCAATTCATTAGTACCTCTAAGCACATTAGAAACGCCAAGACCTTCGTCTCTACTGCATGCTGCCGGGCAGAAAACAGCACATGTATGGACACCCACAGCCACTACTACTAATGACTATGCAGTGAGAACATTTTTTTAAGTTTATTTGTTTATTTTGAGATGGAGAGAGAGCTCGAGTGGGGTAGGGGCAGAGGGAGAGAGGGAGAGAGAGAATCTCAAGCAGGCTCCACACTGTCAGCGCAGAGCCCAATGCAGGGCTCAAACTCACGAACCGTGAGATCACAACCTGTGCCAAAATCAAGAGTCAGATGCTTAACCGACTGAATCACCCAGGTGTCCCAGCAGTAAGAACATTTTATATATGCCAGGCTCTGGGGCAACTGCTTTCCCAGAATTATCCTACTTCATCTGAACAACACCCTATAAGGTAGGGATCATTCCACTCCCCATTTTGTGGATGAGGAAGCTGAGGTCTAGAGAAGGTAAGCAACTTGTTCAAGGTCACCCACAGCTATCAAGTGACAGCACTCGCATACCAAACAGGCTGCTTTTGCAGACTGCAGAGGGAAAGTGGAAAATACAGGACATAAGAGCCATTCGTTCGCATTGGGTCTTGCAAAGGGGACACGTTGACAGTCACAAGGGCAGCTCTCTGTCAGGGGTGAGCCTCTCACTGGCTGCAGAAGGAAAATGGCTACTTTCAACTGTCCAGCCAAGATGGTCTGGGGACCCAGACATGCTAGTCCCTGCTTTACTTTCTATCAGCAATGTCAATGCCACCCCTTGAGATAGAGAAGATAATATTGTTGGATTTAGAGTTGATTTCCTCAATCTTATGAAAATGTGGATAAAAGCATCTTGCTCATCTTATTAACCTGAAACATGGCATCTAAGGAAGAATTTTCCAACCTGATTTACACACCTAACCTTTTCTTCCAGCCAGATTATATCCCCACGCCTCTCCTTTGGGGAAATTCTGGAACCCACACCGCTGTCCATTGCACCTGCAACCAACCCACGGTCCAGGAATGGGGGACAGAGCAGAGGGGTTCATCCCTCTGGTGGTAAGAAACCCAGTGCCCCTCCTAAGTTCCTGGGTAGAAATCTCCTCTCTGGCATTTGACTTCATAACTGCCATCTTTCCTATGGTAGACACTCATTCATTAAGTTGCAGTGGCTTTGGTTTGGTTTTGAGATTTGGGGGTAAGTTTCATGACAGTATTAAATGACCAGCGATGCCCTGTTATCTGGTTAGGTCCTCTGTAGAAGATCATCACCTTGGGGAGAAGGAATAAGGGCGACTGAGAGATCTTCACATAAGAACTGGAATGCCAGTATCTCCCCACCCCCAGATGATCCACCTGAACAATAATCAATGGATGATTCTTACGATACCTTAAAGCATTATAGTTTGCATATGGCCACTTTGGGGACCATTGTTCTTAGCGCTCTGGTTTGTGTTTTGTGATTCTCGAAGTATCTACCCAAGGCCTGGGTGGCCCCAAGTCCTGGAGCCACAGAAGACTGGTTCCAGTACAGAGAAGGGAACATCAAGAGGCACTGAGTTGCCTGAAAGACCGATAGTTCCTCAGAAGGTCCACAGCTGCCTCTTTCTTGCCAGTCCCCAGGGAGAAACCCCCAGATCGGAGGCTCTCGATCAGAGAAATTTTGCCCCCCATCAAGGGTATTTGGCCATGTCTGGAATGGGGAGAGACAAGCAAGGATCAGGGAAGAAATCCAGAAGGTCCTCTCTCTCTGGGCCTGCAAGTGCCAGTCACCTCACTGGCCTGGAGACACTCTGGGTTGTCACAACTGGAAGAGGGGTAGCTGCTGGCTAGCACTACTGAGTAGAGGCCAGAGTCATTGCTCAATATCCTCCAATGTGCCCGACTGCTTTCAGGACAATGATCCAGCCCAGAATGTCGGCTCTGCTGAGTTTGAAAACCCCTGGACTAGCTCAGTATATTTAATGAAGAAATGAGAACCACGGTTGATTCTGGAATTGTAAATTCTTACGTGAGCCAACCACCAGCTTCCACCCTGTTGTAATTACCCAGGCAAAGTGAGTTAGCAATCTGAGCCTCCCCATAAAACTAGCCCTCTAATTGTTGTGGTTTCACACACTCAGACCTCAGCCCGAGCAGGATCGGAGGGAACTTCTTCAGGGAACACTGGGCAAGTGCAGCTGGGCCCGGCCCCATAGCTCCCATTTGTTTTATGGAGAATACAATCTCCAAGGTCATCTGTAAGCCCAACATCATGTTAGGGACAAAACTAGTAAAGCCAGGCTGGTGATTTAAATATCCCCAACCATCTACCAAACTTGTAAGCCCAGCATTATTTTATTCCAATAAGAGCCCAGGGACATATGGCTATGTTACTATCCACAGTTTCCATCCCTTTTGGTTGATGAGCCAACTCAGGTTTAGGGAGGCCCGATGACCCATGGGAAGCTGTACAGCCAACAGCAGTGGTCCTGGGTAACCAAGGTCTGCCTTCTGGATGCTTGGTCAACCCACACATCTACTCTGAAACCAAGGAGGAAGGAGCATAGCACCTACTCATCTGCTCTAAACCTTTTCTTTTCCTGGGAAGCCAGGGAAAGTTCTCATACCAAATTAATACTGGGCATCTTCACAGAGAGGTCTTCATGCGGGGTCAGGCTTCACCTTGACTCTCAGCAATGGGGATGGCAGGACAGAGCCTTTGAACAGCCCTTGCCAAACAGGCCATGTGTCCAGACCAGGGCCACCGAGTTATGAGCGAGGACACCAAGTTTCATTGAACGAAAGAGGTGGTGTCAATTTCAGAACTGTTTTTCACTTAAATCATGTGCACTAATGTCCTTCCGTGTCTCCCTTGGAGGGTCATCTCAACAGGAAATGGGATCACAGCTTTGAGCTTGGATTTGGGGGTCATTTATTCTCCCAGCTCCTAATTCATTCCTCTCCATGGTGTCGCTGTAGCCTTCTTGGGTCTTGTAAAACAAAACCCGGATCGGCCCAAGCCTGCTTTCAAACAGAAATGAAGAAATCGCATTCAAGGCCAGAGAGTCTGCTTGCCCAAGAAGTGTCCTCGCTTACCATATAAATGGCATCGATGGCTCCTGTGACCATTTCTTGGACACGGAAACCAGCAGCTGCTCTCTAGAAAAGGTTGTGCACTCTCTTTACCTGCAACCCCCACCCCAGCCCCGCTGTGTGATGCCCACACAGCAGGTACACCTCACAGTGCTGACATTAACCACCCTTTGGAGAACCTACTTTATGCCAGGGCCTAGGCATATGGTGAGACAACGAGTGGATGCGAGCTCCGAACAGGCTCTGCTCGCCTGGTACACACCTCGGGGAGGGGGGAGGGCCTCAGCTCCCCTGAGGGGGTGTGGCAAAGAGGTGCACACATCCACTCTGAGCTGGATCGCCGGGATTAAATCCCAGGGACCCACCGCTTAGGACCCTGTGATCTTGGCAAGCTACTCAGCTGGAATGTGCCTTAGCTTCCACTTCCACTTCTGTCACAAAGGAATAAAAACCAAGCCCGCCCCTCGAGTAGGCTTGGGAATTAAATGGGTCACCAGTGCTGGCCACGGGAATGCTCCCAAACAGGGGCTGTTACATTTACCTTCACAATAACCCCGTAAGTGGGGATTTCCGGGTCTCGTGTCACAGACAAGGAACCTGAGGCTCAGAAAAAGTGTGTGACTCACTGAGGTCCCCCCAGCTGGCCAGTGGCACATACATATAACCCTAAAGCCAGCTCAGC
This sequence comes from Panthera uncia, assembly GCF_023721935.1. Classification (NCBI taxonomy): domain Eukaryota; kingdom Metazoa; phylum Chordata; class Mammalia; order Carnivora; family Felidae; genus Panthera; species Panthera uncia. The sequence goes on along the minus strand of NC_064810.1, from coordinate 6,369,928 downwards.
CTTCCCCCGTGCAGGCAGTACAGGGCTCGACACAGTCCGTGACTAACTGGTGGCCATACCTCCTTCACAAGTATGTTTCTGCGGTGACTCTAACCGACGTCTAGTGGAATCTAATTTTGAGTCTAACAGGAATGATCGCAATGCCAGGCTGCACCTTTGCTTTTTCGCTGATGGCAAAAAATTATTATTATTGTGTGAGCCCCATGGGTAAGGACCCAGCACTGGGCTGGGCTGCAAGGGCTTGTGTGGACTTGATCTGAAAAGCTCTCACTTCCAGGATTGGGACTCTATGTAATCCCCTATCCTAATGCTGGAGTAGAGGATTTAATTAGAAAGAACCGTGGCGGAGAGATGGCGTTGGCCTCTGGCTGCTCTGCCTCATGTCTGGCTGTGTTGCTGAGCCTGAATCATCTGGACAGGTGGCCAGCGGGGCCCAAGCCCCCCACCCTGTGGCCCGGGACAGATGTCACTTCCGGAGAGAGGGAAGGGGAAGGGCGAGCCAAGGTTCACTCCAAGAGTAGGGACCTGGCTTTCCAGTCTATGTAAGACTCACCTGACCTTTCCTCATGCTGAACTCCCCGCTCTCCCTTCATGGCCCCCTTCATGATCTTTCTAACATTGCCTTTATTCGTGGACAGTTCTCATCACGGCTGAGAGGGTAAGTGACTTGTTAGCTCAGTCTGGCAATAAATGTTGGAGGATGGAAGGAAGGAAGGAAGGAAGGAGGGAGGGAGGAAGGAAGGGAGGAGGGAAGGAAGGAAGGAGGAAGGAGGGAAGGAAGGAAGGAAGGAAGGAAGGAAGGAAGGAAGGAGGGAGGGAGGGAAGGAAGGAAGGAAGGGAGGAAGGAAGGAAGGAAGGAAGGAAGGATCTGTTCCGACATCTGTGTGCTCACACAATAGAAAGTCATGACTTTGTCACTCTGCAGTATCCAGCCCCTTCTTCTGTCCCCAACTGCGGGAAGCTAGACTTGGTGCTGAATCCTGACGTCACGCTGAATCCCAGCCTCTTTCGTGCCATTGCTGTCCTTGCTGACCTGGGCATTAGGGCTGCTGGGCAAGGAACCCAGAGAGAGGTGGAGGCTCAGGAGAGCCCAGACCTGGCCGGTCTCAGGTGCTGCGGAAGGACGGAGGAGAGGAGCGTGCCCTGCTAGGACCCACAAGAGCCGCCTCCCTGGAGAGGCGTGTTCCCGCTCCTGCACCCCTACTCCCCTCAGCCTATCGTCACAGTTGCCTTAAATTCCCTGTCTGATCGTTCCAACCTCTCTGCCACACTCGAGTCAGGTTCTGAGGCTTGCTCTGTCTCTTCAAATCCCCTTTCTCTCTTTCGGTATGCTTTGTCGTTGTTGTTGTTTTTAGCTTTTTTTTTTAATGTTTATTCGAGAGAGAGAGGGCACGCGTGCGCAGGAGCAGGGGAGGGGCAGAGAGAGAGGGAGACACAGAATCTGAAGCAGGTTCCAGGCTCCCAGCTGTCAGCACAGAGCCTGACGTGGGGCTTGAACTCACAAACCACAAGATCATGACGCGAGCCGAAGTCAGAGGCTCAACCTACTGAGCCACCCAGGTGCCCCTCTTTCGGCATACTTTGTCCCTTTTTATTGAAAGCCAAGGTGTCATACTGGTGCCCAGGGAGGTTTCTGCTCGTATGGCTCTGCTCCCAAACTGTGCTTCTCTGCCTGGCCATCTCTCACGTTTTGGAGGCGGGGGTTTGTCCTGTGCCCTCGGTCCTCTGATGACTGTTGAGTTTACTTCTCGTGTGCGTGGGAGTGATGACCTCCCAGCTCCCTACGTGTCGGACCAGGAGGCACGTCTCCCCGCTCCTTTCTTGCCCCACACACCTTCGGACACGTGTCCGTGGCCCGGCCTCCCGGCCCGGGCTGACGCTGCGGGCTCCACCCGGGTCCTCTCCCTCCTCCGCCGCCAGTTCCACATTTCAGCATCTCTCGGGTCTGGCTGAAGGCTCTTGTTTCCAGCCACGTCTTCCCTGACAGCCCAGGTGAACTTTCAGTGCCTTTGCTCCGTCCTCCGTCGGCACAGCAGACACCGTGCCCCGTGGCGTCATGTGGTCTCACTGTCACTCGTGAGACTAAAGCCTCCCGAGCACAGCAAGCGTGGGCCTGGTCTTCTTTCCATCCACAAGGTGGACGCTTAGGAAATATTGATCAAACAACCAAAACTGGCCTTAATTCCCAGACTGCAGAAAACCCACGTCGTGTGCATTTCCAAAATCGTAGTATCTTGATGGTACGAGAATATCTCTTAGGGAAGCAGGTCTCTGTTTAGCAAAATTATCTCGACGCATCTCCGCAGGGTAGAAAGTAAGGACCTGAGGGCAGGGTTCGGTGGGAAAGAAGGAGCAGAAGGCGGTCCTGGGGGTCCTCCTGGGAACCAGGGAAGGGGAGAGAGCAGAGAAGCAGGGCAGGGGAAGGGAGGGCTGAGATCTACAAAGGGGGCTGTGAGCTGGCCCCGAGCAAATGGCTCACGGGGACTGTTTCAGGCACAGAAACATTTCTTCCCATGACCTAAGCACTTCATCTCCCCACGCCACTGGCCAAATCACACCCACTTTGTGTGAATGAATGTATAAGGGGAAGATCTGGAACCCCGTGTCTGGGTGGGCACAGTGAGAAACGGGGCTTGCAGAGGAAGGTGACAAGATGGTCTTTTAAGGGAACCCAGGCAGCTGAAGCAGAAACGCAGAAGAACCAGGCGTCCCACGGCCCGCAGGTCAGGTAGGACACAGCCCGGGACGGAAGGGGCCAGGCCACCATGGCCGCTGTCCGCAGCACAGATGCCCGAACCCGCACTGAACACGGAACGTCCATCGTCGTCATGCTGCGGAGAGGGCCCACTGGCCCTCTGACGTGAGGGGCAGGACTGGCCACTGACAGAGCGTGATGGGAATGTAAACTCATGGCACAGAAAAGCCACGGGGAGGCAACGAGCCTCTGCCGGTTTGCTTTTTTCCACATTGTTTGCAAAGCAGATGCAATAATGACTTCATCTGCCCCAAACCGAGTGAACTGGTGGGGGTCTGCAGGCATAGTCCGCCAGCCATGTGCCAGGCAAGCATACAGGTGAGGAGCAGAGACACTGGGAGTCACTGGGTTCGTCAGCCGGCCTTTGGTGTGGGTCTGGTCAGGGGACCAGGGCGACCTGTCCTTCCTCCTCTCTGAGGGGCAAGGCCCAGGCTCAGAGCTGACCCAGGAGCAGGTGCTGCCTTGGGATGGTGAGCCCAGAGGGAAAGAGTTCCTCTCTCTCTCTCCTCTCCTCTCTCTCTCTCTCTCTCTCCCTCTCTCCCTCCCACCCTCTCATTTCTGCCCAGAGCCTGGGTTCTTACAAAACTGTACCCACAGATTCCACTTGTAAGTCTTCTAACCAGACCCCCTCCCCCATTACCCAAAGCAAGGGAGAACCCCAGACAATCTGCAAACACACAATGCAACGTTAACTAATTGCCGGGAGACGTCCCCAGAGATCACATGGAGACTCTACAAGAGGAAAATAAATCCAAACCACCCCCCACCAAAAAAAAAAAAAAAACAACAACAACAACCCAAAACCCTCTACAAGAGGCCAAGGTGCTGAAGTAGGTTGTAACGCAACATCAGTGATTTTGCTTGGGCAAACAAAGACTCATATAACACGTGGCTTTTAACGAAAATTATTGAATGCTTTCAGACGGCTTCAACAACAGCACTTGGTGGATTAAAAGCCGTAACTGTACCTGCAGGTGTATATCAAGTTCAGACATCTGATTCCAGTTACCAAGCCCTGGCAGGGCCGGCAGTCTCAAAAACAAACATCACCATTCTGCTTAATGCTTTTCTCAAAGTCCGTGTAATTCACTGCGGGCGTTGTGTTTCATGTTTACATTGTCTGGCTTTCTTTGTTCTTAAGGAAAACAACCAACCAATACCAGCAGACCAAACATTCTTGAGAATCATGAAATCGTAGAAGGTCAGCCCTAGCCCTGGGAGGCAGCTCAGAAATCCAGGCTCCAGCCCCTCTGACTTTCAGAAAAGGTAAATGCACCTGCGGAAGGGAAGCCAATGGCCAGAGGAGCAGGGAGTCTAGGAAGAGGAGGGATAGCCCTTCCCTTTGATAAGATAGCTGGTATCTTAGCAAAGAACCAGACGCCAAAGCTTACATGAAATGGTGCTTCCCGATTTCCCACCACCGGGACCCAAAAATAAGAACAGCCACTCTTTGCATGATTTCTTTTCCGGTTTGTACAGAGCTCTCCATTGGACCTTTGATGATCACGACGCGTATCTCAATGTAGGTATTACGATCACCATTTTATAGAGCAGGAAATAACACCTGGAGATATTCAGGGGCACCTGGGTGGCTCAGACGGTTAAGCGACTGACTCTGGGTTTCAGCTCAGGTCATGATTCGTGAGTTCGAGCCCCGCATTGGGCTCTGTGAGGACAGCGCAGAGCCTGCTTGGGATTCTCTCTCTCCCTCTCTCTCCTGACCCCTCCCATACTTTTTCTTGCTCTATCTCTTTCTTTCTCAAAATAAATAGATAAACCTAAAAAAAAAAAAAAAAAAAAAAAAAAAAAGACCTAGAGAGATTCAGTGATTTGCCCAAGATCCCAAGGCTGGAGCTAATGTTGGGATTAATCACATGTTTGGTCAGTTTTGAGGGTTGAAGTGTCATTGGTATGAACCACAACTGCTCCAGGCAAACCCAGAGGTCTGGTCACCCCACCTATGGCTTCTGGCCAAGCCAGTCTCGTTCCGCCATGCTGCCCCTGATACTGCTGTCCATTGCATTAGGGCTCATAGTTTTCAGAGGACTTTCGTGGTTCTCTGGTGCTAAGTGACCCTGTGAGTTAGGCAGGAGTGGGAAGACGGGATGGGCTATCTAGAGTTGGCTCTTTCAGGGCAATCCGGGGTCCCTTACTTCTGTTCTAGAGCCTCCTTCCCTCCACCACCCTTGAAAGTCTTTAATAGACGGGTAACATATGAATCCAAAAATCGTTGTTGAAGAAAGAGAAAAGTGACGACAGACAGAAGCAGAGCCTTCCCGGGGTCAGGCATCCAGGCAAATTCCCAGAATCCCGCCTGTGAGAGCAGGTTCTGGGATGGCTCGCCTGCCCTCTGAGCGCCGCAGAGATGAGGAGAACCCTGATCCCCCACAGACCATGGAGCACACAGCTCTGGGATGGAAGCGTCAGCCTAGTTGTGTTGGTTTTTGAGGCCAAATCGCACCCAGACTCAGGACCCCAGACCTGGCAACTCCAAGGAGTCCCCTGGAAACTGAGGCCCCCGGATCTAGGAACCAGAGACTGTCTTTAACCAGATCTCCCGGTAATTCCAGCCAGGTGGGAGCCAGGGGTTTGCATGATTCTGTTGGTCTTACAACGATGTTAAAAATAGTTTCCAAAATCTCCCTTTTGTTTTAAATGAGATAACAAGGTGATAAATAAATCCTATTTTGACAAAGTGCTTTCACGAAGCAGTTTTCGGGTATGTGGGTGAAGCGTGGAAATGAGCAGCAGAAGGCCTGGACTGAGATGCTGGCCCCAAGCCTAACAAGCTGGGGGATCTCAGACACATCACCCCATCTTCCAGAACCTTGATTCTCCCGACTGTAGGGTGATAATGGTGACAAGGGTGATGGTGATGTAATGAGCGCTACAGGGTTTCTATGAGAGTCAGGTTATGTCTACCAATCACCTTGTGCATTGAGAGAATTCAAAAAACAATAGCTTTTAGAAATACGGTTTTGTGATCATTGTGGAATTTGATAATCTGGGAAATGCACACTGTGAGGTGTGGGACTTAACTTCTCTGGCTGAATTACCGCGTTAGCACCCAGAGTGAGCCAACGCAGCTGACCGCATTTCCCCTCGCACTTGGCACCCGTGTGAGACTGCGTCTTGCTGTCCTGGGTCTAAGGCAGCTGTAGGACCGTGGGCCGTTCTTCTGTTGGGTGTTTTCCAAGGTCAGGTTCAGACTCAGACCCTCTGGGGAAGATGAGGGAGTCTGGAGAAATCCCCTCCCATCAGGAAGAAGGAGAATCACCACAGCAGCACAAACATAAACACGAGGTGGGCATTTGAAAGGCACAATGGGGGTTCCAAAGTGTGGCTGGGAAAGTGGTGATGGTGGAGGTGTCTTCGAGGGGTGTGACGACCAGGTAGGATTTGTGCATACGGGGATGGCTGCGAGAGCTCTCTGGGCAAAGGGGACAGCGTGGACAAGAGCCAAGAGGGAGGTCACTGTGGCCCGGAGTCTGAGCAGTCCTGAGTTTCTGGCCTGGTTGGTGGTGTGGCCACGCTCAGGGAGAGGGGAGGGGGTGAGGAGAGTGTAAGGCCTGCCCCACGTGCATCTGCTCCCAATCTCAGCAGGACCTTCCATTCCTCAGGAAGGGGACTGACCTAAACCAGCAGGGCCACCCACACCTGAGCCATCTCTAAGAACACCCTTTGCACAGGGTCTGATATGCCCCTGTCCTTTCTTCTTCTGGTCCACACGTATACTGCTTACATTTGGAGCCTGGGATTGCCCAGAAGGCCACAGCTTTAGCTTTACGGTTAAACTACAACCAGCCTCAACTGTGAATATTCGAGAGCATTTACAGCAAGAGTTATCAAAATTAGACTGTAGGGGCACCTGGGTGGCTCAGTCAGTAAATCTTCCAACTTCGGCTCAAATCAGGATCTCAAGGTTCGTGAGTTCAAGCCCTGCGTCGGGCTCTGTGCTGACAGCTCAGAGCCTAGAACCTGCTTCGGATTCTGTGTCTCCCTCTCTCTCTGCCCCTCCCCTGTTCATATTCTGTCTCTCTCTGTCTCTCAAAAATTAATAAATGTTAAAAAATTAAAAAAAAAAAAAAATATATATATATATATATATATATATGAAAGTGCTTAGAGGTGCTGGACAGTATTGGCCCAGGTGAGAAGTCACCATAAGGTCAAGGTGACATCCCAGCCATGGTCTTTCTAATGGTCGACACTGGAATAACATTTGGATTGGCCAAAAAAGAGGGTCAGTTTTAAGGACTACAGGACACAGCCTCCCTAACCTCTTTTGAGACACATTCCATTTTGGCTTAGTGCTCAGAACAGGGCGTTGGGGGTGTTGGTGAATTTCCCTCCTTCAGGAGCCCAGGTTATTCAGCCTTGCACCTCATCCACGAGATGGGTACTGGCACTGAGTTCCCGCATTGCTCAGGCATTGAACACATTCTTGCAATCAGATTTGTATTCCAAGGCCTTGGAAACCAAGAGTCATATTAATTGTTGAGCGTTCCTTGCCCTACAAGACAATGGATGCCTCCATTGAGAGGGCAGGCGCACATGAGAAAAAGCAAAGCGACTAGCGTTTCGGGCATGATCCTGTTCACAACTCCACGAAGCAGGCCTGGGGTCCAGTCTTGCTCACTCTTGGTCTCTGGCACCTGGCCCTCAAAAGTGCTCAGTAGATGGTGGGTTCATGAATGAGGCTAAGGGAACAACTCTAGGTCTCCATGAAGACAAATTCTACAGGCATTTGGAAGCAGTGATGGGTAGTAAACTTCATAGGCTGGCTTCAGAGTTTGCCCTTGGTGTTTCTTTTAGCTCTTAATTTACCTCCAGGTAGATTACCTCCCAGAATAGATCCTGCTTTTACATAAGTCATAATATTGAAATTTTTGGTCAAAATACTGGTGAGCTATGCATCCTCTCTCAGATTGTATTACATGGAGGAAACTAGCCCCGGGGACCCACACCACGGTTTCTCAATCTGGGGTATGGGTGTTCATGAGAAACCAGCTTCCTAAGCCCACCTAACCAAATTCGCTGCATTTTTCCAGGCTCCTCGGATGAATCTAGCAGACACTAGCATTTGAAACCCCACCTTGACTTTGTCAAGCAGTGTAGCCATTCCCCCAATGGGGGCTCCCTCTGTGTACCCAGGACAGAGCCACCTTTCCCAGGGCCTCCCTGCCACTCCTTTGACCTCTTCTACTAATAGAAGCCCCCAGCGACCAACAAATCCACTGCCCCCAAAACAAATAAACCAGGAAAAGGGACACAGACAAGACCATGTATGCGATGGATGACGACTTTCCTTGCAATAAAAACCTCCGAAAACACCTCTCATTTATGTCTACAGTGAGCAGAGCTGACCCCACAGTCTCTGTCACAGTGAGTAAGCAGGTTTACAAGCTCTATAAATAAATTTGAGCAGTGTTATGATGTAATTATCTTTCCAAAACTACATCGCATAGCCCGGAGGTTGACCTTCATCAAGGCCATCACCATGGCACCACCCATCCATCCATGGGCAGTGGGCAGTGGGCTCAGATAATCCCTCGCCAACCTTTGCAACCAGCTCTTTATTCTGTCCTATGTGTCCCTGCGTACCATATTCCTCCAGCTAATTGTGATCGTGTGTCCTTAACCTTGGCAATTAGTCATCATAAAAACAAATGTTTTACCTCCTAAGAGAAGCCTTCTTAAGTTACAAGAGAACATATCCCTCCAACGTCCCACCATCGTTCTACCTTCCCAGCAAACTGGACAAACATTTGCAGATCCCTAAACTTACTGAAGCCACACAGGAAGGATGGAAGACAGTTAAAGAAGAATCTAGAATCAGAGTCCAAAGCCAGTCCCACTGGTTCCTGACGAGCTAAGCGGAACTTCTCTGCAAGTGCGTAGACACAAGGAGACCTGTGTCTCTTCCTGCTAGATTAGATGAGAGGGTCCCAGGGCCAGCTCTGGACCTAGCACAGGGGACTATGTGAGAGCAAGACACGGATGGGAAAGGGTATGCAGGCTTTTTGCAAGAGCACTGAGGGGCACCTCTTCCTGCTGTCCATGTGTCTGGATGACAGAAGGCACCTTGTGCCTGGAGGACACCTGCTGGATGCATTTGGCCCCATGGAGTTGCAGAAAGTACCCCCTTCTTCCCCAACCAAGCAGGCTGTGGTTGTGGATTTGGCCAGGAGACCCCAGAGGATCAGCTGATTGGGGCAGGGTGTGGGGCACTCGTGTAGGTTCTGGACACCTGCCTCACCAGTCTGTGCCTCTACTACAGGGCACCTGTTGGCATTTTGACACATCCCAGTTTTCATTACTAACTCTCTTTCCTTGGAATCTTCCTTCCCAGGGCTCCTTAGACTGGGAGGGGATGTTCACAAGGAGGAATCAGAAAGACCCAGGCCTTCGACAGATCTTTGATGCCCAGGTTAGAGGAACAGAGACGTGCAGAGCGGAAATGTCCAGACACACCCCATTTTCAGGAGGACGATGCAACTTGACCAAGAAGTATTCAAGCTGCCCTTTCATAAATGAGTCAGGAAGATGGCAGGAAAAATGTCCCCAGATACCCCAAGTCCCAGCCTTTTACAGGAGCAGGGGGAACCCAGTCAGTCCCTCCCCTAAGAAATGACCACGTCCCTTTGCTATCTGGCTTGTATGCGTGATAAATCCAAAAGCAGCAGCTTCTCAGAAGCCATCCAGGCTCAAAGAGAACCCCGCTCAAAGAGCACGAGGGAAGTGCCCACAGTCAGCCCCAACCCACAGTGGCCTTGTGACTCTGTACTCGTCCCCACCCCCCCAAGGGCAACAGCTCCAAGCAGGCACCTGCAGCCCTTCCCTTCTGTGATTTGTGTGCTCACCCTTGGGTGGGTTCTGGGCCTCGACCATAGGCTTCCGGTTTCCCCAGTGGTTTTCCATTCTTTTCTGGATCAAGGATGCACAGAGGTGATTACCACCGCGTTGCCTACAGCTGAACCTGCCCCACTTACGAAGGACAAAGCCCCAGCTAAAAGCGCTGAGCTCCCTGTGGCCAAGCTGATTGCAGGATCTCCTTCCAAGGGTGCAGCCACAGTAAACCCCAGCCACTGGCACCCACAGCGGGCCCTCCTCATCCCCGTGCCCCAGCTCCAGCTGCCTCCTCCCCACGAACAAGCCCTATTCAAGCTGTCATGGCTGGAGTGTGAACTGTCTGCCTTGATTTCTTATTTATTTTCACTAGGGCCATCATAAAAAAACAGACCAATGTTCAAGAAATCCCCCAACTGCAAGAAAATGAAATGGGGGGTGTCATAGCCGGTAGGTCCCCTTTCTTCAATCTTGAACTCAGTGAAGCTCAATCAAGTGGAATGCACCCAAAAATGAGGAGCTTAAGTTTATTTACATCTAGTTCGAGGACACCATGGCAATCTCTGGACATCGGTAGAGAAAGCCCAGTCTACCTCTTGCCTTAGTCGGTGTAGTGGAGGGATGATCAACTCATGTGTTTCTGAGTGAGGAAGTCTGTGCCCTGAGGTTGTGTCTCCGCAGTGGCCCGACGGACCCACCGTGCATCCGCTCTGACATCTCCCGGAATGCGGTTGAATTTCTGAAATCTCTCTTCCACTTGTCTGCCTCTCATGTGCTTCTTTCTCCACAGTATTTGTTGGAAAAATGTCCAGTTAGCTGAGGATTCTGGTTGTTATGCAATTAATATGGGTATTATTATTAAATCAAAATAAATATCATTCTAGAGCAGTACTGCCCAAAAAACCTTCTGTGTTGACGGGAAGTTCCCATGACTTTGTTGTCCAATATGGTAGCCACTCACCATTGCTGCAGTGGAGGAACAAGATTCTAAGTTCTACTCAATTTTGATTATTTTACATTTAAATAGCCACATATCGTTGAGCGACTGGTGTCCTGGTTGGCACAGGAAGGCCGTGAGGGGCAGCCAACGGACAAGACTGGATTGAAGCTTTCTGGATGGAAGCCTTTACTCCAGCACTGATCTGTGGATTCAAGCAGGTAAATTTAACCTCTCTGCACCTCGATGTGCTCATCTGTGAAATGGGAATCCAACAGCCCTAACTCACTGTGTGGTTGTGAGGACTTAGTGAGACACCAGGCAGGGAGCCCCAGCGTGGGGCCTGGCAGGGGGGTGTAGGCACTCCCATCAAGCCCTGCGGGTGCTTCTCCTGCAGCTGGCCTGGGGCGGCTAGATTAGGGGAGCTTTTCCACCTAATGCTTTCCTCTCTCCATCACTCCGAGACTCATCCTGACTCAGTGTTTTCGTGGGTTCAGTTGTGTCCACAAAAGGTACATGAGAGAAAGTCACATGAAGATGGAGACAGAGTGTAGGGTGAGGCCAAAAGCTAGGCACCACCTGGCTGGAGCTGGAGAGGCAGGAAGGACCCTCCTCGGAGCTTGCAGAGGGAGCACAGCCCTGCGAAAACATCAACCTGGGCCCCTGGAAATGTAGGAAAATCAATTTCTGCTGGTTTAGGTGCTTCCCTATGGCCACCCCAAGACAGGCTTACGGGTGCCATCGGTTGACCTTGATGGAAACCAGGCTTCTTTATTCAGTGTCTTGCTTCTTTGGAAAAACCATGTAGAGTGGAGTGGACCCATCATGTGGGCTCAGGCCCATATATAAGAAATCAGTGCAGCTTGCCTTGCCACCTTGAAGGGGGTTATATTTCTGGCCTCACCATGAGGACGAAGCTCTACGGGGATTGCTTAGGGAAGGTGAGACAGGGCTCAGGAATGGCAGGATGCCAAGGGCCATGGAGCTGCCAGGCCAAGTGCGATGTGCTCACAGGACGGCTGGGGCAGGGCATCACCAACCTGGGCCTAGAGCCGCCACCCCTGGGGCACAGAACCTGGGAGGTCCCCCTGGGTTAGAAGCTCGGCGGCCTGTGAACTTGGATGGGAAAGAATTGCATCTTATCTTCACTGATGTGACAGAACACTAACTAGCACTTCCTTTTATCAGGAGCACAGGCGTTCACCTTACCTGTGACGGTCAAAGTCACAGATGTCTCCATTTTGCACTGCGGTTTCTGCAAATATCTTAAATACCTCCCATGCTGATCTCTATTTTGAAATTACAGTAGTTTTTAGACGGGCCACTCAATCTTATTTTTAATGCATTAGTTACAGAAGCACATGGGTTACCATGCCACAGCTCTGGGTTTTGGTAACATTTTGTTAGCTGTGTTTCAGGATAATGGCTTTCTTTGTAATCCTGTATAATTTATTTCACGCACTTTAAGTCGTTATTTGAAGGAGGGCTCCGCAAGGCCGTCAAAGGATCGGTGGCACAACTCAGGTTAAGAACTCCTGATTCTCACGTTAGAAACCGATACAAGTCCTGTTACGTCTATTTCAGCACAAGTTTTGGGCAGCTAGAATTTTTTAAAGAGGCACTGTCACATGAAGAAGAGAGGTGACTGTCCTTAGGCACCCCCCAGAAGCAAACAGATTTGTCTCCATCTTTGTAGAACAATGCAATTGACAAAGAGCCAGTAACCTCCACCAAATCGACATTGGTCCACTGCCCAAAGGGAACAGGCATGTTCATCTTGGTAAATTGTTTTACTATGACGCTCTTGTTTCCAGGAATCAGATGGTAAAAATGATATATTTTTGTGGTTTGGCATTTGGAGCTTTGCTCTGGCTTCACTGGTCACTGCCAACATCTGCAAACTATTATGTACTTAAAAAAAATCAACCACCACCGCAGGCTGCACCCACGGTCCCTGGCTGGGCTCAGCCTCCTGCCAGGCACCAGGCAAGTTGCGGGACCAGGAGGCAACTGGGCCAGGACCCCGAGGCTTCCTAGTCAACCCTAAAGACATTTGTGAACGGAGCTGGGTATGCCATCCATGTGTGACCGTCTCTTGGCTCACAGGTCCTCCTTCTCACTGCCCTTTGCTCATCTGTTTGAGGAAAGAAAAAACAAAGCTAGGGCCGCCCCAAATAAAATTTATTCATCAGGTTCATGGCAGTGTCAAGAGACACGCGTTTCTAGACCTATTCAGTTTCTATGGGTTCTATTGGTATCTAGACCCATTCAGTTTCTAGACCCAAGGGTCTGCCAATCACAGAAGACAGTTCGGATCAATGGAGAGGCTCGGGCCCAGGACTCAGATCCTCGGCAGCAGTGAGCGCCTCACCCAGGAATCCGTCCCCTACCAGTCTGGGCCGGCTGGCTCTCGTGACTGACTGGGAACAGCAGCACGGATGTCTGTGTGGGAAGCCAGCCGCACCAGACATCTGTCCTGCGGTGGGAGGCGTGTGTGTTCGAAGATGGTGCTGGGGTTCCCTGGGGGGCGGGGTGGGCAATTAGCGGCCAGCGTCACCAGGAATCTAATTACAGGGGAAATGGGGTAAAGCCCCGTGTGATAAGCAGGGCCGCTGCTCTGGGTGGCTCTGTCATTTTTCCTTCGTTAATTTGCCCCGTAACTCACGTGAATGTCATACAGGTTATTTAAAGAGTCCCCACAGACTCATGTCACGTGGAACTGGACAAAAAGTGTTGCCTGCCTGTCTGTGTGTGTGGAAGGGAAGAGGGAGGAACAGGCCATGAGTGCGGAGGGGCATCAAGGACTCTGGAAGGAAACTACAAAGGGTTTGGGCAAAAGTCAGCACATGCTGTAAAGGAGTAGATCAGTATGAACCCAATGATCATATCCTCAGATGGATTATAGAGACAGTGAGGGTGGAAGGCAAAGGAATGATTCCAGGAAGGCTTCCTGGAGGAGGTGAACTCTTAAAAGAGATGATGTGCATTGCGGGGGGAGAGGGCATGTGTGGAAAAAAAGAAAGGGCACTAAAGCCAAGGAAAAAGTAGGAACAGAATCAAAGGGACAAGAATCCAAACCACATGGCTAGAACTTCAAGACGAGGAAGGCTACTCAAAGGAACGGTCTCTTTCAGAGATGGCACCTGGTCGATGAAGGGGTGGAGAGGGTAGAGGATTTCCAATCCCAGCTGATAACAGACACCCAATGCTTGTGTGTAAACCATGTCAAAGCAGCAGAGCCTTCCATTAATGTCACCCAGAGTCCCAGACACCATATGTACAGGCACCCACATGCCTGGTACACCTAAGCTTGGTAACACCTACGTTTTGTACACAGTAGGCAATGAATAGACCACGGTTGTCTACCCTAAGAACTTTGGCCTCAAACTCACCACGTCTATTGCTTGTGGATGGGCTGGATGAAACAGAGCCCATTGATTAACCACGGCAGAGGTCTGGCATTACTTTAAACAACAGAGAACAAAACTGGAGTTTTTAATTTGTATGCATATTAGATCACGTTACAATTACTCTGTGTTTTCAGAACATACACAATGGATGGAGTTGAAATGTGAAATGCAACATAGGTCACCCCCGAGCAGGAGGCGTGGATGTGAAAGCCGCATTGTCAGAGAGGGTGGAGAAGTCCTCATACCTAGATATTAGATGGACAATGGCAGCTTGAGTCCCCTGATCTAGTCACCTTGCTGACAACATCTCAAGCAATTATTTTAATCTGAGACTTCACAATAACAATCAAAAGATTACTTGAGCACGAGCCCAGCAGAGAAGGCATTATACAGAGTGCAGTAAATAGATAATGAGGCAACATAGGTTTATCCACACATGCGAATAAGTTAAGAATATCTGACAATGTATTTCTGGTGTTGCCAAGCCTGTGGTGGGCATGAGAAATAGCTTCCCACTAGGTCTGGCCAGGCCATCTCCTTATTTTTTGTATCTGGATTCACTAACCCAGGTAGACTTTCTCTCTGCACCCTGCTTTGGGGTATTCTACTCCCCTGAATGTTGGAAGAGCCTCTTCCTTGAATTCAGAACTTGAGATTAATGCAGAGGATGCTCTGTCTTCTCATCTGCAATCAAGTGAAGATCGCTCTGTAGTTTCCCCCAGGGCTGCTAGAGGAAAGCACGCAAACTGGGTGGCTTAACCAACAGAAATGTTCTGTCTCATGGTCCTAGAAACCAGAAGTCCAAAACCAAGGCACAGAAGGGGTGGTTCCCTCCAAGGGCTGTGAGGGAGAGTCTGTTCCCTGCCTCTCTGTTAGCATCTGCTGTTGCCAGCAGTGCCTGGCGGTCCTTGGCTTCTAGACACATCAATCCCATCTCTGTCTCCGCCATCATGGCCGTCTCCCTGTGTCTGCCTCTTTTCTTATGAGGGCACCATCATATTGGATTAGGATCCACCCTAATACAGCATGACCTTGTCTTAACTAATTAGATCCACAAAGACCCCATCTCTAAATAAGGACACATTCTGAGGTACCAGAGGTTAAGACGTCAAACATATCAACACATCAGTTGACCGGACAAGATGTCACCCAGAGCAGTCACTTAGATGGACAGTCCTCACCAGCTGCATACACAGACCCACTTTCTGTGGTTCCCAGTGGAGACACTGTTCTGTCTGAGGCTGAAAACTAAGGAGACTCCCTCTCTGGAAAGGTACCCTACCCACAAGCTACCAGCACAGCTGTGTGTCGCTAGACGTTGTCGCCTTTCACAGCATACGGTCCCGTGACAATAGGCTGCCTTTTGCGTTCTCACACATACCCATAGACAGACACTAAGGCTTTGGCAGGAAGAGAATGAAGTCGAGGTTGAGTGTGTTCGCAAGAGTCTTCCCGCAGAAGTGTGGCCACATGTAACAGATAAAAACACAGGACTCCCGGTTAAATTTCACTTCCAGATAAACCACGAGCAATGTTTGACTATACGTATGTTCCAAATAATATTCGGAGCGTATTCTACATTAAAAATTGTGAAATTTATACGTAATTGGGGGTCTCATATTTTGTGCAGCGACCCTGTGGTGGGAAAACCCTTGATATGCGCTGTGGGATCATCCGCGACCTAATCCTCTACTCTAAGTGGCTCTAACAATTCTCCACAGACTCGCCAAGGTAACCCTCCTCCTCCTTCTTACCCAAATCTGATGGCAACGACGTTCTCGGCCTGGGGTCCTTCCTCCTCTTCTGTCCTGTACGGTGAATGCAGCTGGGGATGGCTTCGGGGTGGCCCATGACCCCGAAGTCAGTAGCTGGCAAACGTGTGCCTTTCCCTTGGCCTGTGGAGAACCCACTCGGCTTCTCACCCCCGCCTCCCTCTCCCTCTCCACCTCTGTGGACGCATTTGGAAGCCAGGCATCAACCCACCTGGATGGCACTTGGGAGGCTTTGAGATCCGGTTGTGACCATGCCAGGCTTTGGGGTGTTCTAATCCTTCACACGCGTGGCTTCCACCTCACGTTTGCTTTTTTTTTAATTTGAAGGGGGGGGGGTGGCACACACGTGAGTGAGTAGGAGAGGGGCAGATAGAGAGAAAGAGAGAATCCCAGGCAGGCTCCGCGCTCCTCGCAGAGCCCGACGCAGGGCTCGATCCCACGACACTGGTGAGCCGAAATCAAGAGTCAGACGCTCAACCGACGGAGCCGCCCCGGGGCCCTACTTACGCTCCATCTATAAAATGAGAATAGAAATGTCTCCTTAAAATAGGGCTTTTTTAACTGTGGCAAAGCATGTAATTTTCTGAAACCGCAGACCTAAAATCTGAACGCTAATTTCCAGGGTAGTTTCGCCTCTATTCCTGACTTTCCTGTCCATCTGTCCCTTCTGTAGGCCACGCCCATGCGCCGCTCCAGAGATGTCACTCTCAGCTCAGGAAACCGACCAATGACCGCCCCATCCTGGGAAGGCGCCACCCCGCTCCCCTGCTGGATGGCAGTGACCATCTGGTCTACCCCCATCACCCCCGGCAACTTGGAATCTGATGACTCTCCCTTTCCCGCCCTGTCACAGGTAGCAAGGCATCGGTTCTGACCTCTTGCAGGAATGTCTCAAAGCACAAAGAAGATTGTGGGCACCCAAGACCACGTAGCAGACAACAGGTACAGTCTAGGAGTCGGAGCTGTGCCCCAGGGGAGGGGGCAGCAAGTAGGGGCCGAAGGGACACTCAGAGGTCAGTAAAATGTGAGACAGGTAGGTGGCAATACCCACTGTCCACCAGGTAAGGGACTTTGTCTTGCCAGCAGTGGGACGGATGTCCTTGGAGACGCGAAAACAGCATCTTCTGGTTGGTCACCTGGAGCCATGCTGAGCTGGAAACAGCGTCCGGGGCTCCATCCCCAGCAGAACGGGGAAGCGGTGCGGGTGGGGGGACCCTGTCTGAGCCCCTTACTCTGACCCGTGACACCTTCTCTAGCCATGACTCCCCTCTTGGCATAAATGGTTCCCTGTTAAGAAAGTAAAGTAAATAGGGCACCTGGGTGGCTCAGTCGGTTGGGCGTCCGACTTCGGCTCAGGTCATGATCTCGCAGTTCGTGAGTTCGAGCCCTGTGTGGGGCTCTGTGCTGACAGCTCGGAGCCTGGAACCTGCTTGGGATTCTGTGTCTCCGTCTGCCCCTCCCCCACTCACACTCTGTCTGTCTGTCTGTCTCTCTCCCCCAAAAATAAATAAACATTTAAAAAATTTTAATAAAAAAAGAAAAAGTGAATACAGTGATGAGTGTGGGGGAACAGGTTTGCCCTCCACTGGGAAACCTGCCTCAGTGTCTCTCCTGCGAGCCTCCCAGATGAGGCCTGGGGACGGACACCTGAGTGGCTGAGCCCTCCTGACAGAACTGCGTGCTGGTGTGGTGGTCACTGAGGTCCGAACACGGGGCTGGTGTCAGGCTGGTATATTGTCCCGAAAGCAAAAACTCCAAGAAAATGAGATTCGAGCCTGTGGGTGATTTGCTCGTTTACATCAGGATCACAGGCCCCTTTTCGCATTCCTGCCCCCCAAAATCCCCACACGGTGGCTCAGAGGGAGCGAGGGGTCAGGCAGGGTTCAGGGGGGCCGTTCGTCCAGTCCAGACTGGGGAGGCCGGTCCTTCCTGCGGAGCGTCTCTGCAGAGCAGAAATGCGCCCAGAACAATCACCGGGTCACCTGCCCTCCTTGCATTTTGCAGGGAGTCCCTGCATCTCGCTGCACCGGCCAGGGCTGCTTCCGCTCGGGGTTCTTCTCAGCTTCTTTCCCTTTCCTGATCCACCCGGGAGAGATCCCTGCGGCCAGAGCCCCGCAAGTCAAAGACGCGCTGCGATCGAGGAGCGCAATCGAGGCTCCGGACACCTGCTCCAGGCAGGACAGAGCTGCTGCCCACACGCCCACAAACCTCCCGGAGCCCCTGCAAACAGAGCACGCTGCTGGCAACACCGCCCTCTGGAATCGGGAGGCGCCGGGCTTGCTCAACACAGCCCAGCTCTGTGTAGGCCAGACGGCCCTTCTGGGGAAGGGGGCTACCGGTCCAAGCCTTCCCTTGGCTGCCAGGCGACCCCACCGCGGCAGCCGAGCGGCCAGAAAACACCCGACCACCTGAAATAGTGCTCGACAGAGAATTCCACACCCAGCCCTGACTCCCCACACAGAAAGCCCTCTGCCGGCCTGAGAGCATGGGCCAACATGAGCCTGCGAGCGGGGGGAGTGGGGGCACGTGTGGGTGCACGCGTGTGTGTGCGTGTGCGTGTGCAACTTGTTGAGAGTTCGTCAAAGATTCTGAGACTCCGGCGTGGCTTTGACTTTCTCCACTGCAGAGTGCGCGTGTTTCGAAGGGAGGCGTCGGCCGGCCAGAACGTGGAACCGGGAGCCTGGAATGCCGCCCACCCAAACCCAAACCGGCTCTGACGAGGGGGTCGTGCAGAGCGTTTCATTCCTCTGCTTGTTTTCTCTTCCGTCTACGAAAAAGTAGAAGTGGGAGGAAAAAGAACATGAGACCGAAAAGGCTTATTATTACCTGGACAGCAGGGTCGTTGGAATGGACCAAAGTCAACGCCATGCTTTGCAGATTAATGGGCCCATATAAACGTGAATCGATTGTGAGGTTTCTCCCAGGACGTTGCACAGAGCTCAGAGGACTTGCCTATAAAATACGGCGAGTTCCTCCACTTTAATTACTGGCTACAAAGGCCTCTTTATCACATTCTGCCGAAGCCATTGCAGGAGGGGCCATGAAGTGCTCTTGCTTTTAGACCAAAAAGTGCGACTGCGGGTTGACATGTTCTTTGGAAACGATCATTGCATGGGAAGCAAAGCAAAATCACAGCAAGGGGAGGGGTTGATGACAGTCCCTGAAAGTAGGGAGCTCCAATGAGCCCCTCGCCCTGGGGAACTCTCGGGAGTGCCGTGGGCAGACCCAGGTGACAAAACACCTTGGGTTCACCGTCATCTGCAACGTGCTTGTTCTTCCCTATCTACTTTCCAGAGGACGGGCCCCAGGGTGCTCCATAACCCCAGCCTTTCGAGCAGACCCTGACTCAGGACCCGAGAGCCAGAAAACCCCACCTTCCCACAAAGACAGGGTGCTTCTTGTGGGAACACACCTCACACTTGTGGACAGCGAAAAAACCCTAGAGTCCCATGTAAAACCACTGTGGGGACCGTGTGGTAACTCCCTGATTCCCTCAGCCAGCGTCAGGAGACCCCAATCCTAGGTCTCTTGTTACACCCTGTGTACCCGTGCCCAGCTCCGTGCCTGGCACTGGGTGCACGGGCTTCTTTTATCCAATAGTTATCAACTGACTCCGGCATGCAGGCCCTGGGGAGAGAGAAACAGCACGCAGGCCTGGGCCTCGCAGAGCGGACGTACCAGGTAAGGAGGTGGCTGAGCCCAGAGGCTGCCCCACGTGGTCCTGCCTGTGCCATCCTGGGGCATTCCGAGATACAGGGGTGCACGGGGTCGGGACTCTAACCCATTTATGGTGGTCAAGGGTGACCATACTTGGGAGTATCCCACGGAAGCTGAAACCTGCTAGGAGATTAGGACACAGCCAAGCAGGGCAGGGGAGAGTGTTTTGTCAGAGGGAACAGAACATGTGATGGCCCAGAGGTGAGCAAGAGCAGTTCCAGTAGCTGGAAGAGGCTCACGATGGCTGCGTGGCAGGGCTGGGGGGGGGGGGGGGGACATGGGGCTCGGATGGGGAGGTTACTAAAGCAGGGCACATAGCACCACTGTCCACCAAGGTCAGGGCCGTGGTAATCCACTGAGAAAGGAATGGCTGGGGGGCGGGGTGGACAGGGAGACCAGCCCCTGGGGATTTTCTGCTGGTTCCAAGCCCTCGGGCGCCTACCAGCCAGTGGCTTTTAAATACCATGACCCCAACCCATGGCCTTCTGCCCCTAGAGATATGGGTGAAAACCTCTCTACCAAAGGGGGGGGGGGGCGCGAGGCAGGACCATCAGTGCTTATTTGGAGAGCTACAGAGAGCTGGGAGCTCATCCGATCCATGGTCCGATGCCCCTGTCCTCTCCTCTTTGGGGCCTCTCTCTATCCCCCCCGCCACTCCCCCAAAATGAGAGGGTCAGATAGCAACACTCGTCGCCTCAGGCGTCAGACACCGGCCCTGCCTCTGAATGAAAGAGGGCGAGACCCCAGCACCTTTGTAAAAGAGAGGCAGTCATTCTGGCCTCTGCTCCTGGAAGCCTCCAGCCTGCAGCCCCGGGGAAAAAAAGACAAGCTGGCGAGTCAATAGCACAGTCTGGTCCACCAGATTTGGAAAACAGAGGTGCCTTTTTGGAGAGGAGAGAAAATACAGCATCGTCCTTGGCTGCATCGAAGGAAGAGCCCAGTCATGGGGGTGTATTCGTTCCAGGAACCAGCAGACCTGGGGAAGTCGACAAAGAAAACATGAAGCTTTCTGAACAAAGGGAGGAAATGGACCAAAACAGAGGAAATGGTCTTGGCCAAACTGCTCTTGAATGTGCGTCTTCCCGGGAGTCGCGAGCCCTCGGGTCTGCTCCTGCTTCCCACGATCCACGCCACCCCATCGGGGCGGGGGGCTCGGGTCACAGACGCTCGTGACCACGATAGCATCTCCCGGATAGTTACGGCAGCAGCAGAAAATTCTGCACATATCTTGACATAAATACACAGAGGTTGGCTTCAAGGATTTTTTTTTGTTAAATCAAGGCATGTAAAAGTGTGGGAGTTAAGTACTGAGGATGATTTGGAGTTCTTCAAAGATACAGAAGAGATGAAAAAAAAAAGTCTTTTTAGAATAAAGTTATTCCACAAATGTGTTGAACATTCCAGCAGAATTAGCACGGCACTGTGTGTGTAGTAAGGGAATGGTGATTGACCCCAGGACTCAATCAGCCATAGGTGCTTGACAAATATTTATTCAATGATTGCATGAATGAATGAATGAATGAATGAAGTCAGGGGCAGGGGCTGGTGTATTCCAAATTCGCACGATAATGAGTCCTCCGAAGAAGCTTCCGACATTGCACGCTGACACCCTGAGTTCTCAAGAGCGCTGCACTCTACGTTTTCCTCTCCTAACGCCCTTTCCTGCAGTTTCTAACAAATAGAACAAGACAAATGATACCTGGCAACTTGCCTTTGCACACATTCCTTCTCGTGGTCATGGATGATTGGCCTCCATCGTCCCCAAATCCCGTGCACACGGCCCGGGACTCCCACCGCCCAGAGGAACCCTGCGAGCCGGCCACACAGCCTGCCTTGGATCCGGGCGGATGTGCTAGGAGCCTCTTTATTTTGTTTTACCAACTGCCTGTGGTAGTTCAGGCATTCTCCCTCTCTCTCTCTCTCTCTCTTTCTCCCTCATACCCAAGCACCCCGGCCAATGAAACCACAGCCCTCAGCTCTGTGAGCCAACACGCCCAACCGCTCAAGATGTCCTCCCCAGTCTAGACCCTTCCCTCTTCCCGTGGGGGCAGCAACCGTGCCTCCTAGGGAGATGGGCTCCAAGTCCGTCCTCCCCATTGCCTGCCCCTCGGTCCATCCCCACCTTCTCCGTGAGGAAGTGTAGACATTTGGAAAACAGTTATCACGAGCACAGGCCCTGTCCTGACACCTGGAGGGCCGCAGCTCAGATGAGCAAAGATCTCCCAAAGGCTTCTGAGGAAATACATTGTACATGCACACAGGGACCTCCAACGTGCGTTTCTTCCAGAAAAACATCCCACAGAACTTGTTGATCACAAATGCCAATGTCCTGGTGGCAGACAGGATCGGGTCCCGCTATGTGAAAGGGAGGGACACCTTCTAAACTTCATTCACACGCGTGTGCTCTCTCTCACCCTCTCTCTGTCTCTGTCTCTGTCTCTGTGTGTCTTTCTATCTCTGTCTCTGTCACCCCTTGTGTCTGACTCAGCCCCACCGGTTAGACCCTCAGGTCACCAACTCCGATCCCTCTCAGGCCTCCCGCAAGCCTCCCTTGGTAAGGCCCCATGCTCAGCGGGCAGCGATGAAGTGACACAGAGTTAGCGTCCAGAACACCTCACTCCCCCCTCACCTCAGCCCGACTCTGGCTCAGAGATCCCCACACGCAGCTGAGTAGAAGGCCAGGCCAGTGCAAAGACAATTGGATAGGTCAGCGTATGCGATGTCACACGAGGGACAGGCAGGGGCCACGTGGCTCTGGAGTCCCTGGCTCCAGACCCCGCCGGGCCTCAGTGTCACCCCTCACAGTGAGGAGCCATCTGGAGGAGGCGTGGTCTGCAGAGGCCAAGGGCGCCCAGCACGGTCTGGGACATGTGCAGTCAAGAGGTGAGCAGAGGAGA
This sequence comes from Panthera uncia, assembly GCF_023721935.1. Lineage (NCBI taxonomy): Eukaryota > Metazoa > Chordata > Mammalia > Carnivora > Felidae > Panthera > Panthera uncia. Next base: position 6,347,591 of record NC_064810.1, on the reverse strand, counting down.
AGAAACCAGCAACGATTACTAAAAAGGAGGGATTTGGAGAACCTCCTTTCATTCAACAAATACTTGCCGGGGCACCTGGGTGGCTCAGGTGGTTAAGCATCCGACTCTTGGTTTTGGCTCAGGTCATGATCTCACCGTTCGTGAGTTTGAGCCCCGCATCAGACTCCACGTGGGGCTCTGCACAGACAGTGTGGAGCCTGCTTGGGATTCTCTCTCTCCCTCTCTCTCTGCCCTTCCCCCCACTTGCTCCCTCCCCCCCCCCAAAAAAAAAAAAAAAACTTGAAAAAAAAAAAAAAAACACTTGCCACCACAGAGCACAGTCTATGTATTCGGTGCTGATCTGGTCACAAGGGGCCTCAGCAGTGAACCAAATAGACAAAAATCTCACACCTACAGAGTTGGCACGGGAGGGAGGGCGCTTTGGGACAGACGAGGGACCAGATAAATAAGACATCGGATCTGTCAGGTGGGAATAGAGACTAAGGAGAAAAACCAAGCAAGCAGGGGAAGACAGCGTTGGGAATGGGGCAGATGAAAGTGTTGTCTTAGCGTGCGGCTGCCATCACAGGCACCCAGACCGTGTGGCTCAAACAACAGACGTTTGTCTCATGGTTCTGGAGGCTGGACGTCCAAGATCGAGGTGTGAATGGGGTTGGTTTCTTCCAAGGCCCCTCTCCTTAGCTCGTGGATGACAGCCTGCTCCCCGGGTCCTCGCAGGGTCGTCTGTCTGTGTACCTCTGTGTCTTAATCTCGTCTCCTTATAAAGACACAAGTCAGATTGAATTAGGGCCCACCCTCGTGATCTCGCTTTACCTTAGTTACCCCTTTAAAGACCCTGTGTCCACATAAGATCACATTCTGAGGTCCTGGGGGTTAGGACTTCACCACATGGATCTGGCAGGGACACGATTCAACCCGTAACGGGTAGGGAGGCGGGCGGATGCCTTCTGTTTGTCCCCGCAGATTCATTCTCCACGATTTTCCACTCTGCTCTTTGCCCCAGGACACCGGCGGGTGAGATGCATAGATGGCCCCCTGCCTGCCGGCCTCCTCTGGGCCTGTGGGGGAGGGGGGACGTCAGGAGATCACACTGAGTGTTGTGGTGTCTGCTCCCGCCTCTCCCTACTGGGTTCCTTTGCGGACATGCTTCCTCTCTCCAGGTTCTGCCCATGGCAGCTTTTCCCTCCCTTTGACCCCTCAGGCCGAGTTGGTGAGAGATTCCCCCCTACTGCTGGTCCTGGGACGCTGCCCCATCCAAACACTGCCCACAGCTTGGAAAATGGTCCCTTTACTAAGGGACCCCATTTCAGCAGGTCATCTAACCAATACAGGGGCCAGGGCAGGCCTCCCTGAGAAATGACCAGAGAAATAAGAAGGAGATCAAGAAGCAGTGGTGTCCCAGAAGCCAAGAGAGTGTCAGGAAGGCAGCTGTGATCTGCAGCCAGAGGCACAGAGGGTATGAACTGGACAGGCGGCCATGAATACAGAAAGGCCCAGGGCCCGAGCAGTGGCGGTCGTTGGCGGGGTGGCGGGAGACGGGACGCTCAGCACGCCCAGAGAAGCTCTTTTCATTAAGGCGAAGAGGAACGAACGTCTCGGAATCAAAAGTGGGACGCTTGGCCAACTGAGCCACCCAGGCATCCACATGATGTGCGCTTTTAAAATATGTTTTAATCCATTTTTTAGGTTTATTTATTTATTTTGAGAGAGCGGGCACAAGTAGGGGAGGAACAGAGAGAGGGAGAGAGAGAATCCCAAGCGGGCTCCGCACTGTCAGCGCAGAGCCCGACGCGGGGCTCGAACTCACGGACCGTGAGACCATGACCTGAGCCGAAGTCGGACGCTCAACCGACTGAGCCCCCCGGGGCGCCCGGGAGTGAATTTCATTGCAAGAAATGACACCAAACACCTTAGCTATGCCGCAGTCCACAGTCAGTGAATGGGGACAGGCTGACTTGAAGCGCTCAGGGCTCCCAGTTCTGCATGCAACACAGGCAGGAGGGCGTGTGTGAGTGCGTACATACATGAGCCAACGAGCAAACTGTCATGTGGGGCCTGAACTGCAGAGTTGATTCGGTTAGCAGAGATGGCTATCTCCCACTGAAAGCTGAACAATAATGCTAGTCTAGCTTTGAAGATGAGAACCTGTCTGTCCACGCTACCTCGCCAAAGATATGTTTTATATTACCCCTTGATTTACGATGCATTCTCCATATTCTTGTTATTTGGGTGCTGAAGTGGTGGGAGATCTCCTTTTTAAATGGCCCCTCATTTTTAACAGACTTTATTTTTTAGAGCAAAATGGAGTAGAAAGAACAGAGTTCTCATGTGGCTCCTGCCCTCACACATGCTCAGCCTCGCCTACTAGCAGGGTCTCATACCTTAATGTGCACTTTTTTGAGAGAGAGAGAGAGAGCGAGCCATGTGTGAGCAGGGGAGGGGTGGGGCAGGGTGGTGTAGAAAGACAGAGAGAGAGAGAGAGAAAATCTCAAGCAGGTTCCACACCCAGCATTGAACCCAACATGGGGCTCGATCTCATGACTGTGAGATCACGACCTGAGCCAAAATCAAGAGTTGGGCCCTTAACCAACTGAGCCACCCAGGCATCCTCATAATGTGCACTTTTAAAATACGTTTTAATCCCTTTGAATAACCACAGAATTTTTCCAAAGTCTTCCTGACAAGAAATAGCCCTCACGTGTCTCAAAAACGGACAAAGGACTTGAACAGACATTTCTCCAAAGAAGATATATTGATGGCGAACAAGCACATGAAAAGATATTCAACATCGACAATCACTAGGAACACGCAAATCAGAAACACAATGCAATACCACTCTACACCCATCAGGGTGGCTATTGTTAAAAAGCCAAACCAAACAGACAATCACAAGTATTGGCCGGAATGTGGAGAAATTGGAACTCCGTGCATTGCTGGTGGGAATATAAGGTGATGCGGCCACCGTAGAAAACAATATGGCAGCTCCTCAGGAAGTAAGAGTTGGAACCAACAGACTGAAGGCTTTCTTACAAATGGTTCTCAAAGCCAAGAGTTAGGTCCACGACAAAGCCTCCCGCCTCCCTCCTGTGCCTCGGCCATGCCGTGCTGATAACCACCACCCTGGCGTTAGCTGCTTGCTTTCCAGGCCTGACATAATCTTCCTTTATGCTCCATTTCCAACAAGGAGATTGGCATAAGCAGACCCCAGTCTCTTGGGTGTCCCTGAGAGGCAATGAACCAGCAATAGGTAAGGGCCCCACCTCCCCGTGGAGACAGAAGAAATACGGTGGATGTCCGTTTACACACAATACAGACCCATCTTCTTCGAAGCATACGTTGTCCAGCCAGTTACAGGAACACGCTGTTTTTCCTCAAAGGAGATTTTAAAAGAAAATATTTTAAAGGACATTGAGACCGTATAGCCCAGCCAGCCAGCCTTCCAGCTACAGCTAAAATCAGATTCCAGTTTCAAAAATGGACAAAGGATTTGAACAGACATTTCTCCAAAGAAGATACACAGATGGCCAACAAGCACACGAAAAGACATTCAACATCACCAGTCCAACAAGCTGGAAAACACAAGAAAGCAGCTTCTCTAGAAAGGAATGCACGCAGCTGACACCAGATTTTAAGTCAGTGAGACCTGTTTGGACTTGGGATTTCCAGAATGGCAGAGAATACATTTGTCCTGTTTGAAGCCACGGAAGCCAAGGTCTACTGTTACGGCAGCAACAGAACAGATCCAGTATTTTATTGTGCATATATGTGGGCACGCGTATCCCCGCTCTACCAAAGGTCTTGGTAGACAGACGACGTCTGATTCGCCTCGATAGCTCGTGGACCCAGAAGGTTCCATCACACAGTGTGCTTCGTATATACTGGCGCGACTCTACCTGTCCATTGGTAATTTTTCAATGACACAGAATAGACACTGGTAGGGGCCAACGTTCATTCCTAGGCCCAGAAAAATGGGACTGGGATGCAAAAAGGAAAGGAGAAGGGTGCCCTCGGGGTTGCTAAAATCTCTCAACCAGGAAGAGGCCTTCTGAGAAGAGACGGGGCCCAAACCAGACCACAAGGAATTGCTTCCCTGGCCTGTAATTACCTCATTTGATAACGACCTGAAACCCAGGCTGCTTGCTCCCAGGGGAGCCTGGGGCTGCTGAGTCATGTTCAAGGGCCTTCGCCTCCTGCTGACCCCACTCACCGGCAGGGCTGAGTAGCTGAGTAGCTGCAGGACATCAGAAGACAGAGTCTGTGGTCAGAGCGATGGGGAAGGTCAAGGCAGGTGCTGGGTGCCTGGATGCTGGAGAGGAGGCTGGGGGGGGGAGGGGCAGGAGGTGTCCCCAGGAAGGAGACTCCACTGGGGAACCCCTGATCCCGACCCAGTGGTCAGGACACAGGGGTTCCCTGCTGAGCTGGGAACGGTCACAGCATCTGGTGGCCCAGCCCAGACCAGCCAGGCCAGATGTATGATGACACCGAGACCCTAATGATCCTCACAGCTGACAGAAATCTGAGAAACACTAAAACAATAAATCCAGAGAAAAACTCGCCTGCTGATTAAGGCAAGGTGATAAGATCTACGGGTGGTTTCCTTAAAGAATCGCTGAGGGGCCTCTGGGCTCAGTCGGGTAAGCTTCCGACTTCGACTCAGGTCACGATCTCACGGTTCACGAGTTCGAGCCCCGCACGGGGCTCCGTGCTGACAGCTCAGAGCCTGGAGCCTGCTTCGGATTCCGTGTCTCCCTCTCTCTTTCTGCCCCTCCCCCACTCATTCTCTGCCTGTCTCTCTCTCTCTCTCAAAAATAAATAAATAAACATTTTTTATTTTATTTTATTTTTTTTTTATTTTTTCAACATTTTTTATTTATTTTTGGGACAGAGAGAGACAGAGCATGAACGGGGGAGGGGCAGAGAGAGAGGGAGACACAGAATCGGAAACAGGCTCCAGGCTCCGAGCCATCAGCCCAGAGCCTGACGCGGGGCTCGAACTCACGGACCGCGAGATCGTGACCTGGCTGAAGTCGGACGCTTAACCGACTGCGCCACCCAGGCGCCCCAATAAACATTTTTTAAAATTAAAAAAAAAAAAAAAAGGAATCGCTGAAATGTTGTTCAAGACAACCTTCCTCTGAACCAACACGGTGGCAGAGTTACTATGGACCGGGCAGCGAGGACACAGAGGTGACATTTCCAGTCTGTAGCGGGGGATGAAAGGACCTTGGGAATAATCTGGCGGGCGCTCCACACAGCACAGTCTTCACAGCAGGAGATGAGCCCCAGAGGGATCACCAACCCACTTTACAGAAGAAACACTGAGTCTTGGGAGGTCGGCAAGTCACCCAGGGTCAGGGGGGCAAGTGTTTTAGCCGGGGTCACTCAGCGGGTCAGCTGCCAGACCGTTAACGGCAGCCCCCTGCGTTCCTTCCACGTCCCTCTGCCACACAGCCAGGCAGCCCAGCTCCGGGTCCCGAGACAGGAAGGTATTGTGTTTGCAGCTGGGGCTGCCTCACTGCCTGGCCCTCGGTGAGGTTTCCTCTCTCTGCCTCAGTTCCCTCCTCTGCAAAATGGGGAGAGCACCTCCATCGCAGGACGTGGTGACGAGTCATTGGGTCCTCACACGTAGCTGCATCTCACAGTACGTGCTCAGTAAGTGTAGTTCTTTTATTTACATTCTATTATCTCAGATTTTGAGTAGCTCTGTGACCTTGAGTGACTTCCTTTCCTTCTTTTTTAAATTTTGTCTCTTTTAAAAAAAAAATCTTTTTTTTAATGTTTATTTATTTCGGAGAGAGAGACAGAGCCCGTCAGAGCAGGGGAGGGGCAGAGAGAGAAGGAGACACAGAATCGGAAGCAGGCTCCAGGCTCCGAGCTGACGGCACAGAGCCCGACGTGGGGCTCCAACTCACGGACTGTGAGATCGTGACCCGAGCCGAACTCGGACGCTCAACCGACTGAGCCCCCCAGGCACCCCAAGTGACTTCCTTTCTTTGCAACCCAACGCAGAAGGTCCCTTCCTTCGGGAGTCAATCTTGGGGTCAGTAAGTATCCAACGCCTGAGAAGGAGAATCCCCAGAGGAAGACTTCCGCACGCCGTCCGAGTCTGGCGAGCGGAATCCGTTGGTCTTTGGTTTCTCGAATGTTCTAAGGGGCTAATATGGTGAAAATGTTCTCTCACTCTGCTGCATCACTCAGAAGCTTCTTGTCAGGAGATAATATCTTATCAGGCACAGAGTCATTGCCTAAAAGCTCCAAAGAGCCCTCAAAACCTTGTTAGAAGCAGCGGTGAAAGGTCAGCATGACTTGTGCAGTTGGGATAGGTCACCCGCATTTGTCTCCCTATTCACGTCACCGCAGCATGGGGTGTGACGGCGTGATGCAGGGGTGCGTGGGTGGGAATCCCTCCTGCCTGAGGCACAAGTTCGCCCAGCCTGAGAACCACCCCCTCCGGAGAAGAGGACCCTTCCGGCGCTGCCCAGCTCGGCACTTGGCCCTGGGAATTTGCAGACAGCAACATCTGTTGGCAAGGAAACCACAGGGTCACTTAGAAGACACCGATAGCCCCCATGTGAGGGTGCTCGGCAGAGGTGACAGCGTTCTCGCCTGCCTGGACTCGCGTGTCCCCTGCAGGCTTGGCCAGGATGCACATTCGTGTCATGAGCCCATCTCTCAGCTGAGCAAACAGCGGCTCAGAGCGCATCTGCTTGAGGGGACGTGAGGAGAGACAGAGCGGTGACAGCACAGGTGTCCGCAGAGGAGACCCAAGGCGCTGGGCCCCATTTCTCGGGGCCCCATTTCAGTCACTTTCCTCTGCGCTGAAGCCAGGCTCCCACTTCCTCCCTCTCCCTTATCTCCTGTGCGCACAGAGGAACGGAAACACCACAACGTGAGATTTATATCCAGCTTGGAGCCTCCTCTTGAGTCCCTGCCTGCTCCGCGGAGGCCCAGCCAGAGAGGAAACCAGCGATCAGGGAGATAAGGGGAGCACACAGGGACTGGCCGCTTCCGCACCTTATCGGAACGTGGTTCCTTCTCCGCTCTCACTCTCGGACATATGCCCCTGGAAAACGGCCTTCCCCCCTGGATTCCTTTCTAGGGCTGCTGTAACAAAGCACCACCAGCAGGGAGGCCCGGAGGCCGGAATCAGGATAGCACAGCCCGTGATCCCTTCCCAAGCCTCCAGGAAGGACCCTGCCAGCCCCTCCCAGTGCTGACAGCTTCTGGTGGTGGCCGGCCATCCTTGCGTTCCTTGCCTGTGTCTGCCTCTGTCCTCACCTGCCTTCTTCCCTGTGTGTCCATGCAACCTCTCTTATTCTTCTGAGACACCAGTCATTCAACGTAGGGCCCACCCTAATCAGCATGACCTCATCCTGTCTTCACCAACTGTATCTGCAAAGACCCTATTAAAGGTGACCCCAAATAAGGTCTCGATGTGAGGTTCTGGGTGGAAATGAATGGGGGGGACACGATTCAACCTGCTACACCAGCGTCTCAGGGCCCTGTACCCACTGGCTCGGCCATGCCTCTCCCCAAAGCAAGCAGCTGGAGAAGACCATCCAGACAGGCATCAAAACAGCATCCCGGCACCTGGCTGAGACAAGTCTTCCGTCATCAGGAAGGCTAGAGAAGGGGGCTTGGGGCCCCCTCCCTCGGCCATTTCTTCCGGGGCAAACATTTCATTCTTCCCAGGATACCGAGACAAATACCTGAGAACCTTCCACTTTGGCAATGCCCCATCTCCTTCCACAGCTAAAGAATACTTGGCGTGTGTCGTCTGTGGGTGATTTAAGAGCCTTTTCCATGTATTCGAGTGTAACACCGCACTCTAAAATTTCCGAAGGGGATGGCTTGGGCGAGGGTGGAGGTGGGATGTAGGAACATCAAGTTCGACTAAGTCCATGTTTAGGCATCACGGCATTGTTCCCTGAGTCCCTGCAAGCTGGAAAAGACACGTGTCTGTCACACGCCCGTGTGGCCCTCATTCCTCAGTGACCGTGCCTCGTACAGAATGCCAACCACCTCGTTCTCCGGCTCTGGGTTTCCAAGGAGATTGCCCCCCAAGTTGCAAGATTCTCCACATGGGAAAGGCCTGCAGTTGTGGTCGGCAGTCCTGGCTGGGGCTTCTGGGCTTTATGACCCTGGGCAAGTCAGTCGGTCCTTGGCCGGAGTTTTTGCACCAGCCATACAGAGAGAGCCGAGGGCGGAAAGGACACTAGTCTCATCGCCTGTCAGATTGGTTCACATGGCGGCTGAGATGCGCACATCGGGTCAGAAAGGAAAGGGCGCGCGGCAGACGGCAGCCCCCCACTGCAGGGGCCCTTCATTAAGGAGAATCCAGCAGAAGGGAGAAGGCAGCTGCTTGAAACGCTCCAAGATTTGGACCCGAAGACCCGCTTAAAGCGGGCAGGCTGCTCCCGCTTCTGCACTCGGTTTATTCTAACACGGTGATTCTCTCCCCAGCCCCCTGGAGAGGCGTCACGGGCCTCTTGCTCTGTTTCCTCCCCAGCCAGCCCCCAGGTTTTAGGGAATCATTCTACCCATCACCCAGATGACACCTGATGAAAATAAAGAACACTGAGCCCATCCGAGAGAGAGAGAGACTCACAATTCACTTTGGGCTGGAAACATTTCCCTTTTTTGTTCTAGATGTTTATTTATCTCTAGGAGAGAGAGAGAGCACAAGAGGGGGAGGGTAGAGAGGGGGGATGGACAGAGAATCCAAAGCGGACCCTGTGTCGACAGCAGCGAGCCCAATGTGGAGACAGAACTTGCGAACCGTGAGATCATGATCTGAGCTGAAGTCGGGCGTCCAACCAACTGAGCCACCCAGGTGCCCCGAAAAGAAATTTTTTAACCTGAACCAAGGGGCACCTGGGTGGCTCAGCTGGTGAAGCGTCCAACTTCGGCTCAGGTCATGATCACACGGTTCGTGGGTTCGAGCCCCGCGTCCGGCTCTGTGCTGACAGCTCAAAGCCTGGAGCCTGCTTCGGACTCTGTGTCTCCCTCTCTCTGCCCCTCCCTACTCACACACTCTCTCTCTCCCCGTCTCAAAAATAAATAAACATTAAAAAAAAAATTTTTTTTAAAAGATAGTCTCACAGAAAAAGACTAACTCAGTGTTTCACAAATGAAAGAGGATCCATGATTTTTTTTCTTCTCCCTTTAAGTGGGGTCTAAGCATTACTCGTGTCTGGAAGGGAAAAACCAGTGTTAGCGTAGGTCTATGATCCAGTGGTTCTCCAGATGTTTCTCTGATCAGGAGCACCAGCAGCACCTGAGAGCTTGCTGGAAATGTAAGCCCTTGACCTTCACCCAGACCTCGGAATCAGAACCCAAATCTGTGTTTCGACAATCCCTCCAGGGGATTCTGACACTAGCAAATCGTTATACCAGAAGCTGGACTTCCTGCCTTCTGTGATTGAACCCGTGACATTTCTGCACACAGTTTCCCTGCTACCTATTTCGCTTTGGAACGGGTCCCTTTGGACCAATCGTATAACGCCACGGAAGGAGCTTGGGAGGAAGTCCTGGTGCTCGTCCTCCCTGGACTCACCCTTCCGAGGACTGCATCATTCACTGAGCACTGAGCCCTCCCAACAATCTATGAGAGTAAAAAAAAAGATTATTAACTTCATTTCACAGATGAGAAAAATGAGTCCCAGAGAGGTTAAGCAATTTGCCCAAGGTCACATGGCTGACTGGGACACAGATGGGGCTGGGCCCACAATGCCCGATCCCCACACCCACGAGCTGTCAGCATCGTTCAGAGATGCATTCTAGAACAGAATAGACGCACAAATGGCAAACGATTTCAGAGGCTATCGAGTCTGGTGGGGGTTGCGGGAGCGGGGGGCAAGGCGCAGGGTCCCCAGGCAAAGCCAGGACAAACCCGAGGTCTGCGGTTTCCTGGCGGGTGTCTCCCCCGCTCTACTGTGTGCTTTGCACTTTGAAAAAGCCAGAGCCCTGGATGGCGGTGGAGGGGGCTCTGAGGCCGGCGGGCCCTTTGCGTGCCACTAAATTTCCAAAGCTTTCACGGTTCCCAAGATACAAGAACTCAAGACCCGACCTCATGTGAACAAAAGAATTATTTCATTCCAATTCATAATGAACCAAATAATTCTCCCCTTTGGAAAGGGGTATTTTAAGGCAAATAACTCTGGTTGTAATCGTTCAGCCTTTTCTAAGGAAGTCATTACTCTTCCTGACACATGACATCAAAGAGGATTTTTTACGTCAAGTCGTTCGAACCTGTTTCTGGCTTCTGTCAGGCCTGGATGTGGAACTGTCCTGATAAAAACACGCTCTCCAGTCTTTTCTTCTTTTTTGTTTTTCTTCCTTCCTCTGTCACTGTCACTTTTATTTTCGGGTGCCATCTGCCCCCATGCCTCTCCAGTCTCTGCTTACCAAGGCGAGTCTCCACTTTTCTTGTTCTGGAATGTTCTGCCACAATTAGTTCTTACCTCTATCCCTGTGTTCCAGAACCAGATTTTGAGCCCTAACCATTTTCGGGGCGCTGCCTATTTTTCCTCGATGAAATATACCTTTGGATGGCCTTATTTTTGCCCCACGTCCGCCCCTTGAATCCCTGTTTCTCCTTGTGTGACCACAGTGTAGGTTTTCATCACAGACGTGTTTTTCCCAAAACACCTGGCCTCCAGAATCTGGCCCTTCTGGCTCTGCTGCTGTGTCGTCTTTTTTTTATTTTTTATTATTTTTTTTAATGTTTATTTATTTTTGAGAGAGAGAGTGAGTGAGTGTGAGCAGGGGAGGGGCAGAGACAGAGGGAGACACGGAATCCAAAGCAGGTTCCAGGCTCCGAGCTGTCAGCACAGAGCCCGACGCGGGGCTCGAACCCATGAGCCGCGAGATCGAGACCTGAGCTGAAGTCAGACGCTCCACCAACTGGGTCACCAGACGCTCCTGCTGCCGTGTCATCTGAACAGTATGCCTACGTTTCCCACACTTCCTCAACAGGGCACCTGCCACCATGCAGCATCCCTGTGCCCCGGCAGACCTTACCAACTCCCCAGGAAGACAAAACCTGTACGTACCCAATGTCCAATTTACAAGCACAGTGTGCTCACCGGGAAGCTTCCGTAATCCACGTCCTTGGTGAGCCACATGGTTGTGACAAGGGGGTTACGGATCTCGATTCCGATCAAGTATTAGCTAAAAGTTGAACGTGCATGGCTGTCCTTCAATAATAGGTAGGTGCTTTTAGGATTGACAAAACCCAAATTCCTTAAAAGAGTTAGGAATTTCTAACACCTCTTTGACAATCTTTGCTTAATCGACAAATGCCAAAATCCTATGGATCTTTACGATGTGTTGCCATCACACGGGACCTTCATTTTCCAAAGACTCTGGGAGCCCCTGGTCTGGGCAGTAGACGTCCTGGAGGCTAAGGTGTGGGAGAGGTGTGGACGGGCTCTGAGCAAAATGTTGTCACCTGGGTGGTGAGTGTGAAAAACACCTCGCTCCTGGCAGGGGAAGAGCCTGAGGAGAGGTGTGGACACGAAGAAGCAGATCCGACCTTGGCCTCTGTCCCCCATTCTGCCCCGCCCCCACCTCCTATGTACTTGCTCCTTGGCATCCGGAGATCAGAAAGCACTTTTTGCTCGGGACCGCCACTCGCTTGGGCAGGTTTGAGCTCTTGGAACACAGGTCCCCCCCCCCGCCCCATTCTCCCGCACCTCCACTCCTTGCTCAGCCCCACCTGGCCAGGCAAGATGACTCCATCGAAAATGCCAGCCCCTAGACCACAAGCCTCACCCAGGGCGGCAGGCAGAGCCGGAGGGATGTCCGACGTCTGGTGGCACAGTGCCGGGTGCCTGGTCTGTCCCCTGTGAAGCCCACTGGCCCACCGAGGAAAACAGATTCACTTCCATCGTGTGTTTGGGGTGAAAGGCAGAGACTGTTGACTCACCTGGACTTAATCTGCACGAATAATAACATGCTGGGAGTATTCAAGTGCTGTTGCCGTGAGAGCATGTTAACGATGCCAATGAAATAGCACAGCCTGGATTGCCACCTTCCAAGCTGAGGGGTTAACCCACACGCCCCCCCCCCCAAATTAAAATACCCTTTTTGAGTATCCAGACCCAGCACCTCACCCTCGGGGGGCACGAGGCCGACGCTAGGATGGGAAGCCAGCACGTGCAAGCTCCTTACTCCTGGCGCCCCACCAGGCACTGACCTTTGTCCCCGTCCACGGCCCCGAAGCCAGGACCGCCCTGCTAAGTTCAAGGCCCACGTTGTATGAGCACCCTCACCCCTGCGTGGCCTCCTGTGCGGCACCCCACAGCCCAGTCCTCTCCTCGTTCCGAGCCCTTATCCCCTCACTTCCGGGCTGGATCCAGCCTCTGGAGGGCACATTCCGCACGAGGTCCGCCAGCTTTGCCCCCCCACTCAGCCTCCGTCACCATTGCCAGCACCTCCCTCCACGCTCCTGCCACAGTCCGGCTCTCACTGTCCCCCAGACGGGCCGAGGCCACTCCGTTTGCAGTCCTTCCTGTCCAGAGAATGGCCTTACCCCTCGAGCTCCAGAGATTTCTACAGTCTCTCCAGAGCCCTTATGGTGGGTGTCCCCTGGGTGGCTCAGTCGGTTGAGCGTCCAACTCTTGGTTTTGGCTCAGGTCATGATCCCAGGGTGGTGGGACCAAGCCCCACATCAGGCTCCACGCTGAGCGGAGCTCAAAATGCTCTCTCTCCGTCTGCCCTTCCCCCACTCACGTACGTGCATGTGTGCACTCCCTTTTCTCTCTCTAAAACAAAATTTTAAAAAAATTGAAATAGTCATATTAAAGTGGTAGATTTGGAGTTTCAACTTTACTTCTCTAATGTTATCATGTCACACTTTTATTTTTTTTAATGCTTATTTATTCTGAGAGAGAGAGAGAGAGAGAGAGAGAGCGAGCATGTGTGCAAGCAGGGGAGGGCCAGATAGAGAAGGAGAGAGAGGATCCCAAGCAGGTTCTGCACTGTCGGCATAGAGCTGTGAGATCTCACGAAGCCTGAGATCATGCCCTGAGCCGAAGTCAAGAGTCGGACACTTAACCGAATGAGCCACCCAGGCGCCCTCATTTCATACTTTTAAATACTTTAGCAAAAGGAGAAATATTCAGCCCCTTTTGCTACCTTGTCAAAGGGTCACGATGTCATGCTCTGCCTCCACAGCTGGGAGCTGGGGCTCTCAATTCCATGTATCTGCTGTACACAATCACGTAAGCATCCCGAGACGCCCCGCTCCAAGGCACAGCCGTATCTGGCCCACGTGTCACCCCACCAGGTCACCACGACTGTTTTCTAAGAAAACCAAAACTTCCGACTTCATTACTAAACATCCAGAGACGTGTGTTTCTCGGATCCCGGTAGAAGGGCAGCACCGGCTTCAACGGGAACCTCGTGAGCAGAAACCCACATGCAGACAAAGGAGAAGTGAGCACCCTGCCCACTGTTGTGGTTTTTGCTTTTCTGGAAAGTGTAGTTTGTACGTCCTTGGGCTTAAGTCACTCTGTAATATTAGCAGGCAAAATTTCCTCAGAGTTACATGGGGTTTCTGAGCTCGTAGAAGTCCATGAATGTCACCACGTACATTCCTCCTCCTGGGATAAAACTTTCCATCCTTTCTGAGTTAGGGTTGCCCAGTCAGAGCCGTTTCCTTTCTCACACAGTAGTCGGAGGCTTTCAATGCACTCTCTGAAGGGAGGGTCAGACTCAGAATCTAGCTGCCACTTTCGTTTCCTTCCAGCATTTGGAGTAAGCTGGGTATCAGAAGAAAATTTGTCACCCCAAAATGTGTCTCTTTGGCATGTGGATGACTTTAGGCTGATTACTTTTAAGGAATAGAAGACTCACAAAGTTTTTCTTTTTTGCCTCCCCCCCTCCCCTGCCCCAACCTTCTAAAAGAATTTAGATAGAGGGCCTGTTCCAGGAAGGGAGCTATCGCCATAGACAGCTGTCATATGATGTGAACTAGGTATGGTACACAGAGCAAGGCTTGTTTGATCAAAGTCCTCTCTAGGTCCCGTTGTTTCTGGGTGGTCCAGCAAAGATTCATTTACCAAACATTTACTCCTTCCATTCTTCCTGTGGTTTGCCTTCCTTCCCTTTGAAGCTCCAGCTCTCTACCCCTTCTCCTCAGTCCAAAATGACATATGTACCTCATTTTGCCTGACTGTCTTTGGAACCCCTCAGGTTTATGTGGATTCCCCATATGCATGTAATTAAATTTGATTTTCTCTTGTTAATCTATCTCACGTCAATGCAATTCTTAGATCAGCCAGAAGAATCTTGAAGGGTAGAGAAAAAAATTTTCCTCCCCAATAGCTGCTTCCTTCCCCAGGACCTTTGGTCTCTCTCCGGATGCCTGGATCCCATTTTTGTAGACTAACCAGTTTTCTAAACCCATTTGCACTCTCTGTCCTGGGTTCCTTAGAGCTCTTTTCCAGGCATCCACAGATAGATAGATGATAGATAGATAGATAGATAGATAGATCCTGTTAAGATGAACTTTTTGCCCTGTGGTAGAAAGAGCAGCTGATCAAACAAGCAAAGTTTCATTTTGGGATCAGGTGCGGTGCAGCAACCAGACCCGATCATTCGCCTTCGTCCCTTGACTTGAAAAATGCCTGCAAACAACCACCTGGGCTTTGCTGAAAGGTGCTTTCATATTGACGAGGGTTTTTCTGTTTTTCTTTCGTGTGCCCAAAGGGAAGTGACCCGATCACAAGAAATCTCATCCAATGGAAACGCCCCCAGGAATGTTATGGGGAGAAATAAACACACACGAAGGGCTGTGGGCTCCAAAGGGCAGTTGGGTAAGTATAGCATATGCAGCGTGATTACTAATGTGATGAGGGTGAGGACTCCCTAACTACTGGGTGACTCCAGCATCAACATCCAAACAAAGATAATGACAAGTTGAAGGGGACAAGGAAGGCTTGCCCTTGAACACGTTGCTATGCCATCAAGTCAACAATCTGTGTAGCTTCTTGACTTCTCAAAATCTGACTTCACCACTTTCTTGAAAAGCTTTCTCAGCTTTTCCCTGCCCCCTCCTCTACCTCCCACCTGACTCAGGCAAAATTCCCTGAGAGGTCCTCCAAAACAAATGTTGAAAGTTATTTAAGGAATTAAAGTTATTCAGCTTCAAAACACTCTCTTTCCACAAAGGTAAGTCCCTATAAAAATATTATCCCGGGAACTGAAGCCAATGTTCTGAGGGCGAGGGCCGGCAAACTATTTTACGTAAGGACCAGATAGCAAGTCGTTTCGGCTTTGTGGGCCATTCGTTCTCCTTGAAGCCACTCAGCTCTGACACTGGGGTGTGCAAAAGCAGCCACAGATAATACATAAGTGAACGGGCATAAATATGTTCCAACAAAACTTTATTTATGGATTTAAATTTCGTATAATTTTCACGTGTCACAAAACAGTGTTCTCTGGGTTTTTTCCCCCATTTTTCCCGTTATGAAAACTTCGTCAGCTTGTGGGTCATACAAAAGCAGGGGTAGGTTGGTTTTGATTTGTTGGTTTTGAAGTGTGCAGACCCCTGACCTATGACATTTTATCAGTAACAGAATCATTGTGCTTACCTCCGATAAAGCCCATGTACGTTGTATTGTGTATGTGATAAAACATACTCAAAAGAATCTATGAGGAGATTGATGTTCTAGAATTCTCTTCCCGAACTCCTCCAGCAGGTTACCTTATAATGTCTAGGTGCACCCACTTTGGAGACGTCTGATCTAGCAAATGAGGAGAGTAAACTCCTATGAGATTCGCATGTTCTATGAGTCCCCTGTTTCAAGAGATAAAGGAACCACAGGGCACGCAATGTCTCAGTTTGAGCTATTTTGATAAATGCAGACGTGCTGGCTCGTATTCACAAAGCCTAAACACGAGACAAAAGAAAGAATTCAGTATTTCAGGATCTGAGGAGGACCACACTAAACTCATTCGGCTCCAATTCTGCAGAAGCACTTTGGGTGGCTCAGAACCAGCGAAACCTGGACTGTGGGGACAATAGGTCTAGTATCTTATCTCAGTTGGAAAAGGATTGTGGGGCCCTCCATCCACCTCCTTCCTTGTCTTCTGTAGGGCACGAAACCATCCCAATTTCTTTTTCAAACTCTGACAATAAATCTAAGGTGTCACCCTAGCCTTGGAATGAGCCATTACCGAATGCCCATAGAAACGGTCTACGTGGGGTATATCCTCGCTTATCTTCTGTAGTAGTGGGTCTCAGCCTAAATCTGGATCAGCCCAGTCACCTCATGTTTAAATCTGTCCCCCAGACAGCTCAGAACTAGAAGTAGACTCAAGAGTGGTCTAAACAGCCCCTCCCCACTACCCTACTGTGTCTCTCTCAGTCTCTCTCTCTGTCTCTCTCTCTGTCTCTCTCTCTCTGTCTCTCTCTCTCTCGTGCGTGCACATACACACACATACACACACCCCTAAGGTAAAGCCACTGAAGCCAGACCCAAAGGGAAAACGGTGTCAGGGATGAAGCATGTCAAATGATCGTTACTGCTCCGAAAGTCCTTTGGTAGTTCTGAAACCGCCATCAGGCAATGTGCAGGAGACAGAACATTCCAGAAAGCTGGCTAAGGCACTGAGAATTTCCACAAAGGACTACAGAGATTGCCCCCATGTGCAAGGTGACCAGATGGCCCGGATTTTCCAGGTGAGTGTCCACTGCAAACATTCTATCTTCTTGTCTTTTGTGCATAATTGTACTCATAGGTCAGGAAAGCGGGTCCTCGGTCAGACCACGTGTCCTGATTTGAGAGTCGGAAACATATGGTCATAATCCCTCTGCAGATGAATTTTAAACATTTCTACAAACTGTGGCAAATGTACGCTCACTTCACTGGTCACCACATGCTCCATTCTACCTCTCCCTCCCACTTTGTGGGGTAAAGATGTCTGAGAACTTCTGCAGGGTCCAAAGACTGTGACACAGCTCCGGGGCCATTAGGAAATTTGTGGAAACGCTACACGAGCCATCCTTTGGCCTCTGAACGGCTCGAGATGAAAATCCTGGTGAACTATCTGTATATTGGAGGAGATTAAAATCAGGAAAGTAAAGAGAAATGGAGAGCTGGCACTTTGCACGGATGAAAGGCTCCCCGCACCTCCTGCCCGCGTGGCAGTCCGCCCTCAGTGCGCCCCGCACATCAGCAATTGCCACGGCCCATTAGTACAGACGTCCTCTGCCTGATCCTGTCTCTCCAGTCAGGAAGAAAATCACGGGCCCCTGAACCTCCGTCGTCAGCTCACGCAAGACACAGCGGCAGATTGCCTTCCGAATTAATTCCTCTCTGTTGTCCTACAACGCGCTAATTGCCCATAATGAGCAAATTATAATAATTACGGACGATTACACAAAACCTTTGACTTAAGTGGTAATGCTTCACCCGTGAATTGCAGGGCCTTTCCTGAATATTAATTAAAGGCCACACCAGTCACCGGAACTAAGACCGTGTTGCCCACTTTAGAGATGGGGAACACAGAGGCACAGCACACTTCTTAGTCTATTCCAAAAGACACACTGGCACATTTTCATTAAATTAAACTGTATAAATTATCTGTAAGGAGTTAATTAAATAAATGGCTTAGCTTCCTAAAGAATGGTAGATAGCTGTTAAAAATTCCTATTTTCCAAAACAGATGAACATAGATAAAGAGAAGGAAAAATAAGATAAAAACAGAGAGGGAGGCAAACCATAAGAGACTCTTAAATACAGAGAACAACTTGAGGGTTACTGGATGGGAGGTGGGTGGGGGATGGGCTAAATGGGGGATGGGCATTGAGGAGGGCACCTGTTGGGATGAGCACTGGGTGTCGTATCTAAGTGACGAATCACTGGGCTCTACTCCTGAAACCAATACTACACTGTATGTTAACTAAATAGAATTTAAAATTAAAAAAAAAAAAAAATCCTGTTTTCAAAGGCACAGGTAAGAATGCTGGCGTTGGGATTTTATTATTATTATTTTATTTTAGAGAGATCGTGCGCACGCAAGGGCTGGGGAGGGCAGAGAAAGGGAGAGAGAGAATCCCAAGCTGGCCCCACGTTCAGTGCAGAGCCTGACACGAGCTCGAACCCGTGACCCTGGGATCATGACCTGAGCTGAGATCAAGAGTCAGACGCTCAACGGACGGAGCTACCCAGGCGATGGAATTTTAAATGAAAACGAAGGATGGTCGCCATCGCGTGTGAAGGTGTAAGTGTCTGTCTGGGTGTCTGGGTGTCTGGGTGTCTGGGTGTCTGGGTGTCTGTGTGTCTGTGTGTCTCACTGTCTATGTGTGAAAACTACGCCATAAAGTTGGGCAAAGGTTTAGTCGCCAGTTTCTGCTGGGATGATTTTTAGCTCTGTCCTGAAACTTTTCTGTCACTTCTAGATTTTCTGCCATAAACACCTAATGTCCCATAATAAATATAAAATAAGATTAAGAATATAATAAGAATCTCCTATAATAAGAAGTGCTATTTTAAAGACGTTTTTCGTTTTTAAAGAATTAAGGTATTTTCAAAGACTTTTCTAGTCCCTGTTTTTTTTTTCTATTTCTTTAATATTTTTTTTAATGTTTTATTTATTTCTGAGAGAGAGACAGAGACAGAGCACGCGTGGGGGAGGGGCAGAAAGAGAGGGAGACACAGAATCTTAAGAAGGCTCTCGGCTCTGAGCTGTCAGCACAGAACCCCATGCAGGACTCAAACACATGAACCGTGAGATCATGACCTGAGCCGAAGTTGGATGCCCGAACAACTGAGCACCACCCCCCAGGCACTTCTCTTAGTCCCTATTTTAAATCAGTTTCCTTAATTCTTCAAATGCATCTGGGCCATCGCCTTTTCCACTCTCTCCTCACAGAAATGCAATCCCCAGTCGCTCTACTCTTGCTTATGGTGACTTAATAAGCATGACCCAGGGTGGGACTCTGGCTTACGTTGCCCCGTGGCTGGAATTCACCTAGAGAGGCTAGAAACGTCCACCAAAGTCTGGAGATGAGGCATCGGACCAAATCCCAGGTCTCGGAGCAAGTGTCCCTCTGAAGGGGGTCAGGATCCCCCCCGGTCCCCGTTCAGATTCCGTGGAGTGACTTTTGCCGGCCGCTGTTTTCCTGGAAATGGATGCGTGCCCGCACCTCCCTCTAAGCCACCCCGGCTGTCCGCTGTCCGGCTGTCTGGCCGTCAGGAAGAGAGGAGGGGGCAGCCGACATCAAAGACATAGCAACTGCCTGCGAAATCCTCCCCCGCCAGCCGGGAGGTGTGGCTTCGCCTGGAGGGCGGCTGCTCTCTCTTCTTGCCCTTCAGCCAAAGGGTATCAGGTTCACACTCCCCTGTAAATACCACCCTGACCCTTTCACATCCTTGCCCTAAACAAAACAGCAACCAGACGTCAGGGGCCAAATCTGACACGTCCCCCCCCAACCCCAGGATGGGCCGTGTGGAAGGGCTCCCGTCCACCTGCCACACTCCAAAAGGAAAGAGTCAGCCCCCCTTAATGTCCTTCAGATCTGCCCCTCGGGCCACTTGGCTGCTGCTAGGGGCTCAGGGGACACGGAGCGCTGGGGGATCCTGGCCTCGCTGGGTGCCGCTGAGCACCGGCTGCCCCTCTCTGCGGCCGTCAGGAATCTGGCTGCGCGTGGAGAGCAGGGGACACAGAGCACCGCGGGCAGAGCCGCAGCCTGAAGTCGTCTCTGGCTTGTGGCTCTGCAGGGCGATTCAGCTCAGTTTGACTGGTCTCTGTGGACACAGGGATCTCAGAGCAGGGCCTGCGCTGTGCCCCCCGTTCTGTGAGGCTGGACTGCTTTTGCACGGAAACTTGCACAAAAGGCTTGTCTTCGTTAAACCCTGCGCGAAAGCTTCCTGTAGGAAGGACAGTCCTCCTGAGACCTGCCAGGGAGCTCGGGCCTGAGGGAAGGTGGAAGGGGCACCCCCCCTTCTAGGGGGGCAAAGCTGGCCGTTTGAATCACTGGCCTTTTCATCCCACTAAACGGGCCTGGGTGCCAAGGGGAGGTTTGGGGCCAGCGGTTCTGCGGGGAAGTACTGAACACAAGCCACGGCAGGGAGGTGAGGAAAGACGGTGCCTGGGGCCTCCCTGCAGAGGCCGAGCAGGCAGAAGCCTTCGTGGGTGCTCAGGAACTTTCTTTTACCTGTCAGCTCATGAGTCAGAGCCTACTTACTGTCCTTTGTGCGAAGCTGCAAACAGGAACAAACACAATCTTTGCACCAAGAAAGTCACAGCCTGGTTGGTTAGAACCTGTCCGTTTGGGGGCACCTGGGTGGCTCAGTCCGCTGAGCGTCCAACTTCGGCTCAGGTCATGATCTCGAGGTTCGTGAGTTCAAGCCCCGCATCAGGCTGACTGCTGTCAGAACGGAGCTCACTTCTGACCCTCTGTCTCCCTCCCTCTCTGTCTCTCCCTGGCTCACGATCTCTCTTTCTCAAAGAAAAGAAGAGAGGAGAGGAGAGGAGAGGAGAGGAGAGGAGAGGAGAGGAGAGGAGAGAAGAGAAAAGAAAAGAAAAGAAAAGAAAAGAAAAGAAAAGAAAAGAAAAGAAAAGAAAAGAAAAGAAAAGAAAAAAAGGAATCTGTCCATTTTGAGAACGAGGATGGGAAGATGATGCTCAGCCTTCCTTTCCCTGGACTGATGGCCCAGCGTGTGGGACCCAACCCTTCTCCAAAAGCCCCTGGAAGGCTCCCTAAGTCCCTCACTTCCTCCAAGTCCACCCTGCCCCATGTCTCAGGTTCCAGCTCTTTCCAGCTTGCAAGCTAGCCCTCTCCCGACAGAGCACCTGACCACAAATACCTTTCCCCAGGGGCCACCCACACCCACCTCCCCCACCCCTGTGGAGGCAGTGGCTTGGGGAAGGCTCCTGCTGCCACCTCAGGAAACCACACCAGTGGCCCCGTGGACAGTCACTGTCCACATGAATGACCCCCAGGGAAAAGCGCTGTCGGGCCACTCCAGCTGGACTGGCACACTCAGTGACTGGGGACGGTGTCGATGGTAACATCTACTGTCACCTATCCCATAGACACGTGTTTTCTGTCCCAAATATGGGACAGGGACAAAGCACAGAGTTGAGAATTTGGGAGACTTGGATTCCCACCCCCCTTCTGGCTCTCACCCTTGGGTAATGTAACATACAACTCTGCCTCAGTTTCCTCATTTATAAAGCTGCTGACGAGACACCTCGGAAATTCATTTCATCTGTGAAAGCAGCGTTGACCGTAGGGTGCCGGCTCGCCCTCCGGAACTGCCTCCTGGTGCCCATGCTCTCCTGCTGTCACCAGCTTCTCCCCTCCCTCACCCCAGAGCCAAGGCCCATCCCCACCAAGGATGCCCGTCCTACATCCCCGTCGGTCAGTCATGCACATGACAGATAAGTCCCTAAGTGCCATTTCCCGGGTGGTTGAGAGGAGACTGTAATCCCGGACCAAGGGCACAGGAATGTCTTTTCTGGGGAGAGGCAGGGCTGAGGTTCCTGGAGGACCTTAACACCCAGCCTCCTTCCTCCTGCCTCTGCGGTAACCAGTACCATTAGGGGATTTCATCTCTCTAAAGGCCCAGCTGGTACCTTCAGCTTTGCTCAAAATTTAGTGCAGGGAGGGGCCCCTGGGTGGCTCAGTCAGTTAACAGTCCGACTTGAACTCAGATCATGATCTCGTGGCTCGTGAGTTCGAGCCCCACATCGGGCTGTGTGCTGTCAGTCCAGAGCCTGCTTTGGATCCTCTGTTCCCCTCTCTCTGTCCATCCCTTGCTTGCACTCTCCCCAAAATAAACAAATGTTTTTTTTTTTTTAAAAAAAAGTGCAGGGAGGGGCGCCTGGGGGGCTCAATCGGTCGAGCATCCGACTTCGGCTCAGGTCATGATCTCACAGCTCGTGAGTTCGAGCCCCGTGTCGGGCTCTGTGCTGACGGCTCGGAGCCTGGAGGCTGCTTCTGCTTCTGCGTCTCCCTCTCTCTCTGCCCCCAACCCACTCACATTCTGTCTCTGTCTCTCTCAAAAATAAAGAAACATTAAAAAAATTAAAAAAAAAAGTGCAGGGAGAGAAACTGACCACTTGCAGGGGGAAGGCGGGGGCTGAAGGCAGTCATCTTTTCGTGCCTGTAGATTACACTTGGGAATGTAGCAAAGCCACAAACCAGTGGGTGAAGACACACTGTCATCGCTGACGTTAATGCAGGCCCAGCATTATCAGCCGACACTGAAACGATCGTGCGAATACCGCCGGGGCAGAGCCCGCGGGTCAGGGCCAAGCCTGCCCTCGCACCTTGCTCCCGGGGCTGTGATGTCAGGGACAAAGAGGGCAGTGACACCAGCATTAGTAAGTGCAGGCAAGTTCTCAGGCCCAGCTGGGGGTAAAGGGAGGCCTCCTTGAGCCCGTTTTGGTATCCGAGGACATGTGGCCAAATGCTGACCAGGAATGTGACGCTGTCCCACGCTGTCCCCCTGGCTGGCCGTACTGCTGACCTCGGCAGGGGGCGAAGTCTGCAGATCCTGCCCTCCCACAGGGGACTGCGGGGCGGGGGGGAGGCAGGGGTGAGGAAGGCCAGCATAACCCGCTACCCAAGCTGGCTGGACCTGTACCGGCTCGTGTGCCCGCCGACCATCACGTAGGCTCAGCAGGACCTATTAGCGAGATGTGAGCCTATGTGGGACAGGATGCTGGAGAGAATTCCCAAACTGGGGTCTGTGTTCGTTCCCTGCTGCTGCTACAACCAAGCACCGCCAGCCAGGACCGAAACAACAAGAGCTGATGGGCTCCAGGGAGGACCCTTCCTGGCCTCTCCCACTTTGCGACAGCGGGGGGCAGTCCCCGGCGGTCCCGGCGGTCCGTGCCTGCAGACAGCATCCCAGCTCTGTGCTCTCCTCCTCTCCCGTGGACACCAGTCCTGGTGGCCTGGCACTCATCTAAGGACCTCAGCTTGATTCCACCTGCAAAGACCCTATTCCAAATACGGTCGCATCCAGAGGTACTGACAGTTAGGACTTCAGCTTGTATTTGGGATGACACATCAGCCCCCAACCCAGTTCACATACCTGGCCTCAAAAGAAAGGAAACGGTATCACTCAGAATTTTTCACTGCAACAGTATAGCTAAAAAAAATATGAGGAAGTTTTGTTTGTGCCGTCATTTAAAATGGTTATTGGGAGGGGCGCCTGGGCGGCTCAGTCGGTTGAGCATCTGACTCTTGATTTCGGCTCAGGTCGCCATCCCAGGGTCGTGAGATCGAACCCTTCGTCAGGCTCTGCACTGGGTGTTGAGCCTGCTTAGGACTCTCTCTCTCCCTCTGCCCCTCTCCCCTGTTCACGCTCTCTTTTTCTCTCTCCGTCTCTCTCTCTCTAAAAAAAAAAATTTACTATCGAGAGACTATGTGGCAATATGACAAGACGTTTGTAGCAATGCTGAGTCATACCTCTGACTACAATTCTGTGCGAACAAGGCCTGGTGGGGAACTGAAAGGAGGGATAACAGACAATTTTTCTTTCAGCAATGTTATCTTAAATTTCTCTCTATGTCATATATTTTTAAAATTAAAAAATGAGGAAGAAACGATGGTTTGCGTCATCTCTAATGCTCAACAGCGATGAGATTAGGGAAGGCAGGTCTGCAAACTTCGGGTTACTAACTGCAGAGGGGACAGAATGTGTGTCCCCTCAACTTCCAGGAACAGTTGGCGGGGCCACTGGGGCCGCGTGACCGGGGAATAGGGAGCCACCTTGATGGCCAGGGTCATGGAGCTAAACATTTCATTGTTTCTGTGGTTAGACAGACAGTGTGGCTTCCTCACTGTCAGAAGAGGAAGAGGAGGAATTGGCCCATCTGAGGAGCCCAGAATCAAAGTGAGCTCATCGAGCTGACATGGGAGGCATGGGCAGAAGCTTCTGGAAGTTTCGCTGTCACGTGATTTCCTTTCCACCTTGGAGCTACCCTGACAACTTGCTGTGTGTTTCACCCGGCACAGTTCACTCACTTCCGGAGCCCCCCGCCCGGCCAGCCTCCCACCGTCTCCACCGGCGTGTGCGTCTGACTCAGTATCTACCTGCTGAGCGTTCGGAGTGTGAAATCATTCCTCTGCGACTGGGATGGGGCAGTGGGCAAACAGAGTCCCCGAGGGAGACAATCAGTGGACAGAATGCACTTTGTGGGTCCGTGGGCCATGAATGCCAAGAGGGACAAATAAGGCAAGGAAGAGTCGTGTTGGGAGAGGGGCTGTTTTGGCAAAGATGTCATGAAGAGAGGGAATGAGCATCTGTCTGGGAGCCCGGGAGAAAGAACACCTCCTCCAGGAGGACCAGCAAGGGCAAAGCCAGACAGGGGGGTGGGCTGGGGGGAGGGGAGGCACCAGCAAGGAGACCAGTATGTCTGAAACAGAGCCGGCAGGAGGGGCAGGAAAGAGGCTGGGAGCCGTGGGGGCCACACCACCTGGAAGCAAAGGTCTGGACTTGTGGATGTTAACCTGTGTGAAAAGGGAAAACAAGACAGGGTTTTGAGCAAAGGAGTGACATCTTTCAAAAGATCGCCGGGACTGCTGTGTAGGGGACGGCAAGGTGCAGACTGGGGACCAGCACGGGGGAGAGACGTTGCTGCCCCCCCGGAGGGCAGAACTGCCTAGATTCTGCACGGTTGTTAAGGGATTTCTGGATGGATCGGATGTGGGAGGCAGAGAAGAGTCTAGAACTCCAGCGTCTGGGTCTAAAGACCTGGAATAATGGAGTTCCCATGTGCTAAGATTGAAAAACCCCAACCGGGGCAAATTAGGAAAAGCGACGGGATGGAGAGGTCACAGTGGGTTGAGACTACGGTGAATGAAACCCTACTGAGTGAATGTAGCCAGGACTGAGGCTTCAAGCTGCATGTGAACTGAGGGAAACCCACCCTGCTTCCAGAAGTGTTGCCAGCCTCCTCGCCAGCCCTGTGATGTGCCAGGACTGTGCGCGCTCCTTCCCCCTAGGGATTTGTGCAGATACAAGAAAACGCTGCCCAGAGTGGGGGAAGATCCCCAGGGAACGATCTCCAACAGGGGGGCTCTTCGTGCTGAGAGGAGTGAAGGCTGTTCTCGGTGCTTCTCCTAACTAAACCTGGGACAGATTGTGGGGTTTTTTCACCCAGGAAAGGGATTCTGACAGGGGGGAGAATAGGGACAAGTGGCTTAATAGCCACACAGATGCCACAAACCTGCCACAGTCAGGGCCCTGGGTTTGTGGGTGGCCCGGTAGGGCTCAGAACCAACGGCGGTAGGGTGGGAATGTGGGGTTATGGTCAGAACCTTTGCCCACTGCAGGAGGGACTGGGGAAGGCCAGGTGGGCCGGGTCCCTGAAACGTGGGTACAGACAGGCCACGTGCACCCAGCAGCCAAGGCGGGACTGCCAAGGGGAGCTCAGGGCGAGATGGGCGGGAAGCCGTCAGCAGGGCCAGCGGTGGGGGGACAGGGGGACAGGGCAGAGGAGAGAGCAAGCTGGGAACCACCAGACACCCCTGCTCTGTCCCCCACTGCTTTGGACCACAGTGACCTTCTGAGCCTGTAGGATTGTCATACAAGACGCAGGATGTCCGTTAAATGTGGATTTCGGATGCACGCTGGATCATTTTTTAGCATAAGTATGTTTCAGGCAACATTTGAGACACTTACCCTGAGAAACTATTTGCTACTAACCCGAAGTTCAAATTGAGCTGGGAGTCCCGTTCTTTCACTTGCTTAACCTTTAGCCAGCCTCTACCAGAACTGTCCGAGGACGGGGTCCAGGGCAGGGGTCCGGCCCCCAGGGGTCGCTAGCACCTGCCACCATGACGGAGTGCTTGTGGCACCCAGACCAGCCCACACATCGAGCCCTCACGGGCTTCCCGACCACTGCGTTGCAGGCGGGAGAACTGAGCTTCCGAATTAACAATTCCCCAAAAAACGTGTAGGTGCGAATACTCCTTACAGGTGGACACTTAGCCAGCACCTGTAAGGTCAGGCCCACCTCTCCGAACTCTGGGCACATAAGATCTCGTGTCATCCTTGTAACCACTCTCTGGACGACTCCTGCTGGACCCATTTTACAGATCAGGAAATCAAGTCACGCTAAGAGTAAGCGGCTCAGCCAGGACTTGAACCCGGGGAGTCTGTGATTACAGTCTGTGCTCTCCCCCGTCATCTTAAACCACCACTGCACAAACGCCACCTGCGCCCCCTTCCGCTCTTGACCGGGCGGTGTCCACGCACAGGAGACCCACAGAGGCCGCGAGCTCGCGGGGAGGCGGTGAGGCGCAGGACGCCGACAAGGCGGGGAGTAGAAATCATTGGGGTTCGGGGAGACCGGGGGAAGGTTTGTGGAGGCAGCTACGTGGGCGACATGTGGAAGATGTGGCAAAGGGGAGGTCACACCCACGCCGGGAACTGTAAACACGGGAGGTAAGTGTCACCGATGACAGCACTTCCCAGGAAGCAGGTGCTGTGCTGCACCCGGACGCCGCCCCCAGCCCTCCTGCTCACCCCCTCTCTACAAGCTAGAAAATGGGGGCTCAGGGAAGCCAAGCAGCTTGCCCGAGGTCACCCCACCAGGAAGAGGCAGACGCAGGACCCCGAAGCCGATACGCCTTCCGTGGCCCCTTCCTCCCTCGCCTGCTTGTGAGCATCCGTAGCCCCGAAGTCAAGACTGAGACGCACAGGCTGGAGCCAGTGAAGTGTCTGTCACCACTGCCTCTGTGACAGCGACAGAGCCCGGGGTCTGTTCTGAGAAATTCCGCCTCCGTCTCAGAACCCTGCAAAGGCTCTCGCCTGCCAGGGAGGCAGAGGAAAGGCGAGCTTGCTGACTCTCCCTCTGGGAGAGAGCTCACCCGGCAGAGGCTTCCGTCCGGGGAGAATGGAGGGGGAACAACGGGAACGGCCGCCTCCTCCCTGAAGCCCGCCTGGAAACCGTCCCTGCCGTGCACGACTTCATCCGCGCCTTTTCTGGACCTACTCCGCAAGGCCACCCAGACACTCCCGGCACGGAGCCACCTGGTCAGCGGAGTGCAATGAGGACAGGGCTGGCACTAGGCTGTGCCACAGAGGGGGGGCCCGTGAAGGCATCGCGCGTGGCAGACACAGACGCACTGTCTCAGACCCGCCTGGGCCCCGCCGCACCGCGGCAACTACTCTGCTCCTTTGCCTCTGTCGCCCTGGGCTCGAGGTGACGGGAGAGGTCGGTCTGAGTAGTTCACACTAGTCAGCGCGCTGTTCTGTCCGGCATCTTCTAGAAGCCTGCTGCCCTGTCTCAGCCTTTCTCTGTACTCTTCCTTCCTCCCTCCCTCCCTTCATTTCTTCCTTCCTTCCTTCCTATCTTTTCTTTCTTTCTCTTTCTTCTTCCTTCCTTCATTTCTTTCTTTCTTCCTTCCTATCTTTTTTCTTTCTTTCTTTCTTTCTTTCTTTTTCTTTCTTTTTCCTTCACTTCTTTCTTTCTTTCTTTCTTTTTCCTTTCTTTCTTTCTTTCTTTCTTTCTTTCTTTTCTTCTTCCTTCCTTCATATCTTTCTTTTCTTTTCTTTTTCTTTCTTCTTCCTTCATTTCTTTCTTTCGTTCTTTCTTTCTTTCTTCTTCCTTCCTTCATTTCTTTCTTTTCTTTCTTTCTTTTCTTTCTTTCTTTCTCCTCCCTTCCTTCCTTCCTTTCTCTCTTTTAAAGTTCATTTATTTATTTTTTTTTAGAGAGAGACAAAGCATGGGCAGGGGAGGGGCACAGAGAGAGGAAAACTGAGAGGCCCAAGCAGACTCTGAACTGTAAGCTCAGAGCCCAACGTGGGGTTCAATCCCACGAACTGTGAGATCATGACCTGAGCTGAAATCAAGAGTTCCAACGCTTAACCGATTGGGCCGCCCAGGCGCCCCTCTCTGCACTGTGTCCAGGCTGTGAGTCTTACTGGCCGCGAGCCCAGAGCAGAAAGTCAGAGTGAGTTGCGCTCAGACTCACCAGCTCTCGGTCCCAGAGGAGCTGACAGAAGGAGCACACACTACCCAGGACGCTCGTGTACGTAGGAGGGCAGCCCTGGGCCCCCCGTGTCGGCCCTCTGCCTGATTTTTACCTTTTGCTTGTTGAATTTGGTTAATTTTTGAAGTTTATGTAAGTTTATGTTCCATTTAAAATAAGAAAAAAATAATTTCAAAATGTTTAAGAAAGAGGACATAAAAAGTGAAACTTGAAAGAAAGGGATGTTGAGGATAGCAATTGCCAAGCCTCACCCCCCGGGGGAGGGGGGAGGAGGGGGAGGGGGAGGAGGGGGGAGGGAGGG